>NC_137610.1:33137703-33737703 GCF_963280865.1 Gymnoscopelus braueri
CTGACATTTTATATTGGCCCACTCACAGATGTGCCCACTGTGAAATTTAGATTTTAATCTTTTTGCAAAGTTACAGTAGGAATCTTTGTATTTTATAGCCTGGCTTGACTCATATGGGACCCATTGCACATCTGAGGTGTATTGTTGGGTTGATGGGACCCTTTATTGTATCATTTTGATGTATATTCGTTTCTTTCTCTCCAAATGGTGTTCTATGTAGGTTTTATGGGTATGACCCCCCGCACACACTTCCCAGCTACCCTGGCAAGGCCAGGATAGCTTTTCCCCATCTATAAAACATCTGGAGCGCAAAAGACCTGGCTGTCACAACAAAGTTCAGGATCAAAGTTCAGTGAGTGTGTGTGTGTGTGTGTGTAGAGAGAGAGAGGGGGGGGGGGGTGTCAGGGGAGAGGGTTATTGGACATTGATTTTTCACCATGGCCAATGCATTATAATGTGCTCCTCCATGTGTTTATATATTTGTGTGTTTATACATTTGTGTGTATAAGTGTGTGGGTCTGTCTGTCTGAGTGTGTGTGTGTAAGTGTGTAAGTGTGTAAGTGTGTAAGTGTATGTTTAAGTGTATTGACCGCTGGGCTATTATGCGTAGAGAGAATGAACAGGAACTAGAATGACCTGATTTCTGTGTGTGGACATAAGCTGTATACAGAACTACTCACTACACACTAATACACACCCGCACACACGTGCACACACGTGCACACACACACACACACACACACACACACACACACACACACACACACACACACACACACACACACACACACACACACACACACACACACACACACACACACACACACACACACACCAACCTAACAAGAGAATAGAGGAAGGTAGAACGGTAGGTATGATAAACCTCTTTAAACAGGTACAATATCTTTTAGCAGCAGTGTCAAAATGTGCAAGAGCAGAAGGCATTATACATGTATTTGTTTTGCAGATTTGTCAAATGTGCAAAGAAGCAGAATACACATCAAAATCACGTTGCCTAGTATGTACAATTGTACTTGTGTAAGTAACATTTAGAGCAGCCGCACAGGATTCTTACAGTTGTTTCATTTAGTTTTTGTCATGTTTTGTTCTTTTGTGTTTTTTGACCATGTCCTCATTCAGGGCTTTGGCAGCCGCAGGGGAAACACTCTTTCTGAGCCTTGGGCTGTGAGACACTTCCAGCGCTTATCTCCATTTTGCATAACCGCAAACAGTTACGGTCCAGGCCAGCTATTCTTAATTCTAATAGATTATTTTTAAAAAGCTCAATGATCACATCACAATTGTATAACTACTGTATTTATGACTTATCAAATATTGAGTGTTAGGCAATAATAAGCATTATATCCCCAAAACAACACCCAACAATTAGGTACACATTCCAACATGCTGGTTTGGAGGCTGTTACTATAGTCCATGCCACTAGAGGGAACTGTTGACTGATTCATATGTTCTGTCAGAATTTCATTGGATTTTCTCAACAACAATGTCAATGGTTAATGATGTATTACTGTTATTCCTAGCTGTCTCCCCCTCTACACACACACACACACACACACACACACACACACACACACACACACACACACACACACACACACACACACACACACACACACACACACACACACACACACACACACACACACACACACACACACACACCTCTGCCATTCGCTGTTCGTGTTTGGGTTGCCAACAGTACAGAATGAAATTACATATAGGCTACAGTACTATACTAGGCCTACGAGTCCAGTTCTCCCAGTGCTCAAATGGTGGATATATCAAGTAAAGTAGTCGTAAATAGTGTTTTTTGGTTTGACTGAGTGATGGCACACTGTCTAGATGAAAAGCAATATTTGGTGAGCATGAGAAAGAACATCAGTATCTTGTGGGTGTTGACCCTTGGATGCTCCCACAATCTGACTTTAAGATTGGAACAAAACACCCTCTTTCCAGAGACTTTAACAGCTCTTTTCGGTAATGTAACTATTCTTTAAATGCATGGTAACATGACGAGTCCCCTGTTGTCCATGTATCATTTACAGCAAGACCATCACACTAAGCTCAAGCTTATACTGACATCTAGTGGATAGGAACCAGTTTCAGGGCTACAAGTGGCATCATGAACTCTTGGCTGTGTATAGCATTAGCTAACAAAAAGACAAGTGATCCAAATCAGAATCATAACCAGCTTCATTTGGCATATTATGCCTTCACACATATACAGGAGACAGCAGCAAGAAAACATGCAGCAGCAACAAAACAAGCAACACATAAGTAGGCTACAGTATATACAGTCTATGACAATGAGAGCAATGTGTGCAGCAGCATGTTGAAATGAGTATAAATGTACAGCTATTGCACATTACAATGTGTATGGGGGATGCACAGTATGCACAACTATTTCAAAAATAGTTGCGTTAAACAAGCTGCATGCTTAACTGAGTCTTCCAGTTTAGTAGACCTTGTATTGTGAATTTTTGTACTTCCATGTACTGTGATTCTCATGTCTTACTAAATAAAAGTACATCAATCAATCAATTCATAATAATGACAGGGGCAGCACAGTCAAAAAAATCTTTTAGATTTGCTATTACTATATATGACCATTCTTAACCATGTTATATTACTAATGATGAAAATATGATAATGATAAAATTATTAGTGTTATATTTTGTCAATCAATGCTAAAAATTACTCTTGACCCAAGATATTTCTTGAGACACATTTCTGAATTCCTTTGGGAACATGTTCGGGTTTGTCAGGGTAATAACTGCATCGTGTCAGGTAAAGACATTTTTCCAAAAATGGACCCGTAGCGTCTTCAACCGTAACTTGTTACTAACACTCTTCTGATGAATGTAAAGCTCCTCCCTGCACAGTCAAATGCAGTGTGTCTGAGAGCGTAAAAATGCACCATCACTGGGTCAATGTTTACACTCTCAGTAACTCAATTTTTAACTCACAGTTAAATTAAAGCTGCAATCCAGAATAAATGTAATGAATAAAATGTTATTTTAGCCAATCTGTATGGTAGAGAGTGTTAATACAATATAACTCATCTGCAGCTGTTGGAGGTGGTCTTCCTACTATTCCATTAAGACGCTTAGACCCTGGTGTCGGGTAGGACACCTACTGGTTGACAAGTTTTACAGCCTGAAGCTCATAAGCGCAACATCTAAATAGGGATTGCGTCTTGGATGAGCGAGGTAGACATTTTGGTTCCTATATGCGCAGGCCAGGGTAATAAATTACGGATTGCAGCTTTAGCACTTTTAATGTGTCATCTGTCATGCCATGACCCAGAGACAAGACTGTATCTTATATCTCCCTCTACCTGTAAGGTCACGCCACAGTGCTACACATCTGCCACAGAGAATGGATTCACACAAGGAGGATAGGGTGAAAAGGTGACCTCAGAACATCAGGATGCATCACACATGATAGCAGAGGTGGCTCAGATGACTGATACTGCTGGTCATCACCCCGACTACTGTCATTTATGAGACAGACATATGGGAGAGAAGAGAGAGAGAGAGAGAGAGAGAGAGAGAGAGAGAGAGAGAGAGAGAGAGAGAGAGAGAGAGAGAGAGAGAGAAACAAAGAGAGAGACGGGAAAACGGGAGAGATCAAGGGAGAGAGAGAGAGGGAGAGATAGCAGTGCTATCTTGCTATCTTGTTCTTTCTCTCACACCCTTTTTCACTTTGTCTGTTGTGCTATCATAGCACAACAGACAAAGTGAAAAAGGGTGTGAGAGAAAGAACAAGATTTCAACTTCTGAATGAAACATCTCATCTCACACAAAAAAGCACAACACAACGTGAACTATAATGACAAAAAAATTGCTGATCTACAAGCTGACAACATGTCGCATCACGATGTGTTGTCAGCTTATATATCTGCTATTTTTGGTTTGTGTTGTGGGAGGAATTCTAAATCAGGCTGAAAGATATTAAGATAAGGTTATTTATGTATATTTAGCTATCCCAAATATGTGGTAGTCAACAATAAACTGTGAGAACAGCTTCAGTTTGGCTTTCTCTCAAAATATACTGCATCGGAAACCGTAAAGTTGGGAAATAAAACTGAAACAGTTACAGTATTGGTTGGAAATTACACCATTTCAATCACAGTAAATTCCATCTTTGCGGTATTGTATAATAGCACTGGAAACGTGAAGGTCTGGTGACTGGGAAGTGCACAGTTCACGGTTAACTCATTTCCCATTCAAACATATAGAGGCATTATCATCCTGGAATAAACATCGTGACATAAATTACTCGCCTAAGACGAAAGTGGACACTCAGACTGGTTTGGTATTTATTGCAGTACCTCACATTCAATGGATCTAAACCATGTCATGAAAATAGTATATACACATTCTACCTCATATTTTAGTTGGAATTAGACAATTAAAAAGATGCAGCCCTTGGTGTCATTTGCCTTTAGACACAAAGGTTGTGTTAGGCTACTCTTCACTTGAAAGCATGTTTTGAAAGCCTGTGCTACATAGAAAACCTCATACAATTCTACAACACCCGCTATTCACTGTACTATACAGTAGCCTATGTCACCAAAAATATGCTAAAATTAGTTTAAACTAAATAATTAGTTCAAACTAATTATTTACAAATATTTGGCAGACATGTCATATATGTCATAAAACATTTGGTACGAAAAATGTAACACCCAGCATACATACTATTATGTCATTAGGAAAAGGAAAGTAAAATCATACTTTGTCAAAAATAATACATAAATAAAAGTCTTAATCTGTCTGAACAGTACAAAATCAATTCACGACATAAAATTTTAAATGTCACTATAAAAAAAAAAGTAAAATCAATCATATTATGCAATGTTGTCAAAAGATGGTACAGTTCCACCACCATAGGCCTGTACCATCAAAACATGAAAAATATTATACTATATACCGCGCGCGCGCGCGCGCACACACACACACACACACACACAGAGAGAGAGCGATCAGGGACGTTGTATCCACACACGCTGCACAGCTGCGTCCAATAGGCCTAACTACCATCAGACCGGCTGAAGTGACTGTTTGTCAACGTTGGGGTAGGCCATGTTTAATTTCCTTCAATGCATTTTGAAATAAACACGGACTACTTGTGGGTTTCAACATTTCTGTTTATTGTAAATAGAACAGGGTTAAATAAGTGAATTAATGGTTTGTCACCTGTCGCTCTTCTGCACGCCTCTGTTTTAGACTTGGATCTGTCGAACAACAGAGCAGGGTGCACTCCATAATGGTGCCATTATATACATAGATATTATACATGCATTTTAAGTTTTCATCCAGATTGGCGTGTGCGTGTGCGTGCATCCATGCGTGCGTGTGTAGGCTTAGGCTATGTGTGTGTGATACGGTCATGACCAGAACTGGCCACATGTCGACTTTTGCTTCAAAAATCCCCTTAATGAAAAGGCTTGATGTCATATCTCTGTGTCACTTCTTCTTATTTATCTGCCATAAAATAGAAGTGCAGGCAGCGATGGCATGGGTGTGTGGACCCGAGACCATAATGGCCGTGTGCTCACACAGTGTCGTCGCAAATGGGTGAGTGGACAGTGGACACCGTATGTGAGTGAATTGACGCCTACAGCACCAAGTTCATTAGCTATTGGCCTTATAGCTATTATAGCTATTATTACATTATATTTGTTTTATTGTTGTAGTAAAAGATAACTGATTGTTATAAACATAACTGTTGAATTTATTTAAATAAAGAACGGTTTTTACAACAAATGCAAGACGTTATACATCACTAGGCAGCATGGCAGGTGCACTGATAGCAATGCCTTGATGCCCGTCACGTGTGTCGGAGCACGTCACTGGGTGTGTGTGTTTATGGGGACACGAGGGGCTGAGAGCAGGTGCTGTTGGCTGTGAAAAGCCTTGTGATGTGAGGTTGTGGATGGATTCTGCAACATGACAGACTATGGAGCTCAGTCAAACCACTGTGTAATGTTGTTTTTTACAACAGAAGGAAGCAAGCCCAAATAAGTAACTACAATTTAGAAACCAAAAAATGTAACCCGCAACTACCAGTATTTACAAGCCACTTTACAGAAAAACAAGCCCAAGTTTGCTTATAATAATGTGTTTGTGTGTGTGTGTGTGTGTGCGCGCGGGCGTGTGTGTTGGAGGGGGCAGTTGATTGGTAGCCTGGCATGGCCAGATTAATATCACGGCGTAAATATTAGTCTGGAATCTATGTATGGAACGAGCATTTCCAAGGGGTCAATTAAAAAAATGCCGCTGGTGATAATAAACCCGACCCATATTTGCAAACTGGGCCCTGATTGGTCCCTCACAACCTCGGAGGGAGAGAAATCCAATCTCAACTGAGAGGGGCCAGACCTAATCTGCAGAGGGCAATTTTTTTGGCAATGGCAGATTCGTCTGGAACCAGGCTAGTTGATTGGCTGTTCTTCATCATAGAGGGGGAGAGGGATACAGTAGGAACACCCATGCATCGTTAACCATGTCTAATAACAAGTAGATTCACTGACGTTGTGAAGGTGGAAATGAAATACTAGGTCAGAACAAATGGGTGTGTATGTGTAGAACCGTATAACAGTTTTAGTGTTTGTGAAGTCAACACTCCTCTTGTGTCGCCTGATAAAATGGACAGAACTTAAAACGGCTTTGGTAATTATAGAAATGCAGACCGTGACCGTTGCCCCTCTCAGCCTCAAGCAGGTGATTGATATTGTAAGTGAAGAAAAAAGGAGGACTGTTTGGAACGCAGCTTGGTCTAGCATGGCCTTCTTTTGTTGATGGCTTCCCTGTAGTTGGCTGCTGGGGAACAAACAAAGAGGAACTGTACATGGTTCTTTTTTATTGTTTTTATATAGTTCTCGGTAGTGCCCTCATCTGAAAAAAGAGGGGGGGGACCCTTTTCAATTCCTTCAAGTTGTCTCAGTGGTGTTGTCATGACTGATGATCCCTTTCAGTTTCTTTATACCTTTTGATTCTCTCAAAATCTTTCGCAAGGAGCGAAGCATTTGTCTCAAGTGAATTTAATGTCATTCTCTTGCATCTAAATTTGCTCAGAGGTTTTGTCTGAGTTAAGAGCCGTTTGAAAGGGTTTTAAATTTAAAGCATCCATTAAGCAACCACCTCTTTCCCCCATCAGAAGAGCATTATGCAGAACAGAACAACGTCTGTTTGGAGAGCAGATCAATTCATTAACTGCATACTAGTTGAATTAAGATATCTATTTTCTGTCAAGTTTCCTCACTAGTTTTCTGGGGCATAGTAAATGTATTAATTCATTTAAAAATCAGATCAACTGTTGTATGCCAGGTGATAAGCAAATTATCACCTGACATTCGTTATTGCTCTTGGTATCCAACCATGAACAATGACAAGTGCCCTACATACAGTACATACTATAAATACATACTATATAGAATGTATGTACTGTAGGATAATTCTTACCATGAGATGTTGCTACAGTGTATCATAAGGCAGCCACGCTATACACAAATAACTATTTTTTTAAAATTAAATCATGTGGTGCCCTCATTGGCTGGTGCCCCATGGCACTCGCCCCCTACGGCCTATGGATGATCCGGCCTTATGCGTGCGTGTAGGCTATATGTGTGGTGCAGTATATATAGAATGTATGCACTGTAGGATAATTCTCAGAACACTGCATTACCATGAGATGTTGCTACAGTGTATCATAAGGCAGCCACGCTATACACAAAGAACTGTATTCACATGAATACACGTGTGTATACACTATTCACGTGAACTTGGTGGCCATGGTCTCCCTGTTACATTCCAAACTAGAAAAAGTGCTCCTCGGAGCACAGGTCTCCGCCAGGTCAGGTACTTTATTGTGGCCTCCTGGTGGCGCTATAATAGTCCAATGTGAAAAGGGTGTAATTTCTTCTTAGGCCTTTCACTGCAATCGGACACTGCATTCATGATTTGAGGCATTTTGTTCCAAAAATGTGTTTTGCTAAATTAGACTTGCTGGTGGAGCTATAACAGGCCAATGTGAAAGGGTGGCATTTCTTCCTCGGCCTAGTGGGAATGTGCGTGTGAAATTTCACGGAAATTGCAAGCTGCGTTCATGATTTGAGGCATTTTGTTCAAAACGGACCAATCCTGCAAACTTTGGAAGCCAACCTTAGCCAATCAGGATGGAATATGGGAAATCGGACAGATCCGGGTTGATCACATGACTATAGAGATTCTGTGTACCAATTTGCATGACGTTTGGATACAATCTGTAGGAGTAATGTAAAGAAATGGGTTTTGCACAAATCGGCCTCCTGGTGGCGTTATAACAGGCCCATGTGAAAAATTTGGGGCAGAGGTTCTGAATTGGCATCGAGGGAGTGTGTGTGCACAGTTTCGCAGCGAGCGGGCCAACGGTGCCGGAGATCATCTGGTAACACACGGACCGGACGGACGGACGGACAGGGGGTAAAACATACTCTCTCGCCATGCCTTTCGGCCTGGCGGAGACAATGAACAATAAAACATGTGAAAGTCAACACTTATAAACCATTTTATTCATTAAATTAACTGTGACCTGTCTGACAATAGGAAAGAGAAACACAATGCTATAAAAATAAATAAATATGTTTTATTCATATCAGTGCCAGACAGTGTCTGTCATTATCCGTGGTTGCCTGCACTTCCTCTCACCTCGCAACTGCAATTCCCACTATCTTCTTCTACAGTGGAAATCAAAATAGGGGAAAAGATCACGCACGCGTGTACAGTATAGCCCTAGAATGGCTAGACATTATGTATTCCATATACATCCACAGAACACTCAATACCATTTTTGTGGAGGGATTCACCTCCACGGCATTCCGATTTGTTGCGCTCTGTGTGTACTTATCCAATAATTAACCTCGGATTCCAGGCTTGCTTTCTCAGAAAGAAAGCCTGGAGAATGTTGAAGTGAAAAGTGAATAGAAGGGGTCTGGGCCACTGACAGTAGGGGCAGCAGCCATTGCATAGAGGGGGAGGGGCTCACTCAGGTGTCCACATTAAACTACTACACTGTGAAACAAACATGGCACATCCACCAAATAATGTTACGCCAGGAAAAGCTGTTGATACTGTATGTGTTGGGTTTATTTTGTGCAGAGCACATACACTACACACCTCGGGCAATGTTTTAATCCATTTCTCTTCCATTTTTGCTGATAGATATAAATTGTACTTGGATCTAAATTTGGTTCGCACCCAGCCGGGCTTAATGCTCTGCAATACCACTGCTCAATCACAGTTTTTCCAGGCCCTGCCTATGAGCTGCTCACTCAGTTTATCCACTGTTTATATTAAGAGAACTCTCCCCACGCGAGAGTTCCCAATAATGAATTTCTGTGACCAGCTTTTGTCATATCATTGTCTCCGCCAGGCCGAAAGGCATGGCGAGAGAGTATGTTTTACCCCCTGTCCGTCCGTCCGTGTGTCCGTCCGTCCGTCCGTGTGTCCTGTCCTGTCCGTGTGTTACCAGCTAATCTCCGGCACCGTTGGCCCGGTCGCTGCGAAACTGTGCACACACACTTCCTGGATGCCAATTCAGAACCTCTGCCCCAAAAATGATAGGCATTTCGGTCAACGAGCGCATATGTAATCACAATTAAAATGACCTTTCAACAATTGCATCGCACCTGTCAGAAGGATGATGTTGCATGACTTGTTGTTTTTGTATGTTGTAATGTTATAATGAAAACAAAAAATTATAAAAAGTCTGGTTTTCGGGACAAACAGGACAGGATTCAGGACAAGTGCTGTCCCGAGTTCTTCGGGATGGCTGGTCATCCTATTAAGCCATGGCCAGTTGTAATGCACACATTTTGTGCATCGAGCCTGAGTCAAACTAATTCGATAAGCTAGGTGTGACTGCACTTCTGTTGCGCATCGAGGATCGAGCTAATCAATGCACAACAGGTGTGGTTGGGATTCCATATCCATCATTTTTTATAATTTATAACATATATTAGTCATGTTTGAAGTGAGTTTTGGAGTTTTCTTTCACACCTATAATTTTGATCATGATAATAATAATACTGATAATGATAGTGATATGCGGTGATATCCGCATTTAACATTCTCATCTCAGCTGTCTGTCTAGCTCCTCCTTTTCCCATCCAGACACCAGGGACATGTGAGCTTCATATGATCTCCCATATCAAATTTGCATTTTCCGACAAAAAGCACCTGAAGCATCACCACTTCCAATCCCAACACTACCTTTTCTCAATGGCCAGTCCTCTCATGACAGGCCTCCATTTGCACCGTGACATGGGAGTGAATGGATTTCACGTTACCCTTTGCTTGCAAATGGGTTCACGTTTGGTATGTGGAACACTCTCCAGCTGATCTTAAAGATCCTATAGTGTTTATTTTCAAGTTCCCAGAGTACGTCGGATTCCCTGAGCATGCGTATTGCTGGCAAACATGTCCAATAATGTCCTTTAAGGTCATATGAGGTTTTCAAGTGGAGACGGACATTTTGCAGGATCAGAACTGCCCCTGCTGTTTTTGTCCTGGGCTGATTTCAGTTGGAACAGTTGAAAAATTATAAAAATCCACACACCAGTATTATGCTCCCAATCCCATATGCAAGTATTTAATGGTAACATTTCGAGCCACCAGGCTCTACCTCAGACCTTCCAATTTTAACCATTGCACCACATCATTTCCTCTCCATGGAACTATTCATCCTTGGAAACATCCGTGTAAGGGTCGTACACGCCAATGAATGTCTGGGATTTGTTTTAATTAATAAATATATATTTTATTCATCTGGAATGTGTGCGTGCATTCAGAAATCCCAGATCTGAGCTTTAAAGAACGCAAGTATTTAGCCTATTTCTCTATATAGGATGGCCATAGCTGAATGGGTAGAGAGGTCGTCTGGGATCTGGGGTTTGCACCCTGGCCCCGGTCTATGTGTCGAATTGTCCCTGAGCAACAAGACACTCGCCTAACTACTCCCTTGGCACTGCCCCAGTAGCACCCACTGCTCCTAAATAGCTAGGATGTGTTACATACAGAGGACAAATTCCACATATGTGCAAATGTACATGACCAAAAGAAAAGAAGGGAAAAGAGCCAATGGAGTGGGGCCCATATTATTGTCTCCGCCAGGCCGAAAGGCATGGCGAGAGTATGTTTTGCACCCTCTCCGTCCGTCCGTGTGACCGTGTGTCCGTCCACGTGTAATTTCCGGCACCGCTGGCCCGGCCGCTGCTAAACTGTGCGCACACTCCCTAGATGCCAAAGCCGAACTTCTGCCTCGAACTTTTCAGATTGGCCTGTTATAGCGCCACCACAAGGCCGATTTGTGAAAAACAAATTTTTGGATATCACTCCTACAGATTTTGTCCAAACCTCACGCAAATCAGTACACAGTATCTCTATAGTCATGTGATCAACACAGATCTGTCCGATTTTTCATATTCCATCCTAATTGGCTAACATTAGCTTCCAAAGTTTGCAGGAGATGTCCGTTTTGAACAAAATGCCTCAAAATATGAACGCAGCGTGCAATTTCCGTGAAATTTTGCACGCACATTCCCACTAGGCCGAGGAAGAATTGCCACCCTTTTCACATTGGCCTGTTATAGCGCCACCAGCAGGTCTAATTTAGCAAAATCATGAATGCAGTGTCCGATTGAAAGCCCTAAGAAGAAATGGCACTCTTTTCACATTGGCCTATTATAGCGCCACCAGGAGGCCACAATAACCTACCTGACCTGGCTCCGAGGAGCAGTTTTTCTAGTAATTATTATTTGTATCCAGTTTTGGGGACTAATGTATTTGTGAGAGACATAATATCTCTCACATTGTACTATATAGTACAATAAGTAGACCCTCCAGAAAAAACTCGGGCAAAAATCCTTGATTATGCGGGCTAAAACTCTTGATTATGCGGGCAAAAATCCTTGATTTTGCGATGAAATATGCGTTTTTTTTGGAATTTTACGAGGTGAAATTGCGGGAAGTTGTGAAATATGCGGCAATATGCGAAATATGTGATATGCGAAAAGTTGCGAAAAATGCGAAATATGTGAAAAGTTGCGAAATATGCGGAAATATGCGAAAAATGCCATGCAAAGCGCATATTATGCGATGCGATGCGAATATTATGCGATGCGCATATTATGCGATGCGATGCAGCCTTTTTGAAAAAACGTTACTCCTGCATAATTATGCGCCATTTTGCTGATTATGCGGTAAATTCTGCAATCGCATAATCGCATTTTTCTGGAGGGTCTAAATAAGAAGCAACAATTATGGCCAGTCTCTACACACAGGTGGTGTTTTTAGGTTTGGGGTATTTTTTCTGTTTCATTAAGTTTAAAAATTCACCAGAAAATAGAGGGTGGTAGAGAAAGCAAAACAGCCCTATAGCCAGCTGTGTACACAGAACCAGTCAATCTCATGCTGTTTAGCCTTCTAAATACCAATGTCAAGTCACAACTTCATTTCATTCACTTCATTACTTTTCGATTCTTATGGTCGCTGATTTCACATTTTAAGGTCCTTACCATATAGGCCCGCCCTACTGTATAATAAAATATGCACAGTATATACTGTATGTATATGCACTTCCTTTTATTGCATTTAAATATAGAACCCCCTCCACTCCTTCCCCCAACATGTCATTTCCATCTTGCTCTTGTCCCTGTATATGCCACTGATGTATAATATTCTCATAGATTGGCCACACTCATGTTCACTGGTCGTTCACTGGACAATATTGGCATCTGTGAACGCAAGGCAATATTGTTTAAGCATTCCATCATCTTTAATTAACCTCTGTTAACCTCCGCTATGGCACATTTAAGAAATGTATTCTGAAATGTATTCATGCATCTGATTCTATCCAGCGTGACTACCTCAACCTCATTTTAGACCACAAGTGGAGATGTGAAATGTAAGAAATGATGACCGTTCATTTGGGATGGCATTCACTTCACTTTATACTGTATACTTCATTGTATGATGAATAGTGAAAATAGCTGAGCTTGTAGATCTGCTATTTTCACAATTTATTAAACCTTTTGAATTTCTTTGAAAATGTTCACCTATAATAACATACCCAAAACTAGAAAAAGTGCTCCTCGGAGCACAGGTCTCCGCCAGGTCAGGTAGGTTCATGATTTGCGGGATTTTGTTCAAAACGGGCCACTCCTGCAAACTTTAGATGTCAATGTTAACCAATCAGGATGGAATATGAAAAATCAAACAGATCCATCTTGATCACATGACTATAGAGATCATGTATACCGATTTGCGTGAAATTTGGATAAAATATGAAAGCTTAATCTCAAAATATGTGTTTTACATAAGTCGGCCTCCTGGTGGCGCTATAAAAGGCTAATGTGAAAAATGCAGGTCAGATGTTTTTCCTTGGCCTCTAGGGAGTATGCGTGCAAAGTTTCACGCAGATCGGTGCAGTTACAGTTAAAAACGCAAATTGGCCTTTTATAGCGCCAATTTGTTCCAAAATGTTCAAGTGGCATTTCTTCCTCGGCCTAGTGGGAATGTGCGTGTGAAATTTCACGGAAATCGCAAGCTGCGTTCATGATTTGAGGCATTTAGTTCAAAATGGACCAATCCTGCAAACTTTGGAAGCCAACCTTAGCCAATCAGGATGGAATATGGAAAATCAGACAGATCCGTGTTGATCAAATGAATATAGAGTTACTGTGTACCGATTTGCGTGATGTTTGGATAAAATCTGTAGGAGTAATATAAAAAAATGGGTTTTTCAGAAATCGGACTCCTGGTGGCGCTATAACGGGGCCATGTAAAAAAAAAAAAACTGAATTGGCATCCAGGGAGTGTGTGTGCACAGTTTCGCAGCGACCGGGCCAACGGTGCCGGAGATTAGCTGTTCACAGACAGACGGACACACAGACACACGAACACACACACACACACGGACGGACGGACGGACAAGGGGCAAAACATACTCTCTCGCCATGCCTTTCGGCCTGGCGGAGACAATACTTTTTACAGTATAACCAAATCACTCCATAAAAGGCACCAAAGTAGACCAATACAGAGGAACCTTTGGAGGGCCTCCAATAATTGTTGAAGGTTAAAGTTGTCCCACAAACCCTGCTTTGGCAACCAATAGCATATAGTCAGTCAAAGGTTGTGGGCAACAACGCTGTGAAAACGTAGTGCAATTATAATGAAACTCTTGCTCTTGTATTTTATGCTTCAGTGATTGATCCTTGCATGTCATGAGTGGAAATGAAACTGATTGACCATGTAGTTATTTTTGAGTATGGCAATAAAATCTGTTTGTATTGCATCTATTGTATTATAATAGGTATTGCATGCCGGTCCACGCAGTATCAAAAACTGCATATATTTGAGTATTCTTGTTCTTGGGTATGCAATGCATTATGTGTAAAGTGCCGGGGTGCAAAGGGCACTCTTATTTTCCATCCCTGGAAGGGTAGGCTAGAAGAGTGAAATCAGGACATGAGCTGGGTTCAAATCCCATTAGTCAGGACAAGTACCCTAGTTCACCCCCAGCTCAGGCCATGAGGCTTAAGGGTTGTGTCAGAGGTCATATAGGCTGGCAGTAAGGATTTAGACAGCTCAGTGTGACTGAGAACAAGAGCAACCGTCTCTTAAATCTAGAGGTCCAAGAATCAATACCTTTTGCTGTTTCTTAAAGTGTTAATACTGAACATAGTCTGTTTTTGTGGATTTAGTGACACTTGCTGTGACTTGTGATAACATCAAATGTGTTTTCATGATAGATTCCACAGTTCCATTCAAAATAAAACATGTAGTAGCTATCACCTGTTTTAAATATCTTTTAAATCTCTTCTTAAAACTAACTTTTACGAGAAAGCCTTTTTATAATTAATTTATACTTACTCTGTTTCATTATTATATCAGTTGCTGTTAACTTTGATGCTTTCCTGCATGTTTGCAGTGAACACGTTCAATGAACGATCGTTCACAAACTCGTTCATGTTTTTGGCGAACGTGAACTGAACGTACTGTATTTCTGCTGGATGAACGTTATTATAAACAAGTTCATTCTGGTGTTTGTGAACGGTGCTCTCTCACAAATGCAAACTATAAGGTGCTTACCCGCTTGCCCCAAATGTTAACTAGGTGTCTGGAGTATTTGTGCAATGTATTAGTCCACGTTTTTCAATAAAGAAGTTTTAAATCCCGTCTGTGGCCGAAGGCCATTTTTCCCCCCTCGTTCACTTCCAGTGTAATTCCGGCTTTCACCGGATGCGCCCCGTCACTACCACCCATTGGGAACTTCCGACAGAATCGGCCACAGACGGGATTAAAACACTTAATTGAAAAATATGGACTAATACATTGCACAAATATTCTGGACACCTAGTTAACATTTGGGGCAAGCGGGTAAGCACCTTATATTTTGCATTTGTACATGTTTGGAGAAATACAGGCTTTACTGGTGACATTCCATGGCAAACTGGGGGGGTGGTCGCTAAGACTCTCGTAGATATAAAAATGTTCAAATTGATAAAATACATCTATGATAGTCTTGATCTAAGACTAACGGCGAAGATGAATCTGACACATAGTTTCAGTGTTAAAACGGATAAAATAATTGCTGTCTGTGCTTCTACATGGGCTGTGGCAATAATTTTCACAAATAATAGCTCGCAGCAATGTATTGAAAAAAATAAGAACTGTAATCATTTTTGGAACCATGAACTTTAGTTCAAATGTTCTAATTATGAACTATGAACTGAACTACTGTAGTTCATTTTAAAAATGTGTGACCTGAACTTTGACCTAGTTCATGTAGAAAGTGAACTTTCCTAACACTGCATGTTTATCCTTGTTAAATGATCTCTTTTCCCATGTCATGTCTTCATTGTTCTCTCAGCAGTTGTTAATCATTATAATACCCTATTGAACTTATATTTTACCTGGGTTTTGATCCCATTTGTAACATTGTTTTGTAATATGCTATACGAATGTTTATAATAACAATACTACTACTACTACTACTACTAATATTATTATGCATACATGCATGATTTACTGTGTACATACATTTTCCTATTTGGAATAGAAAGGCACCAATGGAATCTACCATGGGAGGATCGAGCACTTACAGAACACAATTATATTGACAAATGAAAGTGAGAAGAATATGAAATAATAATAACAAATATAGCTGCAAGCAGCGATAATACGGGGCCAGTGGGGGGGGGGGGGGGGGAGGAGAGAGAGAGAGAGAGAGAGAGAGAGAGAGAGAGAGAGAGAAGAGAGAGAGAGAGACGAGAGAGAGAGTGTGAGATTAGATTAGATTAGATTAGATTAGATTAGATTAGATTGAAGAGAGAGAGACGGAATAGATTGAAGAGAGAGAGACGGAATAGATTGAAGAGAGAGAGAGACGGAATAGATTGAAGAGAGAGAGAGACGGAATAGATTGAAGAGAAAGAGAGAGAGAGAGAGAGACATGGAAACGGAATAGATTGAAGAGAGAGAGAGAGAAAGAGACATGGAAACGGATAGATTGAAGAGAGAGAGAGAGAGACAGACATGAAATGGAATAGAGAGAGAGAGAGAGAAAGAGAGAAAGAAAGAGAGAAAGAAAGAAAGAAAGAGAGAAAGAGAGAGAAAGAGAGAAAGAAAGAGAAATGGAAACGGAATAGATTGAAGAGAGAGAGAGAGACTTGGAAACGGAATAGATTGAAGAGAGAGAGAGAGACTTGGAAACGGAATAGATTGAAGAGAGAGAGAGAGACTTGGAAACATAATAGATTGAAGAGAGATGGAAGCGGAATTGACATCTCAACCTATTGCCATTAACAGGAATCGAACCCTGAACTGACATCTCAACCTATTGCCATTAACAGGAATCGAACCCTGAACCTTCGGATTGACAAGCTGCAACACTACCTATAGTGCTATAGCTTTGTACAGGCTGAGGTTGTCTGTTGAAGATAAAAGTGAACCAGTGAAAGCAGCCGATCTACAAGCTCAGAAACACGTTGCTATCTGAAAAGTTTTGAGATTGTAGATCGGCTATTTTCAGAATGAACTATGTCATACATTGAAAAGACATACTCTCAAAATAAGCATTTCAGGTTATCTTTAACAATTGCACTTGCATTAATTGACACAATCATGTTGTGTGCAATGCAACTTAAATGAAGTCTGCATCAAGTGGGGCTTGAACTGGCAACCTTGAGGTTCTAAGGCACACACTTAAGCGAGAAGCATTGGACCAACAGACCTGACCTGGTGAGAGAGAGAGAGAGAGAGAGAGAGAGAGAGAGAGAGAGAGAGAGAGAGAGAGAGAGAGAGAGAGAGAGAGGAGAGAGAGAGAGAGAGAGAGAGGAGAGAGAGAGAGAGAGAGAGAGAGAGAGAGAGAGAGAGAGAGAGAGAGAGAGAGAGAGAGAGAGAGAGAGAGAGAGAGAGAGAGAGAGAGAGAGAGAGAGAGAGAGAGAGAGAACATTTTACATCCTGCCAAGTGAAAAGCAACATGTGGTTTCACAGTGTCTGAATTAAATATTAGATTGTAATGTCTTAAAAATTGCACATGCATTATTTGATGCAGTCATGTTTTGTGCGATGCAATTGAAAAGTGGAATGACCCACCTACAGACAGAGCCAGATAGACAGACAGAGTGAGAGAAACAGACAGCTCAACCTATTGCCATTGACAGGAATCAAACTCTCAACCTTCGGACTCACAGAATGAGACACTACAAGTAGTGCTATAGCTTCATCCAGGCTGAAGTTGTCTGTTGAAGATCATACACTTTTGCCTTCTGTCATGAACCAAGCCCCTGTTTCACTAACACTAAGATCACTCGTTCACAAAACCATTTACCAATAGAGAAATTGTATGTCTCCCTCGAAACCGAAACCAGTGAAAGCAGCCGATCTACAAGCTCACAAAACGTTGCTATCTGAAAAGTTGTGAGATTGTAGATCGGATATTTTCACAATGAAGTACGTCATACATTGAAAAAACATACTCTCAAATAAGCATTTCATGTTATCTTTACCGTTTTGCATATGTATTCATTGATACAGTCATGTTTTTTTGCAATTCAACTTAAATGAGTCTGCATCAAGTGAGGCTTGAACCGGGCAAACCTTGCGGTCGTGAGGCACTCGCTTAAGGGAGAAGCCATTGGACCAACAGACAAGAACCTGTGAAAAAGGAGATCACACAGATGATACAGTTTTCACGCAAATAGCTGAAAAATCCTGGGTTTAAGTGTTTTTCAAACTGCTCAAAATTGCAGACAATCTAAGGGCGGAGCTTACTGGTTAACGTGATACATGTGTTCCTCATGAGTCAAGGCACATGTGTAAGCAGGTTTAATGGCTGTCGGCCAAACGAGGCATGACTTTTGCCTGTTTAAAGTTTGCATTTAAAAAAAATCGCTATAGCGCCCCCCTTTGACCAATTGGAGTAAGATTGGTTTCAGTGATATTTGGAATGACCCTCAACATTACCGCAAAGTTTCAAAGAAATGTGAGTCTGCATGTATGTGTTAGGGGGGCAGATGAATAATTGTCATAAAACTGCAATATTCATTGGCTCATTTAAAGCTTCATTTTTTCACTTATGGAAAATCTTTTGCATCAGTTTTTCGGCATAGGTTCAAAAGTTCATGTGTAAAACGTTTCGTGCAGATTACTAAAAAATCCCAGGAGGAGATAGGTTTTAACTGTTTTTCATATTATTCAAAATGGTGGGAGATCTAAAGGGTCAGAGGTCAAAAGTCAGAGTGTGAAAGTTGTTGATCATGAGTAGACGCATATGTATATTGAAAGTTTCATGGCTTGTAGGTCAAACAGGGCATGAGTTGTACCTGTTCAAAGTTGGCATTTTGCTATAGCGCCACCTTTTGACGAAAGATTGTGAGAATTATTTCTTGATAGTTTTTCATGACCATCTACCATATGGCCAAGTTTCGTAAAAAGCGTATGCACAAAGTGGGAGAAGAAAAAACAGGTCCAGAGCTGAGAGCTCTGGCCCCGTAATAATACAGTACAGTATGAATATGCTGTTTTTTAATATGATGATATTAAGGATTAACACTTAAATATGCACAGTCTAGGGGTGTTTTGCTGACAGTGGCTTGGACTACTACTACTACTATTACTACTTTGCCTCGATATACACAAATATTAAAGTTCCAAAAGAATGGCTGGGAGGTGCTCTTTGGTGGGAGAGAATAAATAAGCAGAGAAAAGCAGAAAGACACTCAACCAGATACAGTTAAAATGCCATCACATGTTCAATATGGAACAGTTAAGAAAGCTCTGAGGCATACATGGACTACGTCAGGGTTTGCTTGAACTTTTACTTTAGACCCAAAGGTGGTCTTTCAGAGTGGTGTAATGATTTGTGAACGAAACATGACCACGGTTGCTGAATGGAGGTGAAAAGTTGGAAGATGCCACAACAGCCCATAAATATGACATAAATAATCAATGTATTTTAAGAGTTTAAAATTCAAATTAGGTGTACTAAAGCGTACAGGTGGCCAGTAATGGTTAATTTAGCAGGTTATGCTTCACAGGCTGCTCTGTCAATAGCTGCCCATTCTGGCTGACCTTTCCAATGATGTATTAAGCCTTTTTTGTGTGTGAGGAATTGGTTGAAAATTAATTATGGTGGTGTTGCAATGCGTATGACTATCCAACCAGCAGACTTACACCCCAAGACATACTACGCCACAGTGCTAGGGCATTCACAACTAATGATTTGTGTGAGTTGAGTCGAGCATTGTTTTAATGCCATCCTACTACTATATTACTATTATTATTATCCTCCTGCCCTTATTTTTATGGCGTTTTAAGGGAAGCGCTTCTGGCACAGCAGCACAGCACCACAGCAGCGTCTCCAAGGATCCCCATTGCCCAATAATAGGCTTTTATTGGGCATACTTTTGACCCCCTTTTGATCAAAAATAAAGTCAGGAGGATAATAATAATAGTAAGACGGGCCATTACTATGGCATTAAAACAAATTTCAACTATTCGACTAGTACCAACAGAGTCGACTAGTGGTTATACTAGTCGACTAGTTGGTGAAAGCCCTACGCCACACCAACTAGAGTAGCAGTACAGTTTTCTGTGTTTTTGCAGGAATCTGCAGAGCATGCAGAGGCGTCTCCACTCAACTGAAAATGTTATGCTTTAATGCACAAACTAAACAAACACTAAATGAAAACAAGGACGCTAAATACGCACTAAATATTAAAAACCTATTGTGATTTTTGTTGAAACAAAAGATGTAAATGTTGTGAAGACAAAAAAGCCCATTTATATTTGCATATACTGTACAATACTATACACATACACTAATAGAGTTGATAAAGGGTCGTAAATCCTGCTCTATGTTAATTAAAACTATTTGTAGTTAAACCGCTGAAAACCCAGTGTAAAAAGGATGAGGCGAAATCAAAGACAGACACAGGCCGGTTCTCAAATTAAAAGGTTGACATTGTATTAAGAGAAAGAATCAATCCACGAGGCACCGTACAGCAAAAATATCTCTCTGATATTACAAATACAGGCAATAGTATTTATACACAAGTTGGAGTCCGGACATCAGATATAAGGTGGATCCTAACGATTGGTTAAGACCCTTAGACGTCAGATCATATCTGATGAGCTGTCAGGCATCAGGGTGTCATCATAATAAGTTGTTGTTCATCTTGGGGAAGGCAGTGGCTCAGGGGTAGAGTGGCCGGGTAGAGTGGCCGGGTAGAGTGAACTGGAAACTGGAAAACCAGAGTGAACTGGAAAACCGCCAGGTTCCCAGTTCGATCCCAGTTCGATCCCGGGCTGGGGCGCTCCCCTAGAGTTAGTGTCGAAGTGTCCTTGAGCAAGACGCTGAACCCCTAATTGCTCCTGATGAGCAGGTTGGTGCCTTGCATGGTTTCCTCCGCCATCGGTGTATGAATGTGTGTGTGAATGGGTTAATGGCACAATCAATGTAAAGCGCTTCGGATAGAAGCGCTATATAAATGCACAAAAAAAAAAAAATCTTATAGTGTCCTTGTGTACAACTTTTGGTTCCATAAACAAGTTATTCCTTCGATATCATAGGACATGTGGCAGGTTTATCTGTGACAGGGTGACAGCTGACAGAGTAAATTAGTGACAATATCCCGGTCATACAGAGATATAGGTCATCGTACAGAGATACAGGTCATTAGGACATTAAATCACAAAGCGTTGACCAAGACATGTTTTTACTGATTGGAAACATATGGAGCCGGCACCAGATAACAAATATGGAGCCAGCTACATGGCCTTGGTAGGGAAAGTACAGGCCCAAAAAGACATCACTTTATTAATTTGACTGGTTAGATCGATAGTTCTAGATCATATCAATCTGGTCCACAAAACATATATATTTTTAACTCCATCATACACATACAGTACTGTTATGTCGCATGTCAAAAATAACTGATCTACAAGCTCACAAGTTGTGGGAAATGTGGAAGGGTTGGAGGGGGTGAGCAGATTTTAAAATGCGAGGGAGGTGCAAGGCTTTTTCAATAAATCTGATTGGCGCATGGAGAATGGATCACTAAGTATTAGGAGGAGCTCAGAATCAGGCAGATTGTGACAACAGGCTTTAGAAAAGAGGAAAACATGAACAGCTGGTCGTCGCTGCAGGTGTTGTTGGTTTGTCATAGATGGTCAAGTTAAATCCAATGGGCTGTTATTGTATTCCTCGAGATAATCAGTGTCCTTGCATGCGTTCCTTTTGAGTTCAAAACACATGCAGGCCTGTTTTCAGGTTGAAAGGTCACAACTGAGAGTGGGATTGGTTACACGATGCCTCAGACAGGAAAAATTATATGATTTGGGCTTAATTGACTTGTTACACTACACATACAGGTCGTTATTCATTGATAAAGGAGAAAACAGACCTATCAATCATATTTTAGACTTCAGTTCAAATTACAAAACAATTAACACAACTAAATGATGTAACTTGTGGAGAGACGAGCATCATGAGAGTGACATATTGTAGATGAATTGATAGTATATTGCATGTGACGTGCACTCATCTCAACCCATGGGGTCTTTGTCACACTTGATGAGACATATGACCGTTAAGGTCTTACACTCACTCAGCAACAGAGACGGCAGACTTCCGAGGGCTCGAGGGAAATGAGAAAATTACTCTTGCCATTCACTACCATCCAGTAAGCTTTCGGTTACCCTGACAACGTGAAAATGCGACGTGACAACATGACAACGTGACCTGGCCAATCAGACTCTTGTCTAAAGTCCCTGTGGCCCTCTCCAACTTTCAACCTCAGTGGGTGTGCGCGGGTGAGAGCGTGTGTGTGTGAGTGTGTGTGTGTCTCTCTACTCTCTTCTAGTGAAGTCCTTGGGAGCCACGGTGACCACCGCCGACAACTGCATGTGTCTTACTGGAGAGCCGCTATGCATCTCTCCAACGATCAGAAAATAGAGCTGGGTCTCAGAGACAGTCAAGGGACAGTGAACCCTGCATTTGGGGTAAGTGCCATGTCATGCTGATCCTTAGTTAGGGACTGCTGTTACCTCCGTAGCTTGGTTAAGTTGCAAAGAGGAACAGGCTAGCCTTGTTTCAGAAGGGACTCGATCCAGAACAAACGGCATGTGTTTGTAAAATGAAAATAGGCTATGAACAATACACAATAGTGTATTGTTCGTTTATATTTACTGGCTTTTTTTGACTGACACGTGACATGAGGAAAACAGAGATTATAATAGCCTGCAAAAGCAAAGTAAAAGCTAAATGTAAGCTGGTGTGGAATGTGGTTTGACCAGTGCTTGCTCATGCTCTATAAGAGAATGGCCAAAATTAGATGGCTTCACTTTTATAAAAATGTGAAAAATCAGTGACCGTAATAATCAAAAAGTAATTGAGTGAATGAAATGAAGTTGTGACTTGACATTGGTATTTAGAAGGGGTGCTGGCTCAACAGCATGAGACTGCCTCGAAGTGTACACAGCTGCATGGCTACAGGGCTGCTTTGCTTTCTCAGCCACCCTCTATTTTCTGGTGAAGTTTTTAAATTAATGGAACAGCAACAAATATGCAAAACCTAAACACCACCTGTATGAACAAGATGGGAACAAAACCTCCACATCTGTATAAGACTCTTTTCACTTTTGATGGAAAGTCATTTGGAGAAAATCTATGTACAGTGAGCTGCTGATTTTGGCATTGGCATTCATGTCAACTTTTCAGTATAGACTTTTCACTAGATCTTTTAATAAATGGCATTTCTTGCTTTTCTTTTATACCTTGAATAATGATTAAAAAAACATATTTTGAACTTTTGAAACCACAGCCAGGGCTTGGATTTGGCTGTGAGCACATTCACATTCATGCGAGTCATTTATTTTCCTTTATAACATCAGTTCCATTCACACTACAAAGTTCCTTATGAAATACATGTGACTCGGCCAGTTACAGTATGAATGCAATGCTCCATAGAATCTAAAGCGTAGCATTTACATTTTACAACTTCAGAATGGCTGAATTTCTCTTCCTAGATCACCAATTAAAGCTTTTACAATTACAAGATTGAATAGATCTCCAGCATAAAGTACATGTAGCCTATATACCTCAAATAATTAAATGCAAGGGTCAGAGCCATAAGGTTCTGCTATTGTTCCCATGATCTTAGAATAAGAGTGAAGTAAGTTTGTAGGAATGTAGGAAGTATAACAGAGACAGAAGGAATGAGACTAAAAAAGCACTGACAATGTGTAAATCACTGCAATTATGTACTTTTTATTAGATATTTTAGTTGTACGTGCAGTAATAAAATTGCAATTTCTTCTTTGTAGTGCAGTTTCCATTAGTTCAAGGATCTTTCTGAGGGAAATGAATGTCAAGAAATGCAGCATAGCACTCACTTTGTTCACAAAGTAACTTGAGTCAAGAGAACTGTTGAAGCAAATTCAACTTCTGTATGTTGGAATCAAGGTTTGAATGTAGGACAAAAACAAATAGTATTTCTTTGACAAATGTTTTAAGATGGACTCACTTGTTTAGATACTGTAGATAACTATTATTTATTTGACAAACTTCTTAAGATGGATTCACTACCTGGTTTAATGGTTTAATGTAGGTATGAAATGTGGTTTAATGTAGAAATGAAATGCCTTCATAATTAGACCAGCTGTGAATTCCTACATCAATATTCAATGCACATAGCCTATCCAAACCATGTTTAGTGAGTAGAATGCAACATACTGTAGGCCTAATCCATTTATGTGATGTTGTGTGCTTTAAGCTGCACTTTTTCTTTCATAGTTAGTGTGTAACTCTATGTATGTAACCTTCCTGTTCTAACTCAGATTTGAACCGCTGTCTCCTTCACCAGTTTTTTTTACCACTGAACTTGTAGTACCTGCCTGCTTGCTTGGGGAGAATTTTTTTTTTGACCCTCAGCTCAAAATCCAGAAACAGGATTAAAGGTCATGTCACCTAGACACAGGATCTAAATGTCTCAATAGAAGAGCAGGGACACCAAATACAACCACCCCCATTGTGTAAGTTATATTGTATTAACATACTCTACCATACAGATTGGACAAAAAAATTATACAGCACATAATACAGCTTTAACATTCATGTCACATTATAAATAAATACAAAAATGCTTCCTCTGTTTTCACTGCCCGGTGGTTTGGACAGGAGACTCATTGTTTCATAATGTTCTGTAGCTTTGAGTGTAATTTCTGCCCATTTATGGGTTTCAGGTGACAGTAGAGGCTTAAGGTGAGTGACACCGGCAAATACCGTACAAAATTGCAGCAGAAAAAGATTGCAGGTTAGGCAAAGCTAGAGGGTCCTAGTTAGCTGTGTCGGCAAGCGAGCAGTAACGTACAGTACAGCGTTTTTTTCTCTGGCAATTGGGTTGAAGTGTATTAGATTATTATTTCTCTTTTGGATTAAAGGTTTTCGTTTTGGTGCTGTATGGAGTTTATGACGATTTTATGTTTGGCTCCTGTTTGTGGCGATTATTAGGTGATTATAAATCTTATGTGATAGTGTAATAGTCTGACTGCACAACAGTGTATCTATCTGTGTACATCTATGCAAAAGAGTGACAGAAAAATGTGTTAGAATGACTGACAGACAGACAGACAGAGGCTGACTTAATCACCATGAGCTTGTGAAAGTTTATGTACACTGGTGATAAAACACTGCAGCCTTTATTTGGAACCTGAGCTAGCACAGGGCTGTTAATTTCATTTGACTTGTTGGTGAGACGAGGGGGTTCCAGAGGGGGCAGTGCATCTCATTGGTTGGTGGGCCTACAGCCTATATTCGGTTAAAGGCTCAAATAGGTTAAAACATTCACTGTACATGAAATCACCCATGAATATCTAAGCCAGAAAACACAATATAGGCCTATAGATTATTACCCAGCATTTGTCATTGTCTGAGGCTGGCCCTCCAACCGAGGGCCAACATATCAGCCTGAGCCATAAGAGAGGTTTGAGATGGATAACGAGGGCAACGATGAATGCCAGGTGGTTATTTGTTTATTACATACCCATAGCCTTGTTTATTAACTCATTGACTGCCAGTCATTTCACTCCAAGGCTCAGACCAGCAACGACAAGATTCTCGTCATGTGGTGTTTTCAGTGGTTTACGATAGAGGGCGCTCCTCTGAAGCCTGTGAATGATTATCATGATGAAGAGTACACCCAGAAATCACGTGATCACAACAAAAGGAAGCTGGTTTCGTTTTACCCAACTAACTAAGTTAGAAGAGTTAACAAAGACAATCAGGAAATAGTATTTCATCAACACTTAATTTAATAAATAAATTAACATTACCATCATAGAGGAACTGCCCCATTGAGTGAATTGGCAGTCCCACTGGGATGCAGGGCCGGATACAGAAATTATTAACTGGGGGGGCATTAATAAATGCTGGGGGGGCGGCTTCCTCGGCGACGAAATTTTTTTTTGGGGGGCCCAAAACCATTTGGGGGGTTTTCGGGGGCCCCAAACGGTTCTGCTTCATTTTTCTGTGTGTGGGTTTTGCGAGCAGTCGGCCCGTCACAGTCCCCCCACCCCCCCGCTTCGGAGAGACACTAAGCGGTGCGTGTTCAGGTGGGTCTAAAATGCTGCCCACGGTGCCCACTTACAGTCTATGGTGCCCACCCAATCAAAATAAATAAATGTTACATAAATATTTTATGATAAAAAAAGAAATTGGCAAAAAAAAAAACTTTTTTTTTTTTTTTTTTTTTTTACCCCAATTTTGATTGGGTGGGCAGGATGCACGTTTGGGTGGGCACTGCCCACCCCTGCCCCCCCCTAGAATCGGCCCTGCTGGGATGTCCCGTTAGTCCCTTCGCTATTGCAACGTTGGCTGAGAACATGGCTGGTGGCGTTATGCAGCCATTCTGTGAACCGTCGATTTACGTCGAAGGTCACTGTTTTCCACTCTGCACTTTGGTCCCTTTGTAGCCGGATAAACGCCAGTGTCTCCTTAGCCATGAATTCTACCATACCACCCCCAGCAAACGTGTTTCATCCATCCACATAGTGAGTTCTTTCAACAGTACAGTGTGTGATGACACTTCAAATCCTATATAATTAGTTATTTAATTAGTATATTGTATTTTTTATACACTCTGCCCACTCTAAATTTGATTTTAATATATGCCTTTTGTTGATTGTTGATCTACCTTGAGTGTTGTTAACTTATTTTGTATCGTTGCATTATATATCTGTATTGTTTCTTGTTTTTTTGGGGACTTCGGATGGAAAGTAGCTTTCACTAAATCCGGCATATTTACACTTGCTCATTGTGTATGTATTACTCCTGTCTTGTGTTCATCAATGTGCACTGTCCCGCCCGAAGTAAATAAATTAAAGTCTCAGCATTTGTAAATATATTCAAGTACACCTTTACAAATCTGGACCATCAAGGATAAGTATACTGTAACATTTTAAATCAATAAATAAAAACATCACTTTGTGTTCTCATTGAAATGAAGATGGTGAATGTAATGTTACTGACCCCTGGGGGACACCTTGTGTAAATACAATTATATCATTGTTTCTGAGCTGTACCAATAGAGGAATACTCAACTAGGGGAAGTTCATATGATGTTGTTCTCCCCAGGTTCAGGACGCTTAAGGGGATTTTTTTTAAATTACGCTTCCACTACTCAGTGGAATGCCCTACCGTCAGTCCTGAAATCCCTAAATTCCCTAGCAAAATTTAAAAAGGACCTTAAATCATGCCTTCATCACAACACTAATAGTTAGATCCCTACCCTGGATAGCCCGCTCCTCTGACTGCATTGGATTCTTCTTTTAGTGTACCACTTATCCTATATGCATTGTTTCTAACTTTATATATAATGATCGCATTTTCTTTGTTTGATTGTTGTTGGTACAGTTTGTTGTGTGTTGTTCCATGTCTCAAAGTAGACCACAATGTAAACAGGCTTTGGCTTTTTTGTGTGTAATCCACATTGGCATTTTTTAAATGGTGTCATTGTTGTGATTTCTTAAATTGTCAATAAAAATATTCTAACGAAAGCCAACATGCATAATTCCTTTTGGCACCCTCATTCTGGCAAGACCCACCCAATCACAGTGGGTGTGGCCAGAATGAAGGCACAGCCAACGCAGCCAACAAAGGCCATACTGTATCATGCTAACAACTGAGCAATATAGCCTACTTGACTGATCAGGGTTTGTCCATACTTTGAACTTCCTCAAATGTTAGGAAAAATCTTAAGTAACAAATCAGAATAACATGGGCAATCTAGATATGCATACAAAGCTCCATGGCTCATTGCCGACCTTGACCTTTGACCACTAAATGGCATGTTTTGTAATTTGATGATATAATGATGATACAGTGTATTGAGTTATTGCATACAGTGACATACAGTACATGCATATACAGTACATACATACAGTAAATACACATGCATGCAAACAAACACGCGTGCACACAGACACAGTGATACAAACAAGGAAATTCTCGTGTGTGTGTGTGTGTGTGTGTGTGTGTGTGTGTGTGTGTGTGTGTGTGTGTGTGTGTGTGTGTGTGTGTGTGTGTGTGTGTGTGTGTGTGTGTGTGTGTGTGTGTGTGTGTGTGTGTGTGTGTGTGTGTGTGTGTGTGTGTGTGTGTGTGTGTGTGTGTGTGTGTGGAATAAGCAACTCGATATGAATGTCATGGTGGGTTGTACACGCCATGTTCCCACATTCCACTGTGGCGAGGGTGAGGAAATCGGTTATATCTACCTCCAACACCCAGACAGTGTTTGGCGTGGTGCACATCACTGTAAGATAACATCTTTAAAAAATTATGCCACTGCAGTATTTGATTGCAGGGCCAGTACCATGTACCAGTTGGGTACATACATACGTATTGGCAAAGAAAATAAGTTGTGTGTCCTTGAATAAGACACTACTAAGTGGCTAAGATGAGTGGCTGTTGAGAGCCCAGGTGAAGCTGAGTTAAAATCCTAAAATTCCTAAACTTGACTTTCAGATTACTCAAAGGGATTTGAACACAAACCCACAAGCTTATGAAATACATTTCTCAGCTTTATCTAAGCTTTATCCTTAATCTAACCACGGCCACGCCCTTGGGGACTAACTATATAGGGTTTAAGTGGTTATAAGTCAGTCCAAAAAGTAGAACTTCAGGTGCTTAACCAGCAGATGGCAGGAAATAACCAGTGTATAATGTACCTCAGCTTTTGTAATAACCTCTTCTATCATGATTTCTAAATCAAGTATTATGACTGTATATGAATGTGTCTTTAGTGGGCACATAATTGTACTAGGACTACAGGAATGTACAGTGTAATGGGAGGATGCAGCATGCAGTAGACAGTAGACTGTACATAACTCCACATACATGCGCTGTAGGGTTGGATGGAAGCAGAGGGTAGACACAAGATTTTCTTCATACACGTCATGATGATTCAGCAAGAGTGTAAATCTCTTCAACAAAGATACAATGAAACATTGTAATAGTGTGAGACTCGGGGGCAGAAATACGGGAGTGCCTGCTGGATGAGGCCTGGTCCAGACAGATTTAAGCTTGTCCCATCGTATGAGATCAGAGAAAACATGGGATTCCACCGGGCACGGCAGCGTCGCGACACAGCAGCCATACCTGATCGCAGCCACTCTAAACCAGCGGTTCCCAAACAATGGGTCGAGTAAATATCCCCATTTTTCCCACTTTTTTTTTTTCAGAATTAAAAAACTCAAACTCAAAAAATAAATATAAAATAAATCCATAAACGAAAAATAATTTTAAGAGATTGTGAAAATAGTGGATCTACAAGCTCACAATGCGTTGCAATGCGATCCATTGTGATCATGTAGATCGGCTATTTTCACTATTAAATGGGGCCTTAATTCATAATGTATTTTTGTATGCTTTTTGAGAGACACTATATTTATATTTTGGGACTCAACTCAGGCCAAGGACCCCTTAGCTGAGAGAGAGACGAAGTAGAGACCCCTACTATATTGTATAAATTGTGTCAGCATATATTTTTGAGAAAGCCTTCCATGCAACTTTATAAGAGGCATTCAAAGCTATCTCACCGTATTTAACTGATTATCTCATCAATTTCTGTTGACTGTTGTGACTGTGATCTGAGACTAGCTTGGAAGTATTCCACAGGTTTTTCATTTAACTGAATAAGGGTTCTCTCCAAGTGATGCTGCAGCCATGATGGCCTTAGTTTGTTTTGTTGGATTCATGTTAATGGGACCTCCTTTCGAAGAACCCTGCTCTAGACAATGTTTGTGATTAACAGGCGGGTTTAGGCCAGAATTGGTCTAATTGGTGACAGTGACAGTCTGTCAAAGTGAGTGACTCCAGTAGTCCCTGTTTTCTCAGTCTGCACAAGCAGCACATTGTGAATTAGCAATAGATATGTCATTAGTTTTGGGTTCAAACTTATGGCAGTTTATGGTTCTTACACTGTGCACTTTAGATACATAGTCTGTGTGTTATGGTCTGCTGGACAACACTTTGACTGTTACTGTCATTTAGCCTTTCTTAGTGATCTTTGTCCTCACTTACCTTTCATAGAAACCGAAACTGTAACCTCTCACCAGAAGTTCGTACCGCTTTGCGGCCCTCACACATACAGTATGTCGCCCTTCTGTTGTCGTGGTCCGCCGGCCGGCCAGTGCCATATCAGTCATGATGAATATCAACCCCTATATATGGTAGTGCTTTTTCTAGAGCTCATTATATAAAGCTGACCGATTTGTTTGCGCCTGATGCCATGACGACTTATTGAGATTAGACAACACACTCCATATTTGGGTGTAGCTGCATTGGGATCTCCTTATATGGTTATGGCTGAGTCATAGTGACATGAGCGTGATGACATGGCCCGCCCCCGCTGGCAGGCCATCCCATTAGCCAATTTTAATATAGGATAGACTGGCCCATCGACTGGTTGACACTTGACATCTTTATGTACATTTGGACAGATATGGGGGCCGCTGTCATTTACTGGGCTGATTTGTGTTCTCAGTCCACCGCTGTACAAAAATAATTGATGCAAGCCATTAACAACCAGCATCCTTAATCATAGCCCTTGCCCCCCCATTGCCCCACTTTCATGCATGTCCACAAACCCAAAACGTTGTCATCAGATGCCCCCCAGGTTGCCACACACAGAAAGATCATGGCCCTCCCAGATCTTTCCACGCCTAGTAGTCAATAGACACATTCTGTATCCGCCACTGACAATTTTCTTGTAAATGTGGTGAAATCCCGCAGACATCTTCTCTGGAGGGTAATTACAGCTATTATATGTAATTACTAATCATTGACACATTGGTACTACTCGACGCTTTGCGGGCCATCGGCACTGCTTTGTAATGAGACAGTCTGGTAATGGAACAGGTAGTTTCAGTTGAGCTTTCCAACTGTGCAGCAGCTGCCAGATACCCATAAATCACAATTATCTAAGGGTTTTATTTGGCTGATAAATAAAGCCTTGTGGTAATCAGGAAATGTGCTGTCTCAGATGTCTTTGTTTTGTTGTTGCTGTTGTTGTTTCGTGCTTTTCTCATTTTACGAATGCCATTTGAAGAGAACACTTGAGTCAATACATAGAAATTCCATTGGAAATATTTATTTATAAAAGACATAACCTCACTGTGGAATTTCTTAACAGTCATTAATGGGTACTCTGCTTAGGATTGCATTACTGTACACATACAGTAATAACAGGGCATAGGACAATCTTACCATGATCACTGGTGCTCTCAAACTATTTCTTTATGATTATTATTATTAGTATTTAATGGGCCAAAAAGTGATGCTGGCCAGTAATTTCAGGAGACATATGGAGATATACGGATATGTGCACCTGCTGACCACGTATTTACCACGCTGGGCAAGACCTGGCCGGTTGAGTGTCTAAACAGAAGTACCAGAATTTGGCCGCGGTACCACTCAAGGAAATGACGTTGACGCTTTACAAATCTGTTTACATTCTCCGTGAATGAAACGAGTGTTGTGATTGATCGAGAAATATCATTTCCGGGGGAACTACGTATGACAGAAGTCCCGCCCCTATAGGACATAGGACAATCTTCCATGATCACTGGTGCTCTCAAACAGTTTATTTATGATTATTATTAGTATTCAGGGAATGGGTCAAAAAGTGATGATGGCCAGTAATTTGAGGAGATATATGGATATGAGCACCTTTTGACCGCTTTGTAGTTCTTATAGAATCACGGTCCCCTGTGGGCAATGATAACAGTCCGTTTTAAAGAAAAAATACAATGACGTTTTGATTTACATAAATTATTTTATATTAATGTTATATTATTACTAAATCTTTGTGTTTGCCAGTTATTTTGGGGGCTCACTAGCGATATCCTCACGGAGAATCACTTCCCTATACCATTCAAATAAAGCAGAGTTACCAAATAAATAATCAGCGACTCCTTTGAAACCCTCAGTTAACACCACAGCATATTTGAAAGCCTTCCACTGTAAACACAGTTACACTTCAAACAGTCACATCCACAAAAGAGTTTGCACAAAGCTTATGGAAAGGGATCCGACCCATGGGGCATGTGTTAAGAGGCACCTGACCTCTTTGCATTTGAAGACAGCGCCTGTTCTCATATATCAATAAACCTCCGTGGGCCATTAGGCCTTGTTTACTGTTGATGCAAAGCTACTATGACTGCCCACACACATCGGGCCATTCCCTTTCGTTATCGTCCCCGGCTATCGTTTTTTTCCCCCCAAAGGACCATGTATGGTTTTCTTCCTTTTGAGGCGTTGATCATTCCCAAATGTTTTTCCCTCGACAAATCTATAAAATATGCTCAAATTGCTTTCCTCATTGAAGGTACCTGCATTGTTTACTCGTGGGCTTGCTTTATTACATCAGAAATAATGGTATTATTTGATTAACCAATGTTGACCAAAATGCTGAATTTGTTTCCTAGTGTGGCTTGTATCCTCCTTTGTCTACACCGTACCTGACAAGATAGTGATGTGTTAACAGCATGTGGGGGTGCCTGGTTTTTGTACTTAATGCAATGTAGTGAATAGTGTTGCCCCTAGAGGCCAGAATAAATGTTGCGTACTCACCTGTGCACAGTGGTGACTGCAATTACAGTATAACAAGAAAGGTGCGCTCAGGAGGCACGCCCTCTTGCCCCCATCTTTCTGTGTGTGGGAGGAATCTGATGACAATGTGTTGTGGACATGTATGAAAAGGCACAGGGCAATAGGGGCCAAGGGCTGTATGATGCTGATTGTTAATGCATTGGGAACACAAATCAGCCCGGGAATGTAAATGACAGTGGCCTCCCTATCTGTCCAGATTTACATAAAAATAAGTTGATAAAGCATGAAGACAAAGTGTGTCAACCAGCTGATCAGTCTATGAAATAATTTCTCAGCAGACATCCTAGAAAAACTCATTTCGGGGAGGTTGAGCAGCTGAACTCAGCCCTGTTTCCTGTTGTACAGTAGAAACCTGTGATGCCCTGTCATGCCCTAAATAATAATTAATGACCACACTGTCAGATTTGTCCTATACTACAATAGTTTCTGCAATATAATTATTGTCTCCGCCAGGCTGAAAGGCATGGCGAGAGAGTATGTTTTCGCCCCTGTCCGTCCGTCCGTCCGTCCGTCCGTCCGTCCGTCCGTCCGTCCTGTCTGTGTGTTAGCAGCTAATCTCTGGCACCGTTGGCCCGGTCGCTCCGAAACTGTGCACACACACTCCCTGGATGCCAATTCAGAACCTCTGCCCCAATTTTTTCACATGGGCCTGTTATAGCGCCACCAGGAGGCAGATTTGTGCAAAACCCTTTTTTTTTACATTACTCCTACAGATTTTATCCAAACGTCATGCAAATCGGTACACAGTATCTCTATAGTCATGTGATCAACACAAATCTGTCCGATTTCCCATGTTCCATCCTCATTGCCTATGGTTGGCTTCCAAAGTTTGCAGGATTGGTCCGTTTTGAACAAAAAGCCTCAAACTATGCACGCAGCTTGCGATTTACGTGAATTTTCACACGCACATTCCCACTAGGCCGAGGAAGAAATGCCACCTTTTTCACATTGGCCTGTTATAGCGCCACCAGCAGGTCTAATTTAGCAAAACACATTTTTGGAACAAAATGCCTCAAATCATGAATGCAGTGTCTGATTGCCGTGAAAGACCTAAGAATAAATGGCACCCTTTTCACATTGGCCTATTATAGCGCCACCAGGAGGCCACAATAACGTACCTGACCTGGTGGAGACCTGTGCTCGTCTCCGCCAGGCCGAAAGGCATGGCGAGAGAGTATGTTTTGCCCCCTGTCCGTCCGTCCGTGTGTGTGTCCGTGTGTGTGTCCTTTGATTGATTGAATATTTTATTAGGCAAAAAATGTAAAACAGCACAGTTACATTTAAAATACTTTGTCTAACAGGTCCGTTCATAAAAGTCCTTGCGGACTTGTTTCCAATGAGGGCCTTGGTATTGGTCCGTCCGTCCTGTCTGTGTGTTAGCAGTAAATCTCCGGCACCGTTGGCCCAGTCGCTGCAAAACTGTGCACACACACTCCCTGGATGCCAATTCAGAACCTCTGCCCCACATTTTTCACATGGGCCTATTATAGCGCCACCTGGAGGCCGATGTGTGCAAAACACATTTTTTCCCATTACTCCTACAGCTTTTAACTAAACGTCATGCAAATCGGTACACAGTATCTCTATAGTCATGTGATCAACCCGGATCTGTTCAATTTCCCATATTCCATCCTCATTGGCTAAGGTTGCCTTCCAAAGTTTGCAGGATTGGTTAGTTTTGAACAAACTGCCTCAAATCATGAACGCAGCTTGCCATTTCCATAAAATTGCACACGCACATTCCCACTGGGCCGAGGAAGAAATGCCACTTAAAACCTTTCACATCAGCCTCATGGTGGCGCTATAACAGGCCAATTTGCATTTTTAACTATAACTGCACCGATCTGCGTGAAACTTTGCACGCATACTCCCTAGAGGCCAAGGAAAAACATCTGCACTACATTTTTCACATCTGCTTTTTACAGCGCCACCAGGAGGCCGACTTATGTTAAATACATTTTTGGATATTAATCCTTCAGATTTTATCCAAACATCACACAAATCGGTACACAGTATCTCTATAGTCATGTGATCAAGACGCATCTGTCCGATATTTCATATTCCATCCTGATTGGCTAAGGTTGGCTTCCAAAGTTTGCAGGATTGGTCCATTTTGAACAAAATGTCTCAAATCATGAACGTGGCGTGCGATTTCCGTGAAAATTTGCACGCACATTCCCACTAGGCCACGGAAGAAATGCCACCCTTTTCACATTGCCCTGTTATAGCGCCACCAGCAGGTCTACTTTAGCAAAACAAATTTTTGCACCAAAATGCCTCAAATCATGAATGCACGCACATTCCCACTAGGAAGAAATGCCACCCTTTTCACATTGGCCTATTATAGCGCCACCAGCAGGGATGAGCTGTGGATTTTTGAACTAGGGGGGCTATATTTTCTGACGTCACGTGCACGCGCACGTGCACGCATGTGCACATAGCCAATCAGCTCAGTGCTAGTTGAAATACTGTATTCAACATGTGATTTTTAATGTAATTACATCTTATTATTTAGTTGCATTGTTAATTTGTTGTTTTTATTTTTGTTTCAATTAATTAATTATTTTATTTTCCTTTTAGTTTTATATAAAAGCCCTTTACATAGACTCACCCACACATAAGTACTTAAAATAATCAGACAACTTGTCTTTGTCTTCTAAGCGATCCCCTTCACACTCTGCAGTGCAGAGACTGTTGTCTCTCATTGTGAGAGGAATGTACACATTCAATTCAAGTCCATGGCTTTTTTCGAGTAGCCTAATGTTATGCAAAGCAGCCAGGTAGACGCTATTGAGAACGGCTCGCCGCTGACGGCGCGAACCTTGAGAGGCTATTGTTTAAACTTTAAGGTGTTAAGACCGCAGCTGACGGTGCGTGCTCGCGCGTGCATGTGGAGCTCCCAGCCCCCCAGCCAGCGCCAGAACTAAGGGGTCGCCGACCCCCCCATAGCACCCCCTACAGGCCACAATAACCTACCTGACCTGGCGGAGACCTGTGCTCCGAGGAGCACTTTTTCTAGTTATTATTATTATCACATTAAAACGGGAAAGAATCTGTGTCATTTTAGATTTGAGCTAAAAAGCATTATTTTATACTTTGGTTATTCAAATAGCAGACATACAAGCTTGCATATCTGCTATTTTTGAAAAATCATGACAATGAGTGCAAATCTTTGAATATATATTCTTTTAAAGTGAACATTTTTTACTCAAATCTTTGCTTCTGGGGGTCCCTGGAACAAAATATTTTTGGGGGTCCTTGACGCTTCCTTGACGTTTGAGCACCACTGATATAGGAACATACATTACAGTACGTTTTTCAGAAAACTGTAAGGATTTAGAAGACGCGTAGAATCTGCCTCAGGTCTTAATGGGTTATTATTATTACTTCTACTACAGGGTTAATTTGTCGGGTGTTTCTAATTGTCTAATTGTTCTCTCAGTATGCTGTACCCATATGGCTCAGGGCTATACACACACAAAAGCTTGCAGAGAGAGAGACATATCTATCTCAATGGTGTGAAGTTATCAAGTACTTAGATTTAAACACATAGCAAGCAGCAGAACCAAGGCTGGGCATGGTGCAGACAGACATTCCATTGGATGTACCTTTCCTGTTACAAAAGCTCACACATCTTGCTGCTGTGTGTGCACATTATTGTACTTTATTGTAGTTTAATTTTTGTATGTTTGTAATCTGAGGGTAGTGTGTGTTTCTGAAGACTGTGATGTCTTGGTACTGTGTGCAGGTACGGAGTGCATCATGTGTGCTGTGGGTGCACAGTCTGTCTTTTCTTGGGAGCCAGGTGTTTCTCCATTTCTCGACTGTACTCATGCCTCTACATAGTCAAGGATTTCCTTTAATTCTCGATCAGTCACAGTGCTCAGGTATTCTTCCATTGCTGGCTGAGGGGGCATTGCATAGTCTGTCTGTAGGTGAGGGCTTTGCTATGGAGTGTGTCTGGGTCACTTTCGTGCTTATAAAATAAGTATAAATGCTCTCCTTTTAATTTTGATAATTACTGGGCGTAATTATGTGTCTTTAATAAACGTGTCATGTGATACTGCCTGGTGTCATCTTGTTCTCCGAGCTTGCTGCTTGTTTACAGAGGAATACTTAAATACTTCAAAACTAACTATACGCCAACTAACTATACGCATATCCCATTTTAAGCGAGGGCTAACGTAGTTACTCGTGGGCTGGCTGAGGGTAGACCGTTCTGTTCAAAGTTGTAGTTTAGGGTAGTAACCATGTGTGTTTATGTGTGAATGTGTGTGTGTGTTACTAATAAATCTACAAAAGACACGAGTGGTGTAGAGCGTGCTTTGGTGTTTTGATGTTTAGTTGTAGAGCTGTTGAGTGATTTACGCCAGATCTATCTGCATGTATACGTCCCCCCGGTCTGTGGGGAGATTTTGGAGTTAGGTAGAATTCCAGAATAACGGAACACCCATTGATGTCTGCCTGTGGGTGAGTGTACACAGCCATAGAGATTGAGGAAAACTCCTAAGGGAGGTAGAATGGACGACACATGATCATCAGATGTTCCAGCTCATGCGAGAAGGAGCACGAGAGGATTTTAATCCCCTGTGTATTACATCAGTTATTGTTCATCATAAAACAGACTCCCCAACCCTGCTTTTTCAGACTCCTTTGTTCTGTCCTTGCAAATATTAGAGAAGGGCTCAGCTTGAGTTAATGCTATCCATTTCATACACCATAGAGATGTATTTATGTATTATTATAATTCAAGACCTGCAGAGTGGGCAGATGTGGCTCCTACAGTGCCTTTGAAACTATATATGGTAACCGTAACGGTCGGTACAACAACCTCGTCTGACCCCTTTTTTTTTTCCCGCGGACTTGGCCCTAGTGGTTCTTGTATTCGTTTTACTGAGGTTAAGGTCAGGAATAAGTGTAGGGTTAGGCATAGTTTTACTGAGGTTAAGTTTAGGAATACCTGTTGGCGACCATTCCGACTCGAGGTCGCCCGATTTGACCAGGTCCGACTCCGACTAGGTTTTTGTACCGACCGTTTTTGTATTCCTATATATGAGGTCCTGCTGTCCATACAAAATGTATTGTATGTTAGTACATACTGGGACATGTAGTATGCCTGTATGTCTCATCCCCAGTGGCAACAAGACAAACTAGACGCGTCGCAATTCAGGGCAATTGCAGAGTGTGGTTGCGCCGACGCGATTCGCGGGTCGGTGCCGCCGGGACCCGAGTAATACGCTGGGAGGTATACCGTCGGAGGCTGCGGCAATTACATTGTCACGTCACTCCTGAGATCACTTGCTTTTCATTTTGAGAGGATTGATCCCCCAAAAATCATGTTTTTTCATAAAACGGTTACGTTTTGGGCATTTGTGGCGCCCTCTATGGGTCAAAGTGGAAATTATTTTGGGGATTCGTTGAGTAAACCACCCTCGACATGTGATTCAAATTTGGGATTGACCGGACGTTTCGTTCGTGATTTGTAGCATTTTTGGTAAAACGGGCCCCTCCCACTAACTTTGGAAGCCATTTACGGACGAACGGTAAGGACTATCAAAATACCGTTTGGATATGTTTATCGCATGGGCCCAGAGATCATGTGTACCGATTTTCGTGAAATTTGGACAAAATATGTGGGAGGAGGAGCTAAAAGTGTGTTTTGAAGAAAATTCAAAATGGCGGAAAATCTATCCTGACGCAAATGGGCGTGGCCTATATGGGGAGATGCGTCGTGACCCAAGGAATCCAGGTGAAAAGAAATTTTTATTTTACGACCTACGGTTCAAGAGTTATAGGCCAAAACGTAAAGGGGGCTGTTATAGCGCCACCATGTGGCCGAATGGTGTGATAATTTTTGTAATAATTTCGGACTAAATTATGAACCTCCCCTACAAATATGGTAACTCTAGCTCTTACGGTTTCTGAGAAAAAAATACTTGAATTTGAGTTTTTTCACTTTTCCATTAAAGCGGATGGGGAAATTTAATGCACTTATAAATCAATATCAATTAAACTATTTAACCAATCTCTTAGCAAAATACAAGCACACGATTCCCGCTCAAGACGGTCATTTTGACATATGGCACGACATTGGGGGATAAAAACTGTGGGAGGAGATGCGGTTCAAAGTATTGTTTATCTAGGAAAATAATAAAGCCGGAGGATTACTATAGTCTGGTTGCCCTGTTAGGGCAACCACACTAATTATCGAGCATTATTAACCTATATTTAAAGGGCAAATTATTTTATTTGTTTAACCTGAGCCCTATTTTGGGGATCATTTGGGCCACAAATGAAGGGTGGGTGTCCAAAACATCGGAAACTAGAAAAAGTGCTCCTCGGAGCACAGGTCTCCGCCAGGTCAGGTCGATTAGTGTGGGCCAGCAATATTCGGAATTTGCCAATCAGGCTGGAATGTGAAAAATCTGACGGATGGGACGGATCCGTCTTGATCACTTGACTAAAGAGATCATGTGTACTGATGTGCGTGATGTTTGGACAACATTAGTAGGAGTAACATTTAAATTTTCTTTTTTGCAAAAATCGGCCTCCTGGTGGTGCTATAATAGGGCAATGTTCAAAGGGTGGCATTTGTTCCTCAACGTAGTGCAAATGTGCGTGCAAAGTGTCACCACAATCGGACGCTGCATTCATGATTTGTGGCATTTTGTTCAAAACGGGCCACTCCTGCAAACTTTAGATGTCAATCTTAGCCAATCAAGATGGAATATGAAAAATCTAACTGATCCGTCTTGATCACATGACTATAGAGATCATGTCTACCGATTTGCGTGAAATTTGGATAAAATCTGAAGGAGTAATATAAAAAAAAGTCTTTTATAGAAGTCGGCCTCCTGGTGGTGCTATAAAAGTCAGATGTGAAAAATGCAGGTCAAAGGTTTTTCCTTGGCCTCTAGGGAGTGCACATACAAAGTCGTATACAGATCGGTGTGGTTATAGGTAAAAACACGAATCGGCATGTTAAAGCGCCACCAGGAGGCTGATTTGAAAATTTTCTGATGGCATTTCTTCCTCGGCCTATTGAGATTGTGCGTGCAAAATTTCAAGGAAATTGCCCGCTGTGTTCATGATTTGAGGCATTTTGTTCAAAACAGGGCAGTCCTGCAAACTTTGGAAGGCATTCTTAGCCAATCATGATGGAATATGAAAAATCTGAAATACCCGTTTGGTTTAATGACTATAGAGATACTGTGTACCGATTTGCGTGATGTTTGGAGAAAATCTGTGTGAGTACTGTCAATTTTTTTTTGTTGCAAAGAGCGGCCTCCTGGTGGAGCTATAACAGGCCCATGTGAAGAATTTGGGGCAGAGGTTCGGAATTGGCATCCAGGGAGTGCAGGGCTGCCAACACTCCTGGATCCCGCAGGAGTTAGTCCATGAGCCAGAGCCCCAAAATTGAGCAATTATTATCGAAAGAGTGGGCAAAACCAAACCTATATTAAATTGTTCAGAGGGTCAATACGAGTAAATAAATGTATGATAACCTCACCACAGGAGCAGCTTTTTCATGGTTATCACACATTTTGTAATTTTCCCCATACGTACATGACAGGTCAAAAAATGACAAAATTTTAAAAAGAGTTATCATAATGAAACTGCCTGAGTTGATTACTTACATGAAGACGATGATTTATCGTATTACAAGTTTTCTGAAATTGTATATTTAAATATGCAAATTAGGCATAGGAAAATATGCCCAAATTTGCATAACTTTCCAGAATCAACATTGGACAAAGCCAGAGTCAACATACTTATTTCATTTTGTTAAAATGTTGGATTCAAAGGTTTTTAACGAGGGAATATTCAATATCTGCTCAATTTTGGGGCTCTGGCTCATGGACTAAATGCCTAATTTGCATATTTAAATATACAATTTCAGAAAACTTGTAATACGATAAATCATTGTCTTCATGTAAGTAATCAACTCAGGAAGTTTCATTATGATAACTCTTTTTAAAATTGTGTCATTTTTTGACCTGTCATGTACGTATGGGGAAAATTACAAAATGTGTGATAACCATGAAAAAGCTGCTCCTGTGGTGAGGTTATCATACATTTATTTACTCGTATTGACCCTCTGAACAATTTAATATAGGTTTGGTTTTGCCCACTCTTTCGATGATAATTGCTCAATTTTGGGGCTCTGGCTCATGGACTAAGTCTCCTGGTTTTTGACCACGTCTCCTCACACTGTCCTGGATCGTCATTTATTCTGTTTTTCTCCTGGATTTGGTATCAAACTCCCAAAATTCACCAAAACACAGGAAATTACATCTACTATATTAAATTGGGGGGGGACCCAGTTCGGGGGTGTGGTCAGTGCATGGCATCATATCCAGAGATATTAACTTTTAAGTAATGAATGGTTATTATTAAAGATGGGTCTTACATTGCTTCAGTCATCAAATAAATTTTTGTAGGCCTACTTTTTTAATGGATGAAATTGTACCCATTATTTTCCAATGCTAATAAAGCAAGCCTGATAAAAGTATCAAACTCACAAAATTCACCAAAACACAGGAAATTACATCTACTCTGTTAAAAAAAATCGGGGGGAGGACCCCCAGACAGCTAGCTACGCCCGAGACAATAACCATAAATATGAATACAATATTTATTGCTCTGACGTGGGAGTTGAGTTGTTTTGCTGGAATGGGGCTGGGGGTTCTTCTAGGCAGAGGAGTTTGTTGCTTTGCGCTACTGCACAGTAGTAGAATTTAGTTAATGATAATATCCCTTGCAGTAATCCAACATTCAGCTATATATGACTTCTAAAGGAAGGAAAAGGTATACCCACAGTTAACCCAATCATGCTGAATCTTTGTCTGTAAATATAACGCTCTGGATTCAAACCCGGGTCTCCCGCAAAGGAAGGGACACTTAAAGCCAATCATCTTATCCACTAGCCCAAAGGGGAATCCCCTTTGGCTGGGGGAGATATTAGGCTGCTGGTCTTCAGGCAGAGGCTCTGAGCCAGTCTGCTACATAAAGGGATGGGCATTATAATATGAATTAATGCTCGCTTACAAACCCCTTCTCTACAGTAGATGTGCTTTTTTTGAACATTTTGAACAAACACTACACTATGAATACTCTATTATGGGTATTCTTAAGAGGCCCAGCTCCACACAATAAGGTTTAATTCATCATAAGGCCTGCCGCCCGACAGACATTATGGCGTACATAATAACTGCAATTTTACACCTCAGTGACAAGAAACAATTACTTTCAGTGGATATTTACTGCATGCTTATCCTGAATGTAGCTGTAATTAAATTTCAAAGTCAACAAAAGCATGACAAAAGAGGAGCCTCTGGCTCTGCAGCCTGATCTCCAAGAATTTAGTATACATTGCACGGATCCAGCGCACGTCATTCCGTGCACTAGCCTAAAGTGCCGTCTCGCTCGCTCGCTTTAGCTCACTCGGTGATCCCTTACGTGGCGACAGTTCCCTTGAGACTGCGCGCCTCCGAAATGGTTTAGTCACAATGGGGGAGATGCGAGGCGGCTATACACAGATTTTCGGGTTTTCCAGTTGTCTATGCACGGAATTTGAAAAACGTTCAATGACTACGTTTCCTCTGGCGATCGGGTTGGGCTCTGACAGTAATTACAGCACAGTATGTTGTACAATTACTTTGGTTTGGCGGTGGTTGGCATTTCCTTTGGATGCCAGCTAGCCAAGCCAAAGGAAGTTTTTTTCACATTCCCCAAATTTAAGTTGTTTGTTAGAATTGTTGCCACAGGCTGTAGGATCTAGTCATTCGACTTTGTTGAACTTTGACACGTTTGACGGCTCGGCATTATGTTGGCCTATCAACTGCCATTGTTCATGTGTGACCATATAGTACACTAGAGGTTTGGGCCGTCGCGCGCTGCCGATCCAACTGATATGCTCATATACATTATGGCCGTATCAGAGGTACCGAGGGGACACATGCGCAAATTGGTGTATCATCATCATCATCATTTTTTTATATGAATCAAAAATAACACGTCTAATAATAATTGTTTTCTGTTATGTCTGATATCAGTGAATGTTGAAAATCTCCATATATGCATGTGACGTGGTTTCTGTTGTGTCTGACATCTGTCGATTCAGAATCTGTAGTGGGTACTCATAAAACATAAAAACACATTTAGGCAAAGACAAGAAGAGCCAAACTTACATGCACATTTGCAATGGAAACCCTGTCTGACTCAGCCTATGTCAAGACAAGACAAGACAAAACTTAAATACCAACACACACACCTTCAGGGTAAGGTGTTGGCTCACATAACTGCAGCTGGTCAAGATATTGATCTACACCAATGGTTGCTTACATGGTCAAAGGTACATCACTACAAGAATAATGTTCCCTGCGATATCAATACATCAGCTGTTCTGGTGGATACCAAAACACAAACACACAAAACTACGAGTTATCTTTAGAATACAAGACAGGTGGGCATTAGGGACTTCTGGGCACCATATTTTTGGGATGACTGGGCACCTGGACGAATGGGCACCTAGAGAGGTGGGCACCAAAACCATCTGGGCACTAGGGACATGTGGGCACCTGGACGAGTGGGCACTTTGGGATGGAGATAACTGGGCATCTGGATGAGTGGGCACCGGGATAACCGGGCACTAGGACGAGTGGGCACTAGGGACATGTGGGCACCTGGACGAGTGGGCACTTAGGGGTGGAGATAACTGGGCACCTGGATGAGTGGGCATCTGAATTAGGATTTTAACTTTACATAGCATGTTGCTTTGTTGTTGGTAAGTGATATTTAACCCACTGTTCTTTAAACCCCCAAACACAACACAACGACGAGGTCAAAAGTACAATATAAGAGTTTATTTGCCAAAATAAAAGTACATGTTGGGAATGTCTAAGTGGGAATGTCTGAGTCATAGTGAACTCTATGGTTATGTATGAGTCATAGTGACGCGGTCCACCCACCCACCACCCACCCATTAGACAATTTTAATATAGGATACCCTTATAGATGTAACACATCAAGATGGCAGTGACTTTAAGGAGCACTTGTCTTCACATGTTTAGAAGATTAAACACCTTTAAACCCAATGGTGTCGTGTTCCCAACCCACATCCGTCAGCAGTGTTCTCACAGTATCAGCCTACCATCCAGTGTTGTTCAACAGACGTCTCTGTCCAGACCTCCCTGCAGTACATTGACCCTGAAGAGCAACACCAACAACATGCAGCGGTGGTCCAAAAGGAGTACAGTCGGCTGTTCGCCGCTGTTCACTTCACCAGCCGCCAGTGGAAAGTGACCAAGCTGATGCTGATCGAGAACCACATGGAAGCCGAGTGCGGGGATAGAATCCGCGTGGAGAACGTGCTGATGGTTGGAGGAGAGGACTTCACACTTATTGGCAGACTGCTCCTGGGTTTGAACATGGTTCGAGCAGAAGCCATCGTTGTGTACGTAGAAGACAGAGTCATGGCCCAAAGTCCTGCAACGCTTCAGGAAACGCAAGAGATACAAGTAAAGGAAATGGATTGTCCAGCCGGTACTGAGGATTAACATCATAGAAGTGGCTCATACAGTGGGGGTGCCGATGGCCTACTAGTTAAGACACGTACCATATACAATATAGGCTCTGATGCTTGATACTTACATGATGATAATGCTTATGTTTTAGATTTGCACATATTCTGAATCAAACGCCCTGCATTCATTTGCCCAGAAGAAAAATACATGTTTTTATGTATGTCACTGTCATTTATTTTGTAATAATTGTAGTCCTTTTAACTATAAATTACTGCTTGTGAGATAAACTAAACAAAAAAATTGTAGTGTGTTGAACATAGGCTCAGGGTTATACACACACACACACACACACACACACACACACACACACACACACACACACAGACACACAGACACACACACACACACACGATAGAACACACCAGATAGAACACCAGCAGAGAGACAGAGATGTTGCTCAAGGGTGCAAATGTTATAAAATACTTTGGTTTAAACGCATAGCAAGCAGCAGACCTAGGAAGGAAGGCTGGGCTATAGAGACTTGGTGCACCGATATCCTCCTGTGTTGTTCATATACATATGAGTTATTGATAAAGTGCAGAAGTTTTAATTACAAAACAGTCTCATCCATTGCCTATTTTATATATTTATTGCCTTGGATGTGATTTGCTGATGAGAGCGGCTGTGGTTCTTCATTTCCCCTCGGGATTAATAAAGTATTTCTATTCTATTCTATTTTGTCTGCAAGAACCCACAGAGCGTGCTACAGTGACATAACCAATCATCGGAACGGGACATTATACACATACATGGTGGTTTTCATTAATTTTCCTCCTCAAGGGGTGGGTCAAACAATCTGAAATGACACATGTGCATTGACCATTGGCATATACAGGGACTGACGAAGCAGATTTTGAACTTCTCTCAAATATAAGCTGTTAACTAGCATTTTATTTTGCTTAGGTAGAAAATGATGAGTGTTACTGTTTTTCCTTTTTTTTAAGGGCCCAGACAAAGATGGTGAAGCGCCCCCCACTGCAGACCTGGAGGACAGTCCCACAGAGTCCCTGGATGATGTTGATAAAAGTCAGGACCTGGTTTACTCCCTCAATGACAGACCACCTTGGTACCTCTGCATTCTGCTAGGCTTCCAGGTAGGTTATGACTCTCACGCCTTGCTCAAGGACAGTTTGATTGGATTGGTGGGCACCTCACTACATTAATAATTCTCAAGAACATGTAGACATTATGTAAAGTCGAGAGAGACAGAGAGAGAGGGGCGGAGAGAAAAGGAGAGCAAGAGAGAGAGAGAGGGCGAGAGAGAGAGGAGATAACTTTCAAAGTCAGAAAGATGAATACAATACATAACCTAACCTCCATTATGCTATGCTCACAATGGCAGCATCAAAGCGACAGGCTACAAGTCATTTTCAAAGGAAGCCAGCGACATGAAGCTACAAAGTGTGTCACACCCAACACTCGTTGCTATACGTGACGGGTGTGACACGCTACAAATCAAAGTTGAGCTGGACTCAACTTTTTTCACTGCATCAAACAATCATGCTTTGGTTTTACCATTTCCACTCCTCTTCCCTCTCCCCCACAATTCCTGTTCCTCGTTATAGAGAGAGTATGTTTTGCACCCTGTCCGTCCATCCGTGTGTGTGATTACCCTTAATTATGCAGTGTGGCTTGAACAACACTTCAACAACGACTTAAGTTGGCATTAAATTAGGCGGTCACGCTTTGTCGTTTTGTAGCTTTGGCTGAATGCAGTATTAATCTACAGCTGTGATGTATTATTTTACTGTTGTTGCGGCTCAAGAGCGAAGCGCATGAGAGCCATACTATAGGAATACAATAGTTTTTCTGGCGACGTGTTTCTTACAACGTGTCTCAGTGTGATCACTCCCATTACTGCTGACATACTTTGCTCCTTTCTTCTGAAGACCAGTAAGTCTAGATCACACAGAAGAAAATTAATCGCTTCAAGCGGCATCCTATGTGCACTAGTTAATAAATGTGTCACGGAGACGCTCAGAAGGTTGAACTTCGGGTTGAACTTCACAGCATAACAGCCATGAGATGGGACTCATACAGTAATAATTAGTTACACAGGATCTCTGCAAAGTGTGTGCATCAGCCATGCTGGGCTCAGATAATCTTAAAATTTGCATGTGTTTAATTATGTCAAACAAAAGTGTATTTTTATTTTTGAATAATTCCCCTTCAACCCATTAAAACCGTAAAATGCATCTGTGTAACCACTTAATAACCAATTAACCATTAATTTATACTTTGGCCATTCAAAGATAGCAGATATGCTGCTCTACGAGCTTGTAGATCTGCTATTTTTCTTTTTATCTTGAAAAGTTGTGCAAATCTTTGAATATATTTGTTTTTTCAAGCAAACATTTTTAACTCAAATCTTTGCTTCTGGGGGTCCCTGGAACAAAATATTTTGAGATGGGGGTCCGTGGCCAAATACATATAATTTTGGGGGTCCTTGACATGAAAAAGTTTGAGAACCACTGCTATAGCAACATGTTAGGATTTAGAAGACATTTGCTGGCCTCAGGTCTGAATGGGTTAATAAAAACGTGTCATGCCAGGATTGGAGGTTCTATTATGTATGGCTCAATGGGCAGAATGTGACGCTAACATTGTCAAGGTTGTCAGAAAAGGATAGCCACACTCATCATGACCGACACACCACCCCCTCAATGGCCAGTGTCAACTCCTCCATTAACTAAAGTCAATGTTTATTTAATTTAAGACCTGGAACTGTGTCATTTTTAGATTTGAGCTAAAAAGCATTATTTTACACTTTGGCTATTAAAAAATAGCAGATATACAAGCTCATAGCGTGGCACCGAGTGCCGCGCTACGAGCTTGTAGATCTGCTATTTTTTTTAAATCTTGAAAATGTGTGCAAATCTTTGAATATATATATATTTTAAAGCAAACATTTTTAACTCAAATCTTTGCTTCTTGGGGTCCCTGGAACAAAATATTTTGATGGGGGTCCGCGGCCAATTATATATAATTTTGGGGGTCCTTGACATGAAAAAGATTGAGCACCACTGATATAGAAACATACGTTTTTCAGAAAAGTTGAGATTTAGGAGACATGTAGAATCGGCTTCAGGTCTCAATGGGTTAAAGCGGTAATCCGGTTTTATGTCCTCTGCCAACGGAGAGAGATAAACACCCAGGATTCAAACACCGGTTTCCTGTGCGGGAGACCAAACATCTGCCACTCTTCCAACAGGGAAGCCCTGCTAGGCCAGGGGAGATATTGGGCGTATGCGCTTCAGGCAGGGCTACTTGTCAATCAGCATGTGTCCTACCTGACACCAGGGTCCTCCATATTTTAATGGAAGAGCAGGGAGACCACCTTCAACCACTGCAAATATACTAGTTATTTTGTGTTTACATGCTCTACCATACAGATTGGTTGAAATAAAGTTGTATTCATTAAATTAATTTCCGGATTGCAGCTTTAAAGAAGCACTTTCAACCTTGTCTTCATATAATTGATCACTAATGTTCATTATAAGATGGCACCATTTCTGTCTACTCACTCTGTGTCTCATTGGTGGGCTATGGACAGTTCAGAACCATGGATACATTGAAGGGATCTTCTATTCAGTCCGAGAGGGGAAGCCAGTTCAGTGAATGGAGGGAGGGGGCTACAGTATGTGCTCGTATACACACTCTCAGCGGGATCCTAGCAGCGCTGTTCTCAATGTATTGGAGCTTTTGAAGGCTCTTACTAGGGATCCCAATGAGAAGTGCGGTACAGTAATCAAGCCTAGAGGATACAAAGGCATGGATAAGCTTTTCGGAATCAGACGGAGTGAGTATGGGACAGAGTTTGGCGGTAGAATGAGGTTTTACACAGGTGTTTAAAGTTCAGGTGCATTTTCACACCCAGACCTAAGTTTGTGCTTGTCTTATGTTTGCTGTTGCAACAGTAAAAATACAAAAACATAGCAAATAGTAGTTGTGTGCCCAACTACTGTCTTTGAACTGTTTTTACAGTTTTTGCCACGGCACAGCTCCAGAGCTGGATCTATTGTAAGGCCAGTGACTTGGCAGGATGTTATGATTTAAAGTTGGATAAGATATTGATGGCTATTATTGATGGCCATTATTTTATTTGTTATCTAGAGAACATCTACAATTTCAAATTCAGGTCTAACAGGCAGGCAGTCAGTCATTCAGTGTACTTTTAACAGAGCTTATAAATCAATATTTTTCTTTTTTAATAGTTTTTTTATGCTGTATTTCAGATAGGTCAGTGTGGAGAGACAGGAAACCAAGGCTAGAGAGATAGAGGAGAGACATATGTGAGAAAAGACGGAGGTTGGATTCGAACCCCGGTCCTCATGCTCACTATAGGAGCATAATGGTCTGTGCACTGGCTGAGCCACTACACACACCCCATAAATCAACAGAGTTTGAAAGTACATCTGCGTGCTCTGTCACAGTGTCAACCAGGTGAAGCTGTTCATGTTTCAGCACACATGCTGGTTATATTTTATACCTCCTTTTGTGCATAATGTAGCTCATCCAGTTTATTCCTCTTTTAACCCATTAAGAATCGGCCTCAGGTCTTAATGGGTTAACAGTCATATATAAAAGCTTTCAATCGAATGGTCTACATATAGTGTCTTCATCCAAAGCGTGCGCACGCACACACACACACACACACACACACACACACACACACACACACACACACACACACACACACACACACACACACACACACACACACACACACACACACACATTCACACACAGGCGGCGGTGACATCTTGCTTAAGGGCACTTTGACATGATGCAAGGAGGAGCCAGGGAGTGAACCGTGAACCTTCTAGCCTTGCATGGCCAGACTAATATCACTGCGTAGATATTAGTCTGAAATCTCAGTATGGAACCTGCATTTCCAAGGGGCGAATTCAAAAAAGGCCTCTGGTGATATAAACCCTCCCCATATTTGCATACTGGGCCCTGATTGGTGCCCCACAACTTTCCATCACAACCAAGCAGGGCCAGACCAAATCTGCTGAGAGCTATTTCTTTTTTTTTTGCACTGGCAGATTCGTCTGGTTTCCAGGCTAGGAACCTTCCAGGTCCCAGACTGCAGCTCTAGCAATGGTATTATGGTGATTAACTTCATACAACACATCAACATAGATATTTTATATAATTTGATCTGACTATATGCATACAAGGCTCTTGGGATATATGCATAATGGAGGGCAGGGGTTCTGTCACTGCACAGTAGGCCCCTCGTTTTATGCTACTGTTCTGCCATAACATCCATGTCTTCCTTTAGGTAACATTACAGAAGCATGATGATGATTCAGTTCTTTCAGAATTGATTTAAGATTCTCTAGATTAGAATATGCAAAACAAACTTTTTCAAAACACACAAAGTTTTCCTTTAGCATAGAAAAGGCAACCCTTAAAAGTGCCATGCTTTTACAGTTATTATTCTTTTCAGAATACTAGCCTTGGTGGATGATAGATTATCACCTAGGCATTTGTTGTTGTCCTTGTTGACCTTTATCCAACTGAGGGTAATAATGAATGACAGGTGATAATTTGTTTAGCACACACACCTCGCCCGTGGAGCTGGATCTATTGTAATGGCCTTACAATAGATCCAATAGATCCATCTCCAGAGCCAGTGCCTTGGCAGGATGTTATGCTTTAAAGCTGGACAATATGTTGATGGCTATTAACTTGATCTAGAACAACATCTACAATTGCATTAGACTGATATTATGCCAAAATGGCTGACTTTCTGCTTTCCCTTCAGTCCAACTTTCAGCCAAAGTGAGTCACAACAAAACTCATGAGAATTGCATCACCTGGGAATATTCTAACAAAATACACTTTCCCTTACAAAGGGGGGCAGCGGTAGTCAAAAGGTTAGAGGAGCTTTATGGCTGAACGTTTCCAGTTTCGGAACAATCTGGTTGGGCATTCTGGGGAAGTAAATCACCAACACTCATCCTTGCCTCAACACCCCAACTGCTCCCTGGGTGCTGCTAGGTGACTGTCCACCGCTCCTAATAGTTAGGATGGGTCAAATGTAGAGGATTTCCCCATAGAGATCATTAAAAGTGTAGCAATTTACATACACCACCACACTTCCAGTAGTATAAGTATAGGCATACATGATTTAAATCAGTAGTGTTTACCAAATAAAAAAAAACGGGTTGATAGACTAGTCAATGGAGATGCAGCTGTGTTTAAGACTGTTTTGATGACATTAATGAAACATTATACAGTATTATGCTGATCATTGATAAGGTCAGTATTATGCTGATCATTGATAAGGTCTTTTTTCCTTTTTTCCTCTTCTATGTTTTCTATAATAATAATAAATAAGGATTTAGGCAAACAATGGATGGTATTTTACTGTGCACACACAAGCGATATGATTGTCAAGCAATATTCATTCTGTAAGGGTATAAGTATGCTCTAGTCTAATGTAATATACTATTAGCTTAGAACAGCTATCTGGCTATTCATCCTTGGTCTGTTGACAGTCTTGTAGCTCTCATGTGCTTATTTAATGCATGTCCCGGTAGTAGAAAAATAAAGCCCAGCCATCAGATTTGTTCTGGTGCCGGGACCGAAAGGGCTCATTATATCTGAGAGAAATGTCAGTGACCTGAATTCAAGTGATTAACCACTTGAACCCAACATAATCTGGGGGGAACATTAGCCAACAATAGCCGATCTACTGTACAAGCTCAAAACGCGTTGCAACGCGTTGAGCTTGGTAGACAGAAAAAAAGCAGTTCAAGTACAGAGCCAACTGAGTCTAGAAGGTTTCAGTGGTTAAATTCCACATTCTGTAGTTTACATCTTCAACTGTGAACAATCATTGTACTAAAACAATGCAGAGAAGAGCTTAATCTGGTCAAATATAGACAGTGAAGATGTGAGCCCTAGACCTACCTGCAACGCTAAGTTGGGTGCCCTCCCAAAATTCTCAGCGATGGTTTTGAATGGCTTTGGCTGTTTTCCTCTGATTTATGTACGCTGTGAATTTGATAATACCCCATAAATCTGTACAAGATAACCAACATCTGTCTCAAATTATTTTTCTCTCTGTTCCTTCTTTTATTTTCTCCTCAGAGATCGGGTTAATGTACTGTATGTCCAGTATCATTTATTCAAACAGCATCTTTGTGGCCAGTCCACTGGCAGATTTACAATTTGCAAGGCAATGAGTTCCCAGCCCCTTGTCACAGAGGTTTTATTGAACACATAAACCCATCCATCCAAAAACCTGTGCCTATGGACACCTGGTATTAGATAAGCGAAACATTCAAAACCGGTGTTATAGCCTACTCTTGCTTTGCAGTGGCATTACGCTTCAAACATGCATTCACCCGAACACAGGGAAACAAGAATTATTGTAACCGGAAGGCACACACTCTGAGAATGGCTGCCTACTGTCAGAACCAAACTCCTAACTCTATTTTACCTGCTGAGGTACACAGGGATAGAACCTGCAACCCTGGCAGCAATAGTGCCTTGCTTTACCCAGAAAGCTTATTTATGTTACAGCAGCCAGTAACAGGATACAGATGTAGATAGTGACCAAAATAAAGACTTCTCTTCTGTCTTCCTTATATCTTCTGCATTAGAACTATTGTCATTTATCTGTTTTCACAGCACTATATCCTAGCCTTTGGAGGGATCATTGCAATCCCCCTGATTCTGTCGGAGCCTCTCTGCATCGGTGACAACAACGCTGCTAAGAGCCAGCTCATCTCAACCATATTTTTTGTGTCAGGGTTGTGCACCCTGCTCCAGACTGCTGTAGGAACGAGGTAACACACACACACACACACACACACACACACACACACACACACACACACACACACACACACACACACACACACACACACACTTATTATTATTACACACACACATTTTAACAATGCATTCATGTCCACATAAAGGAGAGCATACAAGGACACAAATATTAAAGGTATACTTATATGGTTACATTCACAAAATCATGTCATACATCTTCATGATACAATAAGCCTATCACTCACTTATTTATTTATTTTTTACATTTTAACAATTTTGGGTATACGGACTCAGTACTCTATGGGTATAAGTAACAGCGTCTCTGCCAATATGTGGCGGCTGACTTACATTCTTTACTTAGCCCCTTAACTTAACCTTAACCACAGTCGACCTAACTCTAACCCTTACGATATGCACCTGCGAACCTTAATCCGGCCTAATCCTATGAAACTCCTCCAATACTACCATCCCCTATGAGTTTGATGTTCAAAACATGTCCCAAATGTGTCCGTTTCAAGAGCTCTAAGGTCAGGGAGGGGCCCTATAAAATTGTGCCAACTGCTCCAGAGCCTGATCTTAAATTTCATGATCTAACTGTTTTGTTAATCCTTTAAAAGCTGTTATCTCCTCAGCAGGCCTGGAATTTCGTCACTTTAGGGGCAAGGCCACCTGGCCTTTGGTGGTCATTTTTTGAGGGCACAAAGGCCAAATACCAGGGCAGGAAGGTAATCAAATAAAACACTGTTTTTATGCACTTCACTGACTGGAGTAGGGGTCACACGGATCACATGAGCATCTACAGATTAGAGATTTTATTGAACACAAAAGTTATTTTCATTCAAGATGAATTGTGATTGGACTTGCAGTATTGACTTTACTTGATTTTCCACTATTTAAAATATAGTATTTCTTAATTATTAATAATATAAAATACAGTTAAAGATTAACTGTATTAATCATTAATTTGGTTTGCCTAATACACATTAATGTTATCATCAACTGTCATCCAACAAGTTTTTATGAATTTTTCATAAACTCTCTCTCTTCACTCTTTTCACTTGGCTTCTGCTGCATTTTAGGCTGCACGCACGCACGCACACACGCATGCACAACACTTATTTAATTAAGTATATTTGATGACATACAGTATAACATAAGATAACATAAAGTGTTTGCATTTACTGAATACTCAGAGAAAGCTTGGGATAAAACAACAAAGATGACATTGAAACAAATCTCAAAGTGCTACAGTACAGAATACAAAAACATTTGCTTAAAACAATCTAAAAAGGAGGGTTTAAAAACAATTTTAAAAAAGCAAGGGGGGCAAAGAAAACCTAGGGGGTAAAACCGGAATAGCTAACCGAATGCTTTATTAAAATGGAAAGTGCAATGTTTGATGTGGGCCTCATAGTTGAGGTGGGGGTCCATTCTCACGCCTAGGTTGGTGACGACAGATCCAGGTCCTGGCCAGAGAAGAGCTATCCAATATCTGTTTTTGTTTTAAAAATTAAATTTTATTAAAACGTCAAGTCAAATCAAATCATTGGTGATGTGTGAGTGTGTGGCTCCGTGTGCATGCAAGTGTGTTGCCTACATTCACCCTTCACTCTAAATAATGGAGTCAGTCAAAGTTTCAGAAAGTTGTTGAACTGAGGCCTCACTGCCTGCGGATGGATAGAACACTTTCACTTTGAGTGAAAGTGTTCTTCTTAAGACCCCGGTACAAGATTGGACAGCCCCTGAAAAAATAGGGAAAATTCCCCGATCTTTGAAAGAAGTGCATCAGAATCTTTTCATTAGCGAGGATTAATACCTTCTCTTTCTTTTCCTGTTGGGGATTTACGAAAGGAATATTTTTTCACAGAGATGGATACTCTATAAAGAGTATCTATATATGTTTATTGTTTTTTTTACAGAAGCATTCGTTGTATTCAGCCAACCACCATGCAACCATTGAATAGATTAATATAAATACGTTTTACATGAACAATTGACATGTAACCAGTTACTTTTCTCCCCTCCAAAAAAAATACCTCACAAGACGAGAAGGAAAGTCAAGTCAACTCAACCATATACTGTAGGTCTTAATGTATATTGCAATCTGCATAGCAGCACAACACTCCGGCAATAGGGCTTTGGAGAAAATTGGATGCCCAGGGCATTCTTTAGGTTTTCAGTTTAAACCTACGCTGTTACTAGTGCACCCAAGCGTCCTTAGTATTTCAATACTCCACCAGACCAAAATGGGTGATGCTTCGGTTAGGAATGAAAGCTACATTTATCCTCCTCACAAATTGAAAGAATGGACCCCATATTTTCCCAAATTTGGCGGAGCCACTCAATGAGTCTGATTTTTTCCAGTCTAAGAAAAATAAAGGACAAGCTCTCATCCAGTGTGTATGAGAGGGAGAGACAGAAGATTTCCAATAAATGAAAATCAGTTAGCCTATAGGGTGACAAAAGCCAGAATTTTTTTTTATTTCGAGAGGGAAGGCAATGAAGGGAAAACCGCGAACAATGCACCAAACTTAATTGGTTCTATATTTCCCCCTGTTATCTCTGAAGTATTAAAGATGTCCGTCTAATGAAGGGATGGGCATAGCCCAAACATATGCATGAGGTCTGCTGGAGAATCTTGACATCTATTACAGGCTGGAGATACACCATCATAAATTCTAGACAACAAAGCTTGAAGTGGGTACGGTGTACCACTTTACACTGAATAAGAGCATGTCTTGCACAGACAGAAGACCCATAAATCTCCCTCAAATCCTCCTCCAAATGGGATTTCAATGATTCTGGGCGTACAAGGCAAATCTCTCTTGTGTGTGTGTGTGTGTGTGTGTGTGTGTGTGTGTGTGTGTGTGTGTGTGTGTGTGTGTGTGTGTGTGTGTGTGTGTGTGTGTGTGTGTGTGTGTGTGTGTGTGTGTGTGTGTGTGTGTGTGTGTGTGTGTGTGTGTGTGTGTGTGCGGTGGCGTAACGGAGAGCGATGCGGTGTGGGGGGGCCACCAGCAGGGGGCCTGCGCTGATACAAATATTTATATTGGTCAAATAGAACCGAATTAGACCAGAATTTTTTCTGGTTGTGCACGCACAAACTCGCAGCAGCCCTGTGAGTGCAAAGTGCTGCATTGTCTTCAGTACAAGTTACTGTACTACAAGTCATACTTGGTACTTTTCAAATAATAAATATATTCTTTCACTGGAATATTTTGCACAATAAGTATTTCACATAAATGTAAAATACTTATGTGACCATTTCTCTAGGCCTACAATTTTTGCATGTGAGTGTCTGCTGGTGTTTGAACCCTACGGAAGTGCTTTGGAATGGAAATGTATAAATGTTTTACTAATCTCTCAAGAACAGATTCTGCTCTGCGTTGGAATCTGTCGTGAAGGCTCGTCATAACATGTACGCACTGGGCTACAAGTGGGCGTGCCTTCAGATCAGGAAGCAGGCCGCGCTTTACCCAATCAAATGTAGTGGGCGGGATTCACGTGTCCGTCGATCTTTCCCCCTCGAAACAAACCCAAACTAATTTAACAATAGCGTCCGCGGAGCAGACAAAACCACGGAAAGATGTTCACATTTTAACTTACTCTTTCATCATAGAAACAAGTGGGCTTATAACCAAAACGATCCATGTTCTCTGGAGAAGTGGTGTTAGTGTTCCGTGTAGAAATATTGTTAGTGGGAATGAAAAAATAGTGGCACCACCGGAAGTGAAAGCTGAAGGCAGACCAAAACCCCGGTTTCCTTTGCGCACGTGTGCTACGTCGCCATTGTCCCAGAGCCAAGTGAGATAGTACAAACAGCAGAGGGCGCTGTTTTTCATTCTTATTTGGTTCTGGGTTCCCAGATTGCATTTTTACTAGCAATTTTACTAGCAAAGCCAGTATAGTGGGGGGCTGTGTATTGAATTTTTTGTTTTCATTTGAAGTTCATGTGAAAGTTTCACTTTGTAAAATATTTATGTGACCATTTCTCTAGGCCTACAATTTTTGCATGTGAGTGTCTGCTGGTGTTAAACCCCTACGGAAGTGCTTTGGAACGGAAATGTATAACATTTTTACTAGCAATTTTTACTAGCAAAGCCAGTATAGTGGGGGGCCGTCTGCGCTGATACAAATATTTTTACAGCAAAAAAAAAGAAAAAAGTTGATTTGTATTGGTCAAATAGAACCGAATTAGACCCGACATTTTTCGCGCGCGTGCGCTCAGGTTGTGCACGCACATGCACGCGCGAGCGTGAAACTCCCGCGGGGAGGCCCCGCGATTCTGCGTTACGCCACTGTGTGTGTGCGTGCGTGCGTGCGTGCGTGCGTGCGTGCGTGCGTGCGTGCGTGCGTGCGTGCGTGCGTGCGTGCGAACAGATTATATTACATACTTACATAGAGAGATTATACACATACTGTACATGCAATGCTTGTTACGAGCCACATGTATATCTATCTATCTCTCTATATTATATCCTTATACACATATATTACTGTATGTGCATTTGCTTCTTGGGAATGGGAATTTAGCAATAGTAACGGAAGTATGTCAGCTCTTCAAACAGGTTGGCAAAAAACTAAAATAGTTTTCTGATGAAGATGCGTTGGTGTGTTTTTTTTGGGGTCTGTCAGTATTCAGATATACCATTTCTCCTCCCCCTCCTCCATTATTTATTGAAGTGTGCCTTAGATGTGTTTACCGGATTAACAGCTGGAATAATTCCCTTTCTGTTGCTAAATAATAAAATCTCGTCAAAAGTTCAGTAGTTTTAAGCATCCATACAGTAGCAGCCATTCAGCATTCTAAAACTGGGATGGAATGGAATCCCTGACGTGTGTAAGTTTCTGTTTACTGAAATTCTCTCTGGAGAACTTACGTTTTTTTGTATTTACCTGTAACTAAACTCCACTGGAGTTTTTAACTCCAACCCCCACTCCCACCCCCTATATCCACCATTCACCTCACCACGACACACAGATGCCATACTCACCCACAACCAGGGGTGCAATGCTCACTGGACGGCCTTGCACGCCGTGCCGGAACCTATTTGACCAGGAGCACACGCAGGCACACGCATAGATTTAAAACTACTTTAAATTCGCACCTCAACAAAGTTTTCAAAGGCTCCCGACTCACACCTAGCGAATTAACATAGGAATAAGCTTAGATGCATATCAATTGTCCATTGTGTGACTTGCAGTGTAGGTGTTAAGCGACGTGCGCGTCACGTCATTGAAATAGAGTGCAAGATCATACCAAATGAGCACTGCATGCCTGCCCACAACAATGCACATTACCACATAGCACTGTTTACCCTGGAGTGGTTTGTGCAGGTTCATGCCCAGACACAGCAGTGTTCAGTTGAGCTGTACGTATTTACACACCTCTGGGTTATAGGTCAACTAAGCGCATATAAAGATTTGCACGGCAGTAAATCATTCAAGCCAGCAAGACATGGTTCTAGTTGAGACAGCACTTATACAGTTGATAAGATTTCTCCTGCCCGATCAGCACTGAAATAGTTCCATTGTTATTTATTGTAAAGATCCTGGTACTGGTCCATAATTTGGGTGGTTTTGATTGTGGATTTGTTCTGGATTGTAACGACCCTGGTACTGGTCCATTGTTTGGGTTGTTTTAATTTGTGGATTTGTTCTAGATTGTAACGACCCTGGTACTGTTCCATCATTTGGGTGGTTTTAATTTGTGGTTTTGAAAACTGTTGCGCAATCTGGGGAAGCAGCCAATGGGTTAATGAGACAAAGCCTCTGGGAATATTGTAAAACATTTTATATAAAATAACACAGTCCCAGGTACAATAACGCACACATGCATGCACGCACGCACGCCAGCCCGCAGGCATGCACACACACACACACACACACACACACACACACACACACACACACACACACACACACACACACACACACACACACACACACACGTACATTACGCACACACGTACAGTACATGCACACACCACACACACCATCACCGCCAAAAAGGTGCTTTCACACATACTGTGTAGACAGGTACATCATACAATTCCACACACACTTTTACCAGTGTTCCTGCTGTTACAGTACAATATGTATGTACTATAGGTAAATGCTCCTTTTGAATTCCCCTTTTATATTTTTAGATGGGATGTATTAGACAGGTTTTAAATAAACCTGTCTAATCTCAAACCGGAGGTCATTCCAGTCCAATGCAACCATGTGTTATGAGAGTCTCTGTCTCTGAATCGCAGCCCTGTGAGTGCAAAGTGCTGCATTGTCTTCAGTACAAGTTACTGTACTACAAGTCATACTTGGTAACTTTTTCAAATAATAAATATAATCTTTCACTGGAATATTTTGCACAATAAGTATTTCACATAAATGTAAAATACTTATGTGACCATTTCTCTAGGCCTACAATTTTTGCATGTGAGTGTCTGCTGGTGTTTGAACCCTACGGAAGTGCTTTGGAATGGAAATGTATTCCATTTTTACTAGCAATTTTACTAGCAAAGCCAGTATAGTGGGGGGCTGTGTATTACATTTTTTGTTTTCCTTTGAAGTTCATGTGAAAGTTTCACTTTGTAAAATATTTATGTGACCATTTCTCTAGGCCTACACATTTTGCATGTGAGTGTCTGCTGGTGTTTAACCCCTACGGAAGTGCTTTGGAACGGAAATGTATTACATTTTTACTAGCAATTTTTACTAGCAAAGCCAGTATAGTTGGGGGCCGTGTATTGAATCTTTTGTTTTCATTTCAAGTTCATGTGAAAGTTTCATTTTCACTACTAATTTGAAGGTAAGGGTCTATAGAACAATTTTGGTTTGAGTGTCAAGCACTCAGATAACAAATTGGCCTCTAGGGGGTGTCGGCAGTTCCCAACCCCCCACCCCCCCCCTAGCAAAATATGTTAACTGTTATAACATTCGATTGGATTATCCGATCCGAACATAATGAGATATGTATGGATTTGGATCAGGAGTAGCATTTGGTACTTTAAGAGTATTACCCATAGAATACATTTTATTTTCCAGTATTGGCGCATATCCACAAAATTAGAAATAGTGGTATGGGTAATTTCTTGTTTTAATTTCAAATTGATGTGAAAGTTTCATTTTCACTGCTAAATTGAAGGTAAGGGTCTATAGAACATTTCTGGGTCGAGTGTCAAGCGCTCGGATAAAGAAAATGGCCTCTAGGGGGTATCGGCGGTTCACAGCCACACACCAGTCATAGCAAAATGTGGGAAACTGTTATAAATTTTGATTGGAGTCTCCAATACTGTATGAACATATGAGGTATCTATGGATTCAGGATCAGGAGTAGCAACTGGTACTTCACCCATATTGCCCAAAGAAGCAATATTTCTTCTGCTATCTGCAAATTTCCACAAGAATAGTCAGAAGAGGTCTGTGAGCTAACATACGTGTACGTGTTATTGTGGGTATTAGGGGGCGCTGAATCTAAATCTGCTGTATGCCCAGCTCAAAAATGGCTGCTAATGCCTCAAAATTGACCATTTAAAGATACCATTATGCTGAAATATATTAAAATATATATTTTTGACTAAACAAGGTAGAAACTTGATTGAATTTAGGTTTTCATATATGGGAAATTCAATCCCATATTCTGATTTGAGATCAAATGTGAGGAAAGTGTTTATAACGCATACAGTATATGTATATTGAGAAATGTGTCATTTATAGGAGATATTACAAACTATTTGGAACAAATTCCTTAACAAGGCATTTCTTCACTTGTAAAAGTGTCTTTTTAATGTTTTTATTTTTCAAATTCAACTCTCCTTGGCCTAGGGGAACCCGTGACAGCTGGAAGTCCAGGGAGTCCTGGGTTGTCCACCTTCTCCCCTGTACAGTTTTGATAAGTTCCAGATTGGAGGACTGAGCTGGGCCATTAGGTGTGTACCGTAGGTTAGACGGGCTCATCAGTGGGGATACAGTGAAGAGGCAAGGCCACTTATGGGTCTGGAGAGGGTGTGGAGATCAGTACAGAACTGTCAGAACATACAGTGTCTACTGGGTGTGGTGTCTAGGCATGGGTGGAGGCAGAGTGTAGCAGGGATAGGATTTACCTTTGCGTGTTGCTTTTTATCCGGAGCTTTTTAGCTGTGCCAGCCGCTGTATATGTGACTGAGTGTGTTTGTCCGTCTGTCCGTCCGAGCACGGCATCAACAGCTGCAGCTGATTGCAACAGTGTGCCACTTAAAGCCACAAACAGAGTAGCCCCTCTTCCTTATACACCTGATGGCCCAGCTCAGTCCCCAGGTCGGGAGCTTTTCAAATCCATATATTGTAAGTACAGATTGGACAGCAAATATGTTATAAATTCATGGGATAAAGTTGGTTGGAAAACCACCAATAAATGACAATTTTCCCAATATATATGAGTTTTAAGCACTTTCCTCACATTTGATCTCAAATCAGAATAGGGTAATGTATTCCCCATGAAAACCTAAACAATCTAAATGCAATCCAGTTTATACCTGATTTAGTCAAAAGGATATGTTTTTTAATATATTGCGTGCGTGCGTGCGTGCGTGCTGTGCCTAGTATACGTACGTATGCCTGTATGTTTATTATTGTTTTTTTTCCCCAATTGCCCCCCTGGCAGCCAGGGTCATCCCTGGACATACTAAGCTTCGGTGTGTAGCCAGGCCATGCTTGTCACCGTGAAGCTCTATGTGTAGATCAGATCTCTCCTTGGGTTGACTCCAGCCTTTAAGACACCAGGGAGTTGCCTGTTGAGAATACTGAACCTCCTAGTAACCAAACAAACCTGTCTAATCCCTTTTAGTGGTGGAAAGTAACTAAGTACATTTACTTAAGTACTGTACTTAAGTAAAAATGTGAGGTATTTGTACTTTACTTGAGTATTTCCAATTTCCAATACTTTGACTTCTACGCAAATATTGTACTTTTACTCCACTACAATTATTTGAAAACTTTAGTTACTAGTTACTTTTCAGATATAAATTATGATATTATAAAACATACATTAACCACTTTAGCCCTATTTTATAAATAGGCTATTTGAAAATAGCCGATCTACAAGCTCACTACACGTCGCATCGCGACGCGTTGTGAGCTTGTAGATCTTGTAGATCTGTGAGCTTGTAGATCTGCAGATACTTTTGTACTTTTACTCAAGTGCATTTTGAATTCTGGACATTTAGTATTTCTATATTGCAGTATTGGTACTTTTACTTAAGTAGAACATTTGAGTACTTTTTCCACCACTGCCCTTTTGAGAGTTCATGTCTATAAAATGTAAATGGATAGGTTAAAGAAACCTGTCCAACCTACCTTATCATAATGCTTGATCATTACTCTCTGTTGAGTAAAGTACTTACTTGGAAAAAAAATCAACATTACTTCTTTTTGAGCCTCGTTGAGCCTAGGACAGTACATCAACATTTGTATTTTAGAGTGACTTTCTTCAATCTCACTATAGTCTACAAATGTTTTTATACTTTTTAACGTGTCACTTTATTTTGGAATGTAATTGTAATAATGAAGTGTCACACCAATTACGATGAATGTGTTTAACCCACTACAGGTTACCAATCCTCCAGGGAGGGACATTCAGCTTCATCACTCCGACCTTAGCCATCCTTGCTCTTCCCAAGTGGCAGTGTCCGGACCCTGAGGCCCCCGTCATGGTGTCCATGGAGCTGGAGAACGGAACCAGCTCCCCGATGCAGATCAGCTCTGACGAGGTGTGGATGTCACGGATGCGTGAGGTACCTCATATTCTCATTTCCTTCTATTGGTTAGGTAATGTAATGTTACATTAACCCTTGCATTGTGTTAGAAAACAGCATCCACTTGTGGTGATAGCGGGTAAAATTTGACCCGTGATTTAAATCAGCCCAAAATACTCAAAAAATAATTATTTTCATTAATTGTTTTCTCCCACCTCATAGCTGACTTGTAATGCATTCATATCCATGTAAACACTTTTTAAAATATTATGTTGGGTTAGGGCTAGGGTTTCATCTTTCAATATATCTCATTTCTATTATAAAAATGTTAAAATTCACTCATTAAATGTCCTATAATGAAGGCAATGGATAATGATGTTATCTAGCTATAATAGAATAATTAAGAATAATAATTAGAACACAAAAAATGTTAATATTATTAAAAATAGTGACACTAGTGGTGTTAGGGTCATTTTTGACCCGTATACCATAGAAGGTAAAAAGTCATTTATTTTTCATAAACTCAAACTTTATTTTACTCCTGATAGCAAATGCTAATTGAGGACAAGTCTCTCTCACTCTCAAACATGTAAACATTGAATATTGACAATTTGGGGGGAATTGAGCCACACTTCTCTGCCGGGTCATTTCGGACCCTAACACCACAAGTGTCACTTTTTTTTATAGAGACCATCAGAATTAATTAAAATGATGATAAAATCATTTTGTTGTGTTAAAATGGCTATTTCTGAGGATATCATGAAGCCTCGTTCCAGTAAAGAAATGTAAAGGGTACTTTTTACCTATTTAAACTTGAAAACGGGTAAAAAATGACACAATGGAAGGGTTAAGGTTAGAGTCATGGATGCATGATATTTTTTATTCTCCTGTTATTTTAGTTCACATTATATTTAGGGGAGTTTAATAATGTCTCAATGAACATCTATAACATTCTTGTCATAAGCCTAATCTTGATAGGCTACAGTATGTAACATACAATATTAAAAAAAGCAGTAATGTATCTCTTTTCTCTTTTTATTAAAGATCCAGGGAGCCATCTTGATTTCCTCTCTGCTCCAGATCGTGCTGGGCTTATCTGGATTAGTGGGCTTGGTGCTAAAGTTTATCGGGCCTCTAGCCATCGCTCCCACCATCAACCTCATCGGACTGTCATTGTTCATCGAGGCTGGGAAGAAGTCTGGAGCCCACTGGGGAATAGCAGCCCTGTGAGTGGAAAGTGCAAGTTCATTGCCAGTCAAGTGTCTTTAGTAGCCTACAAGCTACCTCACTGTAAGCTCGGGCTTGAAATAATTAAATGTAAAGGGCCTGGTTGTAAATTTTGCACAAAATGTTACGATTTTTCAAAAATAGCAGATCTACAAGCTTGTAGCGCTATGAGCTTGTATATCTGCTAATAGCCAAAGAAATCTAAAAATGTCACAGATTCTTTCCCGGTCTAAATGGGTTAAAAACATTCAGTTCACAAGTGATCAATTACTAAACCCTGAAAACGACATGCTGTATAACCAAGAGCCTGGCGTCCACTACACTATGACTAATGAGGCACCCACCATACAGATTGCCCACGGACACCTCCTAGATGTAGGCGCCATGATAAAATGCAAGCTACTGTACAGTACACAGAGCTGGTCTAGATTATTCCTTGACATCCTAAGCTCCTACAGTGACTCATAATGCTGCAGTTAGAACCAATGTACAATACATACAGCATTTCAGCAGTAGTGTGATATGAACTGGAGCTCATTATAGCCTTGAGCAACTGAACCGGAAAAACTAAGTCGATGAGAATCGATAGCTACTGTAGATATGAACAGTGGAAAACCCACCATACATCAAGGCTGATATCTCACAGACATCCGGCAAGAAGATAACATGACAAAATGCAGGCTTGCCTTGAATGACTACTAGATCATGCCTAGACAGAATTATAAACGTATACACCCTCTACAGCAGGGGTCTTCAACAGGGGGTCCGGGACCCCTAAGGGGTCCTCAGAGTTACTACAGGGGGTCCGCCAAATCTATGTGAGATTTTTCTCTCTCCTTTAGTTTTTTTTTTACACTAACCACTTAGTCGTGCAGCTTGTAGACGCGTCGTGCAGCTTGTAGATTTTTGGTGACGAAGTTTGGTGTAGAGGGAAAAAAAAAGTACAGAGACAAATATCGAATTTACTAGGTATTGAGGGTTTATAAGTGGTTAAATGTCTGGAAAATGTCTGCAGATGAACGTATCCCATTCCCAACGTATAACTTTTGGGATAATCCACTCTGAACCGTGTAGATATTGACAGCATGCATGATTCGGGGTCTAAATTTGCCTCTGAATTGTGCATTTCTCAGTTTCTCATTAGCGTAGTTGACAGGCCTAATTCACATTTGTTTTATGTTGACCCTAAATAATGTTAATACTGTACTATTTATATGTGTAGTTATGTGATAAAGTTCAATAATGCATGATGGCCACGGTATAACTACAGATACACAAGGGGAAGTACCCTACTGAACAAACCTGTTTCAAAACATGCCAGCCCTCTCCTGCAGCATTTCCACCACCCTCCCTCATCCCTTGTTTATTCATTTAAACAACTTAACATGCACTCGACTTGGCAACTACCGGCTGTCTACAGGCAGTGTTGTGTGAATGTAGCAATTCAATTCATTTAAACAAAATTTGGAGCCAAAATGCAGTTAGAAGTAAACCTGCACTGGAAACTCCACCATAGTGGCGAGCATAGGGATGGAAACGGTGTGAATATATTTTCAAGAACATGGAAGGTGTCAAGTTGTGTTAACAAATCTAGGAGCTTGGAGAGGATAGCCAGAAGGCTGACAATGTGCAGGTTTTGTGCACATATTGGTCAGTGGTGTATCATTGAAACCTATATTTTTATAACTTGTGTGACACATTTTCACAAAATCATCTTTGGGCCTCTGTCCGATTTTGGAAAAAAATGTGAATTACTCGCCGGCAAATATATTGCATCAAAGCTATTCCTATTACAGATTGATGCTTGCGGTGTGAAAGCTCAGAAAAATCGACGTTGTTCCGAATAAAAACAACATTGCTTTAAAGACAATTCCTGACAAAAACAACAAGTTGTATGTGTAAAATCTGTCGATTTATTTTCACAATAATTGCTCCCGTTATGCAATAGCTCCCCCAATCCCACCAGTTTAGAATGGAATATACGCTCGTCAGGCTGTTTAGGCTTAAATTTGCGACCCTCTCTTTTCACATACATCGTTAGATGGTTAGTCAAAACACTCACAAGTCACTGCTTACCTCAAGGAGCTCTCTGAAAAAAAAGTTTAGCAAAGTCCCGCGAGAGTCCCACGAGAGTGAGACTTGTGAATCGGCTGGTATTTCTTGGTTTATTTTGCATTAATAACCATCTAACGCCGTCTGTGAAAAATAATTAGCAGTTTTGTGGGACAGCCTGAGGAGCATTATAACCCGTTCTAAGGTGGTTGGACTGGGAGTTACTGCATATCAGGAGCACTGGTCTTATGGTCTGCTTATATACACAGGAAAATAGGGCTGAATGTTGTTTTTGCCCGGAATTGTCCTTTAATCTATAGTATTTAATCTTCATGACGCTGCTTTCCTGGGAGTTGCCCTCTGATTTACCTTTGGCCATTAGCCAACTCCAACCCAACCCACTGGTGAAATTTGTCTTCATTTTCCTACTGCCGGCCCTAGATAATGTCTGACTAAACTCATTACATTGAATGAACCTTTGTGGGATTTAAAAGGGTCAGCTCGTCCAGTCCCTGCCGCCATGTCTGGATGGTAATCAGCCACATCCTTCTTAACCCAGTAGCCTTTCATCACCCGGCTCTTTCCCGCCACACAGTCAGCTCAGCCCAAGAAGAGGCTTATAGTATCAGTAGAAAAATGACACTATTTGCTAGTTTTCTAATTCATTTCAGAAACGAGTTCTGCTCTGTCATATGTGGCAATTCAGGGACAGAGGAATATATGCATATTATTACATAAATAATATGAGCATGCTGGCTTTTACCTGCCGGCTGCCTGTTTAACTCAGTATGCCACACAAAATCTTCAGGAGGTGAGGAAGGGCTCCAACACCTCTGCCACCCTGACCCTCAACAAAGAACAGGACCCCCCTGATCTATTCTTCTTCACGTCCTGTGTACATTTGTGTCCATATCTGACTGTACTAGTGTCACCAAGACAAATATCCTGTACTACTACTGTGCTTGGTGAATACCGTGATTCTGGTTCTGTTTTCTAAAAAAAGGTATATCTTTTTTTTTCAGGACTGTGTGCCTGATCCTTCTGTTCTCCCAGTATCTCAGTAAAGTAGATGTTCCAATGATCGCTTACAAGGACAAGAAGTGGAAGGTCTTCCAGTATCCCCTGTTCAAGCTCTTCTCGGTGAGTCACTCTCAAGCTTAAGTAAAGCCTGATTTATTTGTTGTCGTACGACACATTGTGAGCTTGCAGATCTGTTGTTTTCGGCACTGAATATCGTTGAACAAAGGAGTATTAGTTAGGCATTATACTCCATCACATGGCAATGTCGTTGTCCCCCGCCCCAAAATAACTGATTTTAAAGCATTCAGATTGCGTTAAGTTCTGTGTTTCTTTTCTCACAACCGGGAATAATTTGCTTTATTTTGACCACATTTCATTGTTTCCTATTGTCATGTCAAGGTTTATGCATACTGTAGATAGCATTCGCATTAGAGGACATGGAAAAACAAGGTAGCCTACATAATAAGTGTATTATACGAGCAGGTGCAAATCCATCCATCCATCCATCCATCCATTGTTGTGGTACGTCAAACAAGGGATACTTTTAGTGTCTACAGTACGTGCAGGATAGAGGAATACTCGGGACGAGGAATATCACCTATATCTTCTTTACTTCAGAATGGCAATAATAATCACACAGTCTTCAGTGCGCTCTAGCTCCGGTGCAGAGGAACGTAGGTTCACACCAGAGGCCTTAAACCTTGATGCCTGTAAAGGTTTTATGGATGTACACTATAGTCACTGCTAATAAAGTGGAGCAGTAAAACCACCTCACCCATGCTGCATGGGCTGGATTAAGTTAGCCATGGGCTACAGTTTTGTGTAAGCCCTCCCAGCCTAGAGGGACATTTATTATGTAGATTGGCTGCCGATGTTTGCGTGTAATGTGGAACATTAGCAGTTCATCATCAGTAGCATCTGCCAGCGGGCAGCGGCAGATCTTTTTCATGTTGTTGTTCTTTCAGCTTCAGTCATTTTCATTTCACTGATCAGCTCATGATTTCCAAATTCCGACATGTGTTCCACGCCAATACGCCAAATACAACTACACACCATGACCTGGGGCTGACACCTGGTGGATTAGTTAACCAAACAGCAACAAATCAACAAGGAAAATTGAAACATCCTGGTTTTCAAACAAACCCACACATTATTTCTTTCTTTTTATGCAATAAGTGAACAAATATATCTTTGAACAGGTATTATTTATTTGACAGAGGGGGGCCCAGATCTTATTTTTATCAAGTTAATATTTTACTAGGTATATAGGAAAGTTACATTTTGAGGAGGCCTTTGTGTCCATGCATCAATCCGCCCATGCCCAAACTGCATGGTGTGACTTGATAAAATCAGTGTGGCAGTTAACAGCCTGACCACAAACGTGTGGTTTGGCATGAGCACAAAACAAGTAATAAATGAAGTGGGACGGCTAAAGCCTTCCTTCATGAAAAACACACTTAACCTTCTGTAATGTTTTCCGACTAAAGGTTCAAGTTGAGGCACTCTTCTCTGAATCACATTGTGTTTAATGGTACAGATACAACTGTCGACATGTTCTGAAACTAAATTACTGTACATACTTCAACACAAATGATGATGAGTGATTGTGGATTTATGTTTACAAATTCCCTCCAGCAAATACAAGCCCATGCAAAACTTTTGGAGGGGTAAATGAGGATATGTACAGTACAGGTGTACAGTGCAGGTGGTGCTGCAGACAGGACCTGTTTCTAAGCCCCTCGGGTATTAATATCCATGTCATCAAAATGACAGTTAGGATGAAGCAAAGTGGACCATCAAAGGGTTGGGTTGAACACCCATATTGTCCTTGAAGGACCAGACCACCCACCCATATTCGTACCTCAGAGCGTGCATACAATCAGTCTTCCACTAGTCAGGAGCAACTCTGCTGGAATGACTAAGTATCATCCAATTTCAGTGAATGATGTCCCTTGCTCAAGGATAATTCAATGATGCTGAAGGTGAGAAGGTGAGAGAGTGTTTTTCATTAAGTTTTCCTGGCAATATCTATTCTTTTTACATTCGTTATATTAGAAAACTATAACTAGTACTAGTGACACAAACTATAACAAAACTATAGCCAAAGAGGCTCCACTTCGCATATCTTTTGGAGCCAGACAGACCAAATAGGGTTATTATAATAGACCCATCATATTATGATGGGTGACATGTAACGTTGGAAAAATTTTCCCACACATTTCCCTTCAGCTGTCTGTTCAGTGCATCAGTCTTTCTGTTCTACGTCCAGGAAAACTTCTCTAAAGGCACACGCAAGCCTCATTTCAACACAAGCTGTGCACATTTCTACAGTATATCAACAACAACAACCCCAGGAACAACAACAACCATGGAATCAGCCACACTATGCAGTGAACAGATAATAACGGGAAGTGCAACCATTTTAACCCATTTAGTGCCGATTCTACAAATGTCTTCTAGATCGTAACAGTTTTCTGAAAAAACGTATGTTGCTATAATATCAGTGGTTCTCAGACAATTTCATTGCCGCGGACCCCCCATCTCAAAATATGTTGTTCCAGGGACCCCCAGAAGAAAAGATTTGAGTCAAAAAATATCTAAAATGTATTCAAAGATTTGCACAAAGCCACTGAGAGGCCTAGCTGGTTTGTACGGCCAGCCAGTTGTCCTGGTACTCTGTATAGGGTCAATATGTTCCTCGAGCGTCGCTGATTACACTGGATTGTCTGATGAGCTATTCCTGATTGGGTCTATGTTGTTCACTCTGGAAGGGTTAAGACTGGGTCTAATGCCGATGATGAGAGTAGTTCAACCCTGACATACGGCTTGTTTTATACCACTGAGGGTGGCTCCTGACATCACGGCGGTGATGTCAGGTGGTGTCAGGCATTCCCACATATGGAGCTGGCTATGTCTGTCATGCCCAAACCGGGGACTATGATGTCAGTCCTGGATGGTTCTAAATCTAAAATTACACATATATACGTTCCTGGGTTGAACGGGTTAAAAGTGGTATCAAACAACATTTTCTAACTGTAAGCCTTCAAACTGAATACACTACAGCAGTGATTTTCAACCTTTTCTGGATCAGGGCCCACTTGAAAATCTGAATGTGTTCGCGGCCCACCCATCTGACCACTTCACATGGCAGGCGAATGGCTGTCTTAATTAAGTGGTCAGATGTGTGGGCCGTGTGCATTTTCAGAGCATGTTTATTTGTGTTCTGGCTTGGATCAGTGGATTTAAAAAAAAAGGTTTTACGTTAATGTTATAAATATATCAATGTTATTTATTAACATTAATACAGTAAATAACATTATAATTATTTTGGGGCCCACAGGTTGCGAACCACCGCACTACAGCACAACCTCCACTTTAGAGTTAAGACCTCATGTACAAATTCTGCCCCAGGTCAGTTTTTAGGAAAGGTTAATGAACAGCAAATCAAAACATTTATTTTCAGTACAAATGAGTCAGCAGTGACTCACATCCCATCAATTAAATAAAAAGAAAAAAAAAAATCTTTCATACTGCCCTTTACACAGGGGTGCGGTTTGTTGCGTAAGGCAATCACAACTGAGAAAGCAGGTGCAGCTTTCTCAGTTTTTATTTAGTTTGTTAAGCATCCAAGAGTAAACAAGTGTTTCAAGTCAAGACCTGCTTATGGCAAATGGTTGGTTTAAATACAGTACAGTACTATGTAACCCTAGTCTTGGAGATGACTATGTTGGGAGGGATAATTTGGCTGGGCATATTTATGTGTTTCATGTCTCTCTTTGACTTTAACTAATCGTACTTTACGATTCCACATTATTACCACAAACTGTGTCAAGGCAAGGGCTTTAACATCAAAGCTTCATGGGTAGATAATAGAATGCTGTTAGTTTAAGATGTTCTCCTGCCCTGAAGCTAACAGTCTATCAGCACTTCTTAGCGAGGCCTGTTCTCTCGTTCCCACGTAATTCCTACACGCAAATTCATTCACGAGAGCTTGTTGACACCCAAGGCATGTGTCATACAAAAATGCTAAATATTTATATCCTCGCACTTTATAGCCCAAGATAGGGCTGTTGCAGTGAAGGAATTTACCCTGCAGTGATTTAGTGTGGCTCAACAGCGCAATATATGGTATTAGCGCCATGTTTTGTTTTTACACATTACTTAATTTATCCTGATTTCAGTGCTGTATGCTTTATTGTTAGATGTTTTGTCTAAATTGGGGGGCTCTCACTTTCCATTCGACTGAAAGCCAAAATGTTCCAATGGAAACTAGAAAAAGTGCTCCTCGGAGCACAAGTCTCCGCCAGGTCAGGTAGGTTATTATGGCCTCCTGGTGGCGCTATAATAGGCCAATATGAAAAGGGTGCCATTTCTTCTTAGGCCTTGTAATGCAATCGGACACTGCATTCATGATTTGAGGCATTTCGTTCCAAAAATGTGGTTTGCTAAATTAGAACTGCTGGTGGCGCTATAACAGCACAATGTGAAAAGGGTGGCATTTCTTCTAGTGGGAATGTGCGTGCAAAAAAAATCGCACACTGCGTTCATGTTTTGAGGAATTTGGTTCAAAACGGACCTATCCTGCAAACTTTGGAAGCCAATACAATGTTAGCCAAGTAGGATGGAATATGAAATATCGGACACATCCATCTTGATCACATGACTGTAGAGATACTGTGTACCGATTTGCGTGATTTTTGGACAGAATCTGAAGGAGTAAGAGAAAAAAAATGTTTTACAAAAGTCAGCCTCCTGGTGGCGCTCTAAAAGGCATATGTGAAAAATGCAGGGCAAAGGTTTTTCCTTGTTGAAAGTTTTCAAGTGGCATTTCTTCCTGGGCCAAGTGGGAATCTACGTGGACAATTTCACGGAAATCGCATGCTGCGTTCATGATTTGAGGCATTTTGTTCAAAATGAACCAATCCTGCAAACTTTGGAAGCCAATCCTAGCCAATCAGAATGGAATATGGAAAATCGGACAGATCCGTGTTTATCACATGACTATAGAGCATCGCAGTTCCCGCCCCCTCCGGGTGCCGGAAGAAAAAACTCAATGCATTTTTCCCATTGACATTTCCAAACATATTTATATCTATTAATTTAAGCCTCGAATCAAGCCATCATGACATGACATGAATCATGACCATAAAACGTTTGATTCTGTGATTATTTATTTTTTTAAACGGCAAAACAAGGGTATTTATTAAATATAGTATATCATATAATTAAATATAAAAATAAAAAAAAATCACAGAAAAAAACGTTTTATGGTCATGATTCATGTCAAGTCATGATGGCTTGATTCGAGGCTTAAATTAATAGATATAAATATTTTTGCAAATGTCAATGGGAAAAGTGCATTGAGTTTTTTCTTCCGGCACCAGGAAAAACCAGGAAGTGGGCGGGAACTGCGATGCTCTATAGAGATACTGTGTACCGATTCGCGTGTTTTTGGGACAAAAACTGTAGGAGTAGTATCAAAAAATGTGTGCAAAAGTCGGCCTCATGGTGGCGCTATGACAGGCTGATCTGAAAAATATGGGGCAGAGGTTCTGCTCTGGCTGGGAGTGTGTGTGCGCAGTTTCACAGCGACCGGGCCAACGGTGGCGGAGATTAGCTGGTCACGGACGGACGGACGGACGGACGGACGGACGGACAGGGGGCAATTCAATAATGGCATTCAAGTGAACAGTTGTTGGGGTTTCTTGCCATCCATCCCCTGTGGCTGGCTTATCAATAGTGCGGTATTGCGGTTATTGTGAAAGGTACTGTGAGACGGTAGATTTCTTCTCCCCAAAATAGAAATGATAAAGCTCCTATTGTCACAACCAACATGGACATTATACTCTGAAGAAACAATACCTGACAATATGATCACAATTAATAGTTATTAGTTACAATATACTGTAGATCCTACGCTCAGGAGATGAAAATACGCTCAGACAACTGTCTACCAGAGGATGGGCGCTCTTATACACACAAGGGCTAACAGGACACAGGTAAATACAATAGACAATCAACACAAGTGTAACACATGAAAGGCAAAGGGATAGATCAAGACCCATGTGGCGTAAACCAAAGCACATGGTGGGAGAAAAGGTTGGAAACTGGGGAACACATGTTGTAAACAAATCAATGGAGACAGGAAACAACTGACAACCAAAACACCAAGGGAGAAACACTGGCGTTGCGAAATAAAATGAAGAGGGAAACTAGAAAAATTGCTCTTCGGAGCACAAGTCTCCGCCAGGTCAGGTAGGTTATTGTGGCCTCCTGGTGGCGCTATAATAGGCCAATGTGAAAAGGGTGCCATTTATTCCTAGGCCGTGCACGGCAATCGGACACTGCATGCATGACTTGAGGCATTTTGTTCTAAAAATGTGTTTTGCTAAATTTGACCTGCTGGTGGCGCTATAACAGGCCAATGTTAAAAGGGTGGCATTTGTTCCTCAACGTAGTGCAAATATGCATTCAAAGTTTCACCGCAATCGGACGCTGCGTTCATGATTTGCGGCATTTTGTTCAAAACGGGCCACTCCTGCAAACATTACATGTCAATGTTAGCCAATCAGGATGGAATATGAAAAATCTAACAGATCCGTCTTGATCACATGAATATAGAGATCATGTTTACCGATTTGGATAAAATCTGTAATATAAAAAAAAATGTTTTACATAAGTCTGCCTCCTGGTGGCGCTATAAAAGGCAAATGTGAAAAATGCAGGGCAAAGGTTTTTCCATGACCTCTAGAGAGTGTGCATACAAAGTTTTACACTGATCGGTGCAGTTATAGGTAAAAACACGAATCGGCCTGTTACAGCGCCACCATGAGGCTGATTTGAACATTTTCAAATGGCATTTCTTTCTCGGCCTAATGGGAATGTGTGTGCAAAATTTCACGGAAATTGCATGCTGTGTTCATGATTTGAGGCATTTTGTTCGAAACGGAGTACTCCTGCAAACTTTGAAAGACAATTTTTGCCAATCAGGATGGAATATGAAAAATCTGAAATGAGCCGTTTCTTTTAATGACTATAGAGATACTGTGTACCGATTTGGGGGATTTTTGGCCAAAATCTGTAGGAGTACTGTTCAAAAATGTGTTTTGCACAAATCGGCCTCCTGGTGGCGCTATAAAAGGCCCATGTGAAAAAAATTGGAGCAGAACCTGCTCCGGCATCCAGGGAGTGTGTGTGCACAGTTTCGCTGCGATCAAGCCAGCGGTGCCAGAGATTAGCTGTACACAAAATGACAGAATGACACACGGACACACACACACACACGGACGGACGGACGGACGGACAGGGGGTAAAACATACTCTCTCGCCATGCCTTTCGGCCTGGCGGAGACAATAACAAACTAAAAGCACAAGGAAATGTTCATGTTCTCTTCTCCTCTCTTGGGCTATTTGTCACTGTGCATAATGTGAAATGTGTCCTCTGCTGGAGGTTGGAGCAGGGGCAGACCGTGACACCATAACAGAGTCAACTAGAAAGAGTGTTCCTCGGAGCACAGGTCTCCGCCAGGTCAGGTAGGTTATTGTGGGGCAGCAATGTTCGGAATTCGCCAATCAGGATGGAATATGAAAAATCGACAGAACCATCTTGATCACTTGACTATAGAGATCATGTGTACCGATTTGTGTGAAATTTGGATAAATTCTGAAGGCTTAATATCAAAAAATGTGTTTTACATAAGTCAGCCTCCTGGTGGCGCTATGAAAGGCAAATGTGAAAAGTCCAGGGCAGTTGTTTTTCCTTGGCCTCTAGGGAATGTGCGTGCAAAGTTTCACGCAGATCGGTGGAGTTCTAGTTAAAAACGCAAATCTGCCTTTTATAGCGCCACCATGAGGCTGATTTGAAATTTTTCAAGTGGCATTTCTTCCTCGGCCTAGTGGGAATGTGCGTGTGAAATCTCACGGAAATTGCAAGCTGCGTTCATGATTTCAGGCATTTTGTTGAAAACGGAGCAATCCTGCAAACTTTGGAAGCCAATCTTAGTCAATCAGGATGGAATATGGAAAATTGGACAAATCAGTGTTGATCACATGACTATAGAGATACTGTGTACTGATTTGCATAAAATCGGTAGGAGTACTGTCAAATGTTTTTGTTGTTGCAAAAAGCGGCCTCCTGGTGGCGCTATAACAGGCCTATTTGAAAAAATTGGGGCAGAGGTTTTGCTCTGGCATCCAGGGAGTGTGTGTGCACAGTTTCACTGTGATCAAGCCAACGGTGCCAGAGATTAGCTGTACACAAAATGACGAATGGAATGATAGAATGACGGACGGACACACACACACACACACGGACTGACGGACAGGGGGTAAAACATACTCTCGCCATGCCTTTCGGCCTGGCGAAGACAATTAGAACTGCCTGCTGTTAGAGTGAATATATCCTCGATAAGATTAAAGTTGCATCCCAATATACATGTTTAAGAGAGTAACATTGTTGGTTTTTGGCTTCTCGAAATTGCAGCAAGAGAAAATGGCAAACTAGAAATACTGTATATAAAATGTGTATGCCCCCTGTCTGTCTCTCTGTCTGTCTGTCTGCCTGTCTGTCTGTTTGTATCCGGGTTTGGTCCGGGTTCCCTGGCACAGAATATTTTCAGGTGGTGGTCTGTGGCAAAATACATATTAATTTGGGGGGTCCCTGACATGAAAAAGTTTGACAACCATCACTGTCAACAGGCCAGGCTTATCCAACGGGCTGTAGGTGCTGAAGCACAGGGCACCAACCTTGGAGGGGCACCAACCTTGGGGGGGGCACCAAACGGCGTGGAGAAAATGAAAGAAGACAGAACAATCGGCGAAAAGCGCTGAAATTTAGAAGCAGTGGCTGCTAAAGGAGCGCTAAACATTGAAACGCACCGGTGAAGCGGCATTTTTTTTCGCGCTGCACCTCACAGGCCTTGACTGTCAAGCCAGCCTTAGACTGAAAGAGCGAGCCCTATCGATGGTCTTGAAGGGCGGATCCAAACCCAGGCCGTTGGATTCCAGCGCCGCTTCCTATTGCTTCACCAATCTATGTCCCCGCCTCCCCTCCCCCCCTCCCCTCCCCCCCCGGCCTGTGCACGGAACACTGACGTCACCAAATTTAGAGAGACGCCCCTCTGCACTCTGATTGGTTAGGAGATAACAAGGTTGAGGTTCACTCCCACTCTGAAACCACCGTTCCAGCATGGTTCCCCCAGCCTTTTTTCTTTTGTAACAAAAAAAAAAGGCATGGGTTTCCGAGGCTAAGCCAGCCTTGACTGTCAAGCCAGCCTTGACTCTCTCTCTCTCTCTCTCTCACTCACTCACTCACTCACTCACTCACTCACTCACTCTCTCTCTGCAGCTATACTATAGTGGGTAGAGAGGCACTCTGGTAATCAGTCACTGCCTCGCCTCCGGGCCCCAGTCTACAGTAAATGTGTGAAGTGTCTTCCCCCTCTCACTCTCTCGCTCTATCGGTCTCTCGCTCTCTCTCTCTCTCTCTCTCTAGTCTAGCCGCTACTAGTATAGTCATGTGAAATTCATACATTGATGTTTGTGAGTGTTTTAAAGTTAACCTGGGCAGGATTCCTAACTGCTTGCTCCTTGTGTTGTTCTCAATACGTTGAAGAAAGACAATTTATTTAATTTTTTGTTGTTACATTTGGCTACACTGCCATTTGACCAAAAAACTATATACTAAAACACTAATACAAATTTTTTTTTGTAATGCGATGCATTTGTTTGTGACTTTGTTATGGCTCAAATGTACAGCATGACGGGAGATGCAGACAGCATCTCCGTCAATTATTTTCAAATTCTCAAAAACGTTTTGAACGGTTGTAGATAGTCAGTACCAGTTGTCAGAGTACTTGGAGGCCAGTCTTTCATGTGAGAACTAGGACATCATTGCTGTGATGTCAACACTTTGCGAGTCATCTATGATGTCAGTACTGATCGTGTGTGTGTGTGTGTGTGTGTGTGTGTGTGTGTGTGTGTGTGTGTGTGTGTGTGTGTGTGTGTGTGTGTGTGTGTGTGTGTGTGTGTGTGTGTGTGTGTGTGTGTGTGTGTGTGTGTGTGTGTGTGTGTGTGTGTGTGTGTGTGTGTGTGTGTGTGTGCGTGCGTGCGTGCGTGCGTGCGTCGGTCGTCTGTCTACAGTATATACAACTGTAATTGAGTGTATAATCTTTGGGTAAAACACAATATGTAAGAGGTCTTCACGTGGTAATGGGTTGTTTTGGAATTGCATGCAGCTAAGGAAGATGTTACAGCAGTGGTTCTCAAACTTTTTTATGTCAAGGACTCCCAAATTGACACTTATTAGCCCTCGGACCCCCATTTGAAAAGATGTGCCAGGGACCCCCATACAGTAAGAGAAGATTTTTACGGCTTTGCAGTGATTCTCAACCATTTTAATTTCAAGGACCCCCAATTTGATACGCATTAGGCTACGGCCACCCATTTAATGGCGTTTCTATCTCTGGGACACCAATTTATATTGTAATATCAATGTTCATTTAACTCTGAGAGTGTACACATTTGGTTCCATTTGTACACTCTCAGAGTTACAGACCCATAAGGGTCCATTTGGTTCCTATAACTAACTATCATTTAGCTGGGACCCCCTGGAACTCCCTCAAGGACCCCTGGGGGTCCCCGGACCCCACTTTGAGAACCAATGTGTTACAGTACCTAGGTAGGCTGCATTTTAGACTATAATGTATCTGGTGAGAGTATGGCCAGAGTTATCGCAAAGGTCAATCAAGAAGTAACATTTCTAGCCACAGTATCCACATTCATTGTCAGACGTGCTTGTCAAATGTAATTTGATTACGCATGTACATCCTGGTACAATAGCATCCTGAAGAGTCTAAAAAAGAAATTGCAGACCTCCCCAAATAAATGTGTTAGATTGAGCCTTTATCTCCATTCAAGAACTCCTCCCTGCTCACTTTATCAGCCTTGGGTGGCCCAGAGTGGAGAAAAATGTGTATGGTTCACGGAATTGTAAAAATGATTGCTCCCAAATATTTGTGCTATTACTTTTCCAGATGTTCACAGCTACCCCACCAGAGGTAGCTCCACAAACTTCATGCCATGCAGGTTTAAAACGGAAAGGACTAATATTCTGCAATGTGCTGTATGTGGAATGGTTTGCCTGCAGGCATCATGTCAATCAACGCTATTGTTAGCTGTAAGTCCACCTTAAAGGTTTCATGACGTTCAGTTTTACCACACATTAAAAGTCTTTGTTATGGTCCTTCAAACGTGTATAGAAAGTTTTAACAAAACATTCCGCTCCACTGATCCATGGCAGGTGTTTTTCTCTCACATTTCTAAAGCCTTTTCAACTGCAATGAAAAAAGAAATCTTTGCCTGCGGGTGTCGCTGGTGAGGGATTTTGCCTGTCAATCATCGCCTCTGCTCCGCCCCCCCCCCCCCCAAAGGAAAGGATAGGGGAGGGGAGGAGAGTGGGCGGGATTAATCGGCTGTGACCTCACTGCCGAAGGGCCAAGCTCAGATTACTTTTCAGCCTAATTATTCAGAAAAACCCAGACCACAGAAAATCCACTGAATGTTCAAAGTTCAGATTTTTTGGGTGTAATTGAGGTCATAAACCCCCCCCCCCCAAAAAAAAAAAAAAAAAAAGAATGTCATAGAACCTTTAAAGAGGCTGCTGAATACCAGTTGGTCCTGATCATAAACATAAATACATTTTACATCTTGTAGATGAATGTGCCCCACACATATACTGTACACATTGACTGTAGTATTCTGTAATGATGTCAGTGATCATTGTGACATTTTAATGATTGGAAGAACAATCATTTTTACATGATTTGTAGTAATTAATTAGCCTGTTTAATCCATGATGTTGAGTGTGCATGATGGTGTCGATTTGCACTAAGCATGCCCCTATAACGAAATTCAATATTTCTGGCAGGGATAGCCTTAGAGCTACAGTATATTCTGATAGTAATCATTGCTATAGTAGAGCAATACCACTAAACTCTGGAAACAAATAGAAATAATTATCACAATATTATCTTATACTTAAAATATCTCCGAATTTTAGTTGACTCCACTCATATATTATATCGGTGGACACTAACATTTTACTCCTTTGCTGGCTCACCCCCTTTGTTTTAGACCTATCTCTAGTGTGGAGATCTGTAAAGCTTTGGAAGCTATTGATCCAAAAACATTGCCTGGATCCCTCTCTTTTAAGGCTTGCAGCTGAATGTATTGCCAAGTCTATTGCTCATATGATCATATGTTTAATCGGGGTCTCCAGACTAATTCCATCCCCAAAATCTGGAAAGCAGAATATATTCTATTGAATCAAAATAGAGCTAGCCTTAAGTTAACAGTTAGGAAGGTACCGGTCCTTTCCCCATGTATTGCATATGTACTGCACAGTTGTATATTTATGTTTGTATTGTTTGTTTATCGTTGTAATAAATGGTATGCTGCTCTCTTGGCCAGATCACTCTTGAAAAAGAGATTAATCTCAATGAGACTTTCACCTGGTTAAATAAAGGACATGATGATGAACACTCCTTCAGGCTATGTCAAGTGCTCTAAATTCTAGAGGATGTAAATAATGTCCCTATAGTCTAGAAGCTAGACGCTTTGAAATAACACGTTTTCATTATGGAAATACATATGTAGGCCTATTGTATTACTGTGATTCCTGTCTTACATGAACACCGCAGTTACATATATACTATATCCTCCAATGCCTCTGTAGCTCTGTCTGTGCTGTGTACAAAAAATCGCCCAGTTCTCCTCAGTGCCTCGAGCAATTGATCTGCATTTGCACACAGCCATTGACCATTACCATGTGCACAGAACACCGACGCGCGTTTATTAGCGTTTTTATGTAAAAGAATGTCGCCATGGTTACGGCTCCCCAGCTGTGGGGTGGCCTTACGACCTATGGGATTGAATGATCAAACTGCGCATGCGTCGAATCCATAGACCCACTGTGTTGCACTGTTGCCGTCTGCCACAAGCGCACACAGAAAACGTGCTTAAGCGGCGACGGGACGCTCGCGCGCGTCCGGGCCTGCCACAAGCACACACAGAGAACGTGCTTAAGCGGCGACTGGGTCCATCCGGCCGTGTGTGTGTGTATGTGTGGGGGGGGGTGTGTGTGTGTGTGTTCACTGTGCGTCCAGGACGCCGCGACGGGACGCACGAGTGTGCGGGTCCGTCCGGCCGTGTGTGTTTGTGTGGGGACGCACGTGTGTGTGTCTGTTGGAACTGTTGCAGGTACCAACAGTCACTTTCCATCCCTGATATACTATCTGTACACAGTGCATAACCCAAAATGCATATACTCTGGGTGCTCATATCCGCCGACGGGTATGGGCTAGTATATATATATATATGTGTGTGTTTGTGTGTGTATTTATTTATATATATATATATATATATATATATATATATATATATATATATATATATATATATATATATATATATATATATATATATATATATACTGTATAAATATAAATATAAAAAAAAAATATATATATATATAAACAAACATATATAAACCTTTATTCTAGACGAAATTGCTAATGTGTCTCTGTTTTGAATCCCAATCCTATAGGCCTTGTTTGGCATGTGCGGGGGCTGGCTGGTCTGCTTCCTGTTGACTGTATTTGATGTCCTGCCATCAGAACCTGACCGCTATGGTTACTTAGCGAGAACCGACACCAACCTGGACGCCGTAACGAGCGCTCCTTGGTTCCACGTGCCCTACCCAGGTGTGTAAAAACTAATGATTACTGTATTTTGTTTTCCCTTGTGAAAAGAGAGTGGGAGGTCCATTCCTTATTTTAAAAAGACACTTAGGAATTTTCCAGCTTTTTTGGCCATAAAGGAAGAAGGACAAAAATAACCTGTGATTCCTACATTGGAACCAGTTGATACAATTAAGTTACAGTATATAGTAATAAGCTGTTGTTAGTAGTAGTTTCTATTAATAGAATATTTATAAAATACATCCACAGACTTCACCACTTTCAACCTGGCGTCCCTAATTTGGACATTGTAAAATTGATTGAAACGTTTAAAAAAAACAAGAAAATAGCAGATCTACAAGCTCACAACGTGTCACATCGCGACCCTTTGCGTGCTTGTAGATCTCCTTTTTTGGCTACTTTTGCATCACATTGTCACACGACAAAGTATCACTTTGGGCAGTCATTTATGAAAAAACATGAAAAAAGATTAAATATGGTGATTGGCAAGGCAAGGGCATGGCAATTTTATATGTATAGCACATTTCAACAACAAGACAATTCAATGTGCTAAATGCAATAAATGCTGCCATCCATCCCCTGTGTTTGGCTTATCAATAGTGCGGTATTGCGGTTATTGTGAAAGCTGCTTCCCCACGTTTATTTTTGTTTGTAGGAACAGAAAGCAGACCTTTCCCAGATGACCTGAGAGGTCTGGATGGTTCATGATATCGCACAAGATCAGAAATGTTTTTTGGCCCTAAACCAGAGGTCTTCAACAGGGGGTCTGCGACCCCTAGGGGGTCCGTGGAGGTACTGCAGGGGGTCCGCGAAATTGTTGTTTGATTAAACAATATTTTTGTTTGAAAAAAAAAATTATACTTTTTTTTTTTCCCAAAAAATGTCAAATTGTCTTTAAACATAACATTAATCCATAGCATACAGATAAACGGAGGCACAATGCACAATAACATACATGGTATGTTTATACATATTTTGTAGAGATTTTTTTTTCATAATATTTTTATTTTGCACACCTACTGGGGCAGGTGCGTAGGAGCAGGCAATATAAAACAAAATTTTATACATAAATATACAATATATGTGGTAGCCCCCCCTACCCTACGAGGTAGGGGGTCCCTGCTCCATCTCCCCATCAGTTTGGGGGTCCCTGGCCTGAAAAGGTTGAAGACCCCTGCCCTAAACCATTCAAAGCTGTATACTGTAGATTAACAGTAGTAGAAATACAAGGTTTCTGCTGAACAGCGACAATATGTAACACATACAGTACCAGTAAACAACATACTACATGATTATTAGCAAATTCAGTTTAAAACATATAGAAATTAGTCAATGCAGTATGTAATTTTTCATTACTTAACTCACGTACATTTGTTGTTATTTTACTGCCATTCTAATGTTGCTGTAAAACAATTCTGAGTCCGACCCAATAGACCACTTCAGAATGTTTGGGGTTATTTCCGAAGGGATATGCTACATCCGCCCAGCCTGTCTGCAGGTCTGAACCTGAACTAAACATTGGCAGTTACGCTGGAATCATGTCATGCTTGGGGCTTTAAAACCAAGTGCTCTGTATGTAATAAATTAATAATAGGCTTTTTTCCGTTTTCCTGCTTTGACATCTAAACACGTAAACATACACAAGCGCATTAATTGCGCATTAATTCCGTCACTGTGTCGCATCACGTAGGATATAAACATGGCCAAGAAGATGACATGTCCTGGACACACCCAGAGGTGCTGGTCATCTTTATATAATAAAACAATTGGGTAAGGTTTCAGCCTGATCAGAGCCACATTGACATCCATAAAAATAAAAAATATTTCAAAAAGTAAAGTAATGTGAAAAATACGCCTATAGGGCATAGCAGTGGCGGCCATTTTGTGGTGCCACAGATAGAACACCCATGAATTTTTCCCATAGAGATTTCCGGAAAAAATGTAGGCCTATATGAATTATTTTAAGCCTGGAACCAAGCCATCCAGGCTCCTGGCGAATCATGACCATAAGACATTTGATTCTGTGTAAAAACAATATTTGAATATTTAATTATATTATATACTATATTGAATAAATATCATTTTTTTTGTATCCTACGATACTATGCTATGCCCTATACTGCCAGTGTGAACAGGAAAGTTAGCGCTGATTGATTCTGCAGTTTGGGTGATTAACTCCAGACACACAGACAGACAGACGGCAGACCATCTTATAGATGGCTAGATTCATGCAGAGCCGCGTCATAAAAATAACGCTAAATGACAGGAATTATACCATGGTTAATACTGCCCCAGTGCAGCCCTGCTAGCAGTGGTGGACAAAGTACTCAACCCCAGTATATAGGAATAGAAGCAAAGGAAACCAAAGTTCTGCTTGTGGTGAGGCAGACTAAGGAAAAAATACTGAGGCACTCCGTCTTCAGGTGAAAAAATATATTGATTTATTTGAGCAGATGAGCAAGGCAACAACTGACCACCAGTTGACTCAACCCCCAGTATTTGAGTCAAAGTATAGATACTCCTAGTCTAATATTACTCAATTAAAGTGAAGGTTGTTCTGTCAAATTTATGCTTGAGTTAAAGAACTGGAGTACTTGCTTTTAAAAATACTTAAGTTAACAGTGCAAATTGCAATGATGATTTGGCCACTGGTGTTGAGGAAGGCACTGATGGATCATGGGACGTGAGGAAAAAGTATGCTGTACATAAGAAATCTTTATAGGCAGAGATGGTGTGCATAAAGTGTGATTTATACTTAGTCGAATGACGTGTCGCACGCCAAATACAGCAGATCTACAAGCTCACAAGGCGTGCTGCACACGACAATGTCATATGGCTATATATAGTATATAATATAGTACAAATAACACTGCAGATGAGCTCCCATGGTGCATTCATGAAGGCAGCTGAACACAGTAACATGTTGAGTATGCTTCATCAGATGAAAAGCAGCGTGCTCAAAATATTACTGGGTGTCTTTAAGCCACACAGTTGGTCTGCAGTATCGTTATCCACTTCAAATTGTGTTCATAAACACGTAATAAACCTGTCAACAGCTGTCAGTTTACCAGTCCTGCCCCGTTTATTATCTGCTTTACTCACCTTCGCTGGAAGTTCATTTTTGTCAAACATCCAAACCAAGCCCTAAAAGAGAAGGAGACACACACACACACACACACACACACACACACACACACACACACACACACACACACACACACACACACACACACACACACACACACACACACACACACACACAGATCTTTCAGATTAAAACAACTGAAGATATTGTTCAGTAGTATTAACTTTCCCTTGCACGCTATCACTACTTAAAGTAGGGTGTTTATTTCATTCAACACTAATGGCTGCGGTTTACCACAGGCCTTTTATTATTTTTACAGTTTATTATTTTTACAGTTTCCAACTTGTTTATGAACAAGTGTGATAAATGGCACTATCAGATCTCAGTAAGTGGTTCCAGGAATGTCAGCCATCTTGCCAGTTAATTGTCTATTGAGAATCCTGAAAGTGACAGATGATAAGGAATGTATTGTTTTTTGTTTTGTTTTTGCCATTCATGATTTGAACCCTGGAAGTATGCTATAAATGTATGTTTTGGTCGTTTTAGTATCATTAATTTGTGTATTTGTGTGTGGGTGGATTTGGAGGGTTTTAATTCACCATGCGCCCAATCCAGTTGAAAAAGTATGGTTCTCGGAATAAGTTTAGACATAGCTGTCATTAATCAAACTGCACATTGTCATTGAATTATTGCTGACTCATGCACATCAGAAAGACACATCCATAGCAATGAGACATAGAAAACACTGTGCTGTGTAGTTACAGTCATAACACGCTAGAGCAGCGCTACTCAACCCGCGGCCCGCGGGCCGCATGCGGCCCGATCGCAGCGTCTTGGCGGCCCCCTCATGGTCAAAAAAAAAAAAAAAAAAAAAAAAATTTTTTTTTTTTTTTTTTTTTTAAGCACAGGATAAAAATATACATTTCCGTTCAAATATATGGGTTGCTAAAACATTTTTCAAAAACAAACAGACAGACATACATACAGGTGCGTCAATTGTTACAGGTATAATGCATAGTTTTCTATGCATTTCGGGTTTTTGGGGGGGTTTGACCCCCAAATTTTTCCGACCGCGCGGCTTTGCCGCGCGCCCAGGATAGGTGTCTGCCACTGGACATACACACAACACAAAATAAACTGGTACAGTGAAAAGAATATGATGTCAAAATGTACATTTTCTTGTGCGTTACAAAATCGAAAAATCCAAAATAGGACCGTCATTTTTATGGCGGCCCCTTGGACTTTTGGTATTTTGCTGAGTGGCCCCTGAGCCATCTTAAGTTGAGTAGCCCTGCGCTAGAGGAGTCTAAAAGGCCAACTACTGTAACTCATGGTTAGTACTAACCCCCGAGCAGAGTAGTAATTAGGTTCTGAGAACCATATCTGTGTGTAGAAACAAGAACCCGTGACATGTGTTACACGCCACGGCACCACACGTGCTGCTTAGTTCTCTAGTCGAAAAGCGCCACAGTGACCTGGGGATTTTTTATATTCACTTAACACATGGAAGGGTTAACACAAGCTTTAAAGAGAAATCAAATAAAGTACCAAAATAGAAAATCTTCAAAGTATCTTTAAAATGGAATGCGAATTTGGGTTTAAGGGTAGCTCTAAAAGCAAAGATCATGGTGTCACTCAAGGGCTTGGTTTAATTCTCCAGTGATCTTGAATGTGCTCACCAAGTTTCATGCTAATCCAGCCATCAGATTTAAAGATATCTTGTGTGGAAGTTGACATTTTGGTCTAAGGATGGCGCTGGAGGAAAGGCCAGTAGGATAAAGGCCACCTTTGTCCTCCGGGGAGCATAAAAATGAACAGCAAATTCCATGTAGATTCAGTCAGTAGTTTTCAAGATATATTGTTTGAGACTGAAGTGTTGGACAGATGGACAAACCAACATTGCCATCAGTAGAACCCCACCAGTAGCGGGGCTAAAAACTGTAACCATTGTCAAAGGTTGCTAATGTCAAAAGGCTCTAATCTAGTGTGTGTGAGAGTGTGTGTGTGAGAGTGTGTGTGAGAGTGTGCGCGCGTGCACTATTAACACCAACAACTCATGCCTCCCCTGTAGGTCAGTGGGGTGTTCCCACTGTGAGTGTGAGCTCCGTACTGGGCATGATGGCGGGGGTATTGGCCTCCACCATGGAATCCATTGGGGACTACTATGCCTGTGCCCGCTTATCCGGGGCCCCTCCCCCACCCACCCATGCCATTAACCGAGGTATTGCTGTCGAGGGCATCGGGTGCATCTTAGCAGCCCTGTGGGGCACTGGGAACGGCACCACTTCCTACAGCCAGAATATCGCAGCACTCGGCATTACAAAGGTATTGCCTTATACTAATTATGTCATTATTAATGTCTTATATGTATATGTACATAACCACAAGATCACTCTGCCCGTGTCCTTTATTTTATAGTACTTTTAACAAGACTAATAATAAGCATTCCTCAACATTGACCTTCTCTATCATTATTCTTCACTTCCATCATCAACAGGATTCATGTGTCCTTTATTTTATCATTTTAACAAAACTAATAGTTTAAAACCCCTGCTTATACTAGTACTAATAGTTGAGTACTACTACTAAAATGTCATGCATTCCTGAACATTGACCTCCTCTATCATTCTTCTTCTCTTACCGCTCTTCAAAACCATCAACAGGATTGATGATGTAAAAATCTGCAAAAACAATGTTGCCAAGTTTCACATTAATGTTTTTTTTGGCATGGCAGTTCTTCCCTCTCCCCCTCTATCAGGCTGTTTGTGTGTATGTGCGTGCGTGCGTGCGTGCGTGCGTGCGTGCGTGCGTGCGTGCGTGCGTGCGTGCGTGCGTGCGTGCGTGCGTGCGTGCGTGCGTGCGTGCGTGTATTTGAGTTTGGGATGATGAATAGTCTCAGTGGCTCTGCTTTGATAAATGAAGCCCTCGTTGTTGTTGTTGTTGTTGGGTGCCAGGTTGGCAGCAGATTGGTTCTTCAGACAACAGGCTTGCTGATGATAGTCCTGGGGATCTTTGGGAAGTTCGGAGCGGTCTTCATCACCATCCCAGACCCTGTTATAGGTGGCATGTTCCTCGTCATGTTCGGAATGATCGCAGCGGTGGGAATATCCAACCTGCAGGTATGGAAAGAACAAACAAGCTATTAAAACAAATAGGGTGGTTAATTTGGTCCATGCTGCTTCCACTACTCTGGCCAAATGTATTTTCACTTTCATTTGTAATTTGATGGCAGGAAAATTGGCAGGGTTTACTACAACTACAGCTATAAACTCTGATTCCGTATCCGTGAGGATATGGCAAGTGGGCCGCCAAATAATTGGGAAAACACTACGATTTGAATGATAATGTAACGTTAATATATATATATATTTCTCTGCTGTCCGGCAGCAACCAGCTAACTCCAAAATGTTAATTTTTCAGGAAATGACAAAAATAAAACAAAACGTGGAGTTAGGAGGTTTTGTTCATCATTGATAAGAACAGCTAAATGGACCTCCATGCTCACAATGAGGTTGGAGGTCAAAAGGGGGTGGAGCCTGGAGTCCGCAAAACCAGCTAACTCCACCCCCCTTTGCTGGACTTAGCTGGTTTAGCAGAAGGCTTGAGGATCCAATGGAGTCAGCTGGTTTTGTCAGAAGCACTTTTTAATACTGTTCATTGGTTCAATATCTTTTGGATCAACACACAGACGTAAAGGGTGTTCAATAGCACTGATTTATGGGAAAAAATGCTGTGCAGTGTTTTCATTGTGATACTTAATAAATAATAATAATAAATAGGAGATTAAAGTACACTACGTTTGTTCCAATGACCCAAGCTGGAACACAATCGACTGATTGATTGATCATTAAAATAAACATGCTCTGAAAATGCACACATCTGACCACTTTTAAGTGGCCAGATGTGTGGGCCACGAACGCTTTGCAGATTTTCAAGTGCGCCCTGATCCAGAAAATGTTGGGAACCACTGACTGAACTACAGCACAGGACAGGGGGAGATCTAAGGGTATTTCAGGGCAGCTGTATACTGTTTCATTGTTTTGGGGTCCATGTGTAAGTGAGCACTCCAGATAGGAAACAAACAATAAGGCACGCACATCCACTCACTAAAAACCAGGTGCTGGGCTGAGGTCAGAATCCTAAAAGAATAAAGTCTGCACACTGGGTCATGCTCCAAAGCTTAAACATGTTATTGGTTCCTTTACACCACCATTGGACGTGATGTTTCGAGCCTTCCGGCTCTTCATCAGACACTCCAGGCAGGAACCACATCAATTAATCAAAATGATCTGTAACATTATCTATGAAAACCATGTCTATAATGCTTTATAAATGATATATAATGCATTATGATCTGCTTATAACACCGTTTAATTATAGTTATAAGAAGTCATACATATTCATAATGCTTTATAAGAATAATCATAACCTGTTATGAAGCATTTTTAAAATGTGTAACGTATAACGCAATAAAAGTATGTTTATATGCATTACAGACACAGTAAGTGTTATAAAAGACCATTTTCAAAGCAGACATTGTGAAGGGTAAACACAGCTGATGCTTAACGCTTTCATGTACAGTATGTGTTACCGTGGACAACTCCTGTAGCGCCAGTTAATTAATTTCATGCTGGCACACAGAAACACATCTAAATGAAAACACACCCGCTATTAATGTTATTACCTTTGGCTGTGTTTACCTGGCATAATGTCTGCTGTGAAAATGGTCCCTTAACACAGACAACAAGTCACATGGACATACAGTATAAGGCTGATGTACAGTGCAGTGCTACAGGACATTACAGGACATACATTTAGACATTTGATAATGGCATTAGACAACATATAAGTGAGTGAGCCACAGGATTGAAAACATGTGATGGGGGCATGCTGATGGCTGAAAAGAGATTATGCCGACCACATGGGTGCAGCAATTCCAGGCTGGAGGCCTGTGATGCGTGTCCTTCCCCCTCTCTGTCCTCGTTGTCTTGTCTCTCTACTTCCCTCTGACCTGCACCTAATTTCATCTGACCCCCAAAATGTCTTTTTATGTTTGCTTTTTTTTTGTATTATGTCAATTTCAATAAAAGAGGGGAAAGAAAAAACAGCTATGTTTCCTGTAGCAGTAGTTCTCAAAGTGGGGTCCGGGTTCCCTGGCACAAAATATTTTCAGATGGTGGTCTGTGGCAAAATCCATATTAATTTGGGGGTCCCTGACATGAAAAAGTTTGACAACTATCACTGTCAACCGTTCACTCAACATAATGACTCACTCGTTCTGTAATCTCTCTGACTCACACACATTCACATACCTGTATTCCTCTGTCTAATTCATTACTCATGCCAGCACCAGCCTATCACTCTCCCTTTCACTCTCTCCCCTTTCTTTTCTTCTCTCTCTCTCTCTCTCTCTCTCTCTCTCTCTCTCTCTCTCTCTCTGTCTCTGTCTCCCTCACACAAAACTCTTGCTCTTATCTCCCCCCCCCCTTTCTCATTCACTCACTCCCCCTCTCTCTGTTTCAGTATGTGGATCTCAATTCATCCAGAAACCTCCTCATTCTTGGTTTTTCTACGTTCAGTGGCCTTGTCCTACCAACCTGGTTTCACTCCAACCCTGGTATCATTGACACAGGTGACTAACACACACACACACACACACACACACACACACACACACACACACACACACACACACACACACACACACACACACACACACTCACTCACTCACTCACTCACTCACTCACTCACTCACTCACTCACTCACTCACTCACTCACTCACTCACTCACTCACTCACTCACTCACTCACACACCCCAGTGACATCATCTGTAGGCAGATTTGATTTGCAAGAACAATATTTCAGCATGCTAACTTTCCAGGTAGAGAAAGGCTATTTTTGCCGGACCCAGGGGGTCTGGCTTACATGAGGCTTTGTACCTGTTTCGTCCATACATGGGCATGTTTTGTACCTGTTTTCTCCATACATGGGCAAAAAACTGGTTTTGGTCACTTTGTCCTTAGGCCCCAGCCATAAAAGTCTGTCCCCCTTTCGTCCATACATGGGCATAGACACAGGCTGACACGTCATGTGAAGTCTGGGTCTGGCAGAACCAGGTCTCCTGGTCTTTTTTTCTATTTGCTTGGAATCCCCATTGATGATGTCATTGTCATTGATGTCACAGATTTCTGAACTGTCCAGCCCACCAAGGAGAGTGAATAGACAGAAACTGTGGCATCTTGAGCATGAGTAAAGAAGGACCAATTATATTGTATATTGTAATTCAGTTTCCTCCTTAGCAGATGTAGTACAGTGTGCCACAAGGCTCTGATCTCTGCCCTATATCTTTCTCTACATGATTCTACTACACAGCCATTGCCCATTACCATGTGCACGGAACAGCGAAGCCCGTTTTTCGCTTTCCCCAACTGTCAGCTGTTTATTAGCGTTTTAACGTACAAAAGAATGTCGCCATGGTTACGGCTGCCCAGCTGTGGGGGGGCCCCCACAGCTGGGCAGCCTTAACCCAGCTGTGGGGGTTTAACTGTCTGCTATGGGACGGGACGAATGATCAAACTGCGCATGCGTCGAATACTCTGCACTGCTCATAACCCAAACACTGCACATACTTTGACTGCACATAACCCCGGGTATGGACTAGTTGTCCATAAACACAACATCAATTTCCACTGTTTTGCCGATGATACACAACTCTACCTGCCCATTAATTCTCTGGAGTCTGGTTGCCTAACAATTCTCAAAGCATGTTTAGCTTATTTACATTGTTGGATAGCTCACACCCTTTTACAGCTAAACAATAGCTGTAATTCATCAGTCCCTGCATATGGCAGTCCTCAATGCTCAGGTATGTCAGATCGATTGGTCAACCCAATGAGGAGAAAAATGCGTGACAAAGAATGGACTGAGAACTAACAGGTTTTTCTGTTAGTAGGATGATCAAGCAAGATTATCAGGATTATCTAGGTACAGACTGTACAGTCACCCTACTGTCAAGGAACATTTTAAGCAATGATTGTTTTACATGAGACAGATGTGAGTTCATAGCCTAACTCAGCCTTCTCAAGCAGTTGATTTGATTTGATTTATTTAATTTATTGATTTGCACAACAGGAATCGTATACATATACAAAGTATAGTATATTACTTCTTTCCTAGGAAAGATGACGGAATATTGTTGGGCTGGTGAGGTAAGAAACCCTAGAAGTAATTCTATTGTTTCGTCCACCCGCCACTGTAATAATTCAACATAATGTTGGTGACTTAGCTGCCACTGTAAAGCCTATGACAGCGATCTTAGTTTTAACATACAGGTAAATAAGATGGATGGTCCAGTTACATTTTACCAGCTAAGAAATATCTAAAAAGTATTTTGTTACTCCTACTGATCTAGAAAAAGTCACCTGTGCTTTTATCTCCTCCCGTCTAGATTACTGCTGCTCAACTGTATATATGCTCTGGCATCATAAAGAAAAACGTATCCCATCTCCAATTATTTCAGAGTGCAGCAGCCAGCTGTTAACTAATGACAGAAGAGCAGAGCAATTAAGCTGGGCTCACTCTACAGGAGTTTTAAAATCATAACCGATTTTGAAATTGTTGTTGCGACACACACATGACAATCTTCACAAATGTTCTTCTCTCTAATCTCAAACATGCACACACTACAAGATTAGAATAAATAAATAATGGCGCATCACACACTATGGGATATTATTAACAACGCACCACCTCAACAATGGAGCGTTCGATCCCTTGCTCCCCCTGGGTTAGTGTCAAATAATCCCTAACTGCTTCGGGTGAGCAGGTTGGTGCCTTGTATGGATTTCTCTGCTATCTGTGTGTGAATGTGTCCGTGAATGGGTGAATGTAATGCACATTGTAGCGCTTTGGATTACTTTTAAGGCATAGCCTTGGTATAGGCCCTTACATCACAGACCTTTTAACCCCATATGAACAGGAGTGCAGCCTAAGATCCTCGGGCAAGGCCCTTAGCCATTCCAAGTCTACACTGTGTTCTTATCCTTTAATGCTCTCTTTTGCTGTGTTTCTTAGACACAGTTTTTCCTTTGTTTTTATTGTTAATACTGTGTGAAGCAAGTTTTAACTATTCTTATTCTTATTCTTATTATTATCATTATGTCCACTCAGTCTATATCAGTCACACACTCAAATGAGAACCTTAGTCATGACAACTTCCATCTGCTCTCGTTTGATTCCAGAGCTGTACGGAAACATACATCCAGCTGCTTGCCATGCCTTAAGTATTAAACTCACTAAAGTTGCTGTATCACCACACATAACTTCTGGAATCCAAGGAGTGCAGATGGAACAAGTTGTCATGAGTGTTGGGATGGCTGATTTCCTGTGTGCATCGATTAGCTGGATGCACCACAGATGTGTAGTCACACGCAGCTCATCATCTCGGCCAGGCCGAAGGCTGGGGGCGGGGATAATGTTTTCGCCCCTGTGTGTGTCTTTCTGTGTGTCTATGAATCTGGAGCTTATCTCGCAAACCACTGGACCGATCCAGTGTCAAACTTTTCGTTCAGGCTGCCAATACTGTAGGCCATGGTAGACATTCTAACCAAACCGAAGTTTTCAAATCGGCCTCATAGTGGCCCTATACCAGCCCACTTTACGTTTTGGCCTATAACTCTTGAACTGTAGGTCGTACAATCTACATTTCTTTTCCCCTTGATAACTTGGATCATGACACCTCCCCATATAGGCCACACTATTTTCCACCACACTAGATTTTCTGTCATTTTTCTTTTTCTTTACACACTAACTTGTTAGATTTTTTAATGTTCCATAACGATTGGCTATAATTGGCTTCTAAAGTGCGTGGGATGTGCCTTTGTTACAAAAAACCTAGGCACATCCCAAATTTGAATCAATTATTGAAGTGCTTCTAAACAACACAGAGCCAAATGTGATTTTACTTAGACCAGTGGTTCTCAAAGTTGGTGCAGGCCAGGGACCCTGAAGGTTCCTTGAAGGGGGTCCAAATGGACCTTTACAGAGTAACTCTGAGAACCAAATGGACTCTTCCGGGTCCATTTGGTTACATGTGCTCACTCTCAGAGATCTGGGGATCTTTGAAATAAATAAAAATTAAGAACCTATGACTTAGACCTGTGGGGAGGCACGGATGTGACAAATGTTTGTTGCAGAAACATGATATATTTCTCATAATTTATTTATTGAAAAAAAAAAGTTTCACCACATTAGGTGCAGTACACTTGATCTGCAGTTCATTCATTCAGATGACAGTAAATAAGATCCTAAATTTGTGTTCAGACTGCTGAATTCACTCATCTGACAATGACTACTAGACAACGGAGGAACGCACACACTCACATTCATATGCATGTAGGCACACACATCTTGACATACACACGTACGTACGTACGTACGTACGTTACAATACAAGTGAGTAAAGGCAAGAACATGCACACACCCTAATGCTTTCGCTCTCAGACACACGCATGCATGCATGCACACACACACACACACACACACACACACACACACACACACACACACACACACACACACACACACACACACACACACACACACACACACACACACACACACACACACACACACACTCTTTCTCTCTCTCTGGTACTTTTATCACTTCTACTGAAACTTTTAGTTTCTGGTGTCCGCTTTCAGCACCAAGGTTGTGAGTGGTTTTTCCACATAATTCTCTATGGAAAGAATCTTTAAAGTGACAAATGAAAAAAAAAAATGTTTTCGCATTTTTAACATAATTTACTACTTTTGCAAACTACAGACAGAGAACCCACAACTTAAATAAAAAAAATAAAAAGATCAAGGTTAACACCTTGATTTATTTATTACGAACAGAATATCAAATTGCGGACAAAATCAGTGACCCCAGATTTTACGACAGTTTCACATGGTTAGGTTAAGCGTTGGTTAAGCATGGAGTCTGTTAGGGTTAAGGTTAGGGTAAGGGTTAAGCATGTATCTGTTAGCGCTAAGGTTAGGGGCAATATAATATAATTACTGTAGGTCAGGCTGCGTACCGGCTCAGGGTCAGATGGGTGGAATTTGCCACAAGTGTACAAAGGAGCTTTAATGTTTAGAGTAGATCATAATACATAATAATGGCCATCACAGAGAAGTTTTCCGGCGACCTTGGAAGACTAGGCACCTGGTAAATCTGGTAAAAATGTTGTGGGCGTCAATAAATGTTCCATGCGAAAACAAAGCGCTCCTCGGCTCACTTTGTGTGGACGCATTCCGTCAAGCATAGGATATGAGTCATATTCTGAAAGAATTCTGAGAGTCATATTCTGAAAGAATTCTGAGAGTCATATGCTGAAAGAATTCTGAGAGTCATATTCTGAAAGAATTCTGAGAGCCATATTCTGAAAGAATTCTGAGAGTCATATTCTGAAAGGAAATACTGTATATTCTTTGGAACGGTTTGCATCGTGAGAACATTCGCACAAACGCTATTACATAGTAACTTCTTTCTATTCATTCAAGCCCAACACTAAACATTTCAAGAAAAATCTCATCTCTTAATGACTCTCTTACATGCAGTCAGACATCCATGTTTAACAGGTTGTCATACACTTCATTTTCCAAAGCATGCAGTTAATCTGAATTATTTTACAGTTAGGAAATTTGCCAATTAGGTGCCCAGTGTTCCGGGGACATTTCTACTGCCCAGAGTTCCCAGGTGTCCACTTTTCCCATTTTTTTGTCATACACATGAGCGGCGACTGCAAACCAGATACAACTGAGAAAGACGTGAACGTACTGTAGAACTATGAAGACTAGATGAGGGAACATAACGCATACAAGACCTAGACAAGACAGTAAATGAAGCAAATCTGTTACTGTGACAATATTATCAACAAAATGTTTCAGTATGTGTGCGGATCATCGGACCTCTGATTATAACCATATGGGCAAAGCGGTCACTTGCTACATAATAGAACACACAGTAAAAGGCCAGTTTTACATAAAGTTGCTGTGCCACACATGCACGTGAGTTGATGCACATGCATGTGTGTTTGACAGGTATGATTTATGATATGCTGTATAAGTTGTGACTTATAACACCCATGACAGGTTGACAGTGTACATATGATTTATGACAGTGTCCTCTCGTTTAGTCATCAGTGTGGTCAGCTGGGGACAGTGACTTCACACATGCATCCTCTTGCTTCTCTCTCTCCCTCAGACAGGGGACCATAAAACCCCACCACGCTCCTTTCTCGTTCTCTGTTTGTGGTTATATATTAGATATTTTCTGTTCTAATAATATATAAAAAAAACTATAATGATTATCAACATTGGCTAAAAGTAGAACTAAGGGTAAACACATGAGAAAAATAAAAGCCCAAGAACGGAAAGAAATTCAAAACAGAAAACTAAAACATAAATCAAGGTAAAACGGAGCTAAAAAAGATTAGTAAAAGAAACATCGCCTCACTCGGGCGTGCCTCTCGGGGCAAAAGTCTGCTCCTGACGGCGGACATGCCTAAATACTGTGACCTGCGAGTGAGAATGTGTGGACAAGACTGCCGGCTCTTAAGCAGCGGGCATCTACTGGAAGGCACAAGTGATACAATCCTGAGGTCGTATGAGGTTGTTCATTCCATGCTTGTATGTTTTTAATCTTCTCTGCGCCTCTGTGTTTGTTGTTGATGTCTCTGTTGGTGTGGGTGTTTGTGTGTGTGTGTGCATAATGGGCTGCAGGTGTGTTTGGCTGATTGAATGAGTGGATGATGAAGTGTGCTGTGAAATCAATGAACACTTCTATGAAGACATCTCACACAGAGTGACAGTTTAGCTGGCAGTCTGGCTTGGAGTGCAGAGAGGAAAGCCCGCAGGCGCTAGGGAAAGCCGGCCCTTTAAACCCACCGCTGGAAGCCTGGAACCAATCAGCTCCCTGGAACAACATACATACTCAATCATCCACTTCATTCAATACGCCAAGCACACCTGCAGCTCATCACACACACACACACACACGCACACGCACACGCACACACGCACACACACACACAGAGGCACAGTGATTACAACACAAACAAACATAAATTGAACAACCTCACACAACCTCAGGGTCATAACACCTCGCCCCCTAAACATTGAACGTTTTCCCCCAAAGGATATCTTCAATAATCACATGTCACAGGAACAAAAAAAAACATTTCTTATGCTGAATTCCATATGGAAACAAACCTTGCCTTTCACTCAACTCCATGTTGACACTGAGACCCAATGCTCTCCCGTCTCCACGTAAGGTCCTTGCACACTGGTGCGTCTTTTCGTTGCGTTTTTTTTTTTTTCATTGTTTTTTCAATTTATTTCATTGTTGTAAAAAAAACGCAACGAAAAGACGCACCAGTGTGCAAGGACCTTAAGACCCCATTCTCTCCCTGTCTCCACGGAGGCTCCATCTCTCCTGCCTCCCGCATCCGAACATCCCTGTTGCAATGCCACCGAATATCCACAAACTACGTCACCGAAAACCACCAACCACTTAAAACACTTTGTTGGCCAGGGGCCTCAGGGGGTATATACTTGTTCCCCTCTTTCCTCTACACCAAATCTCTGAAAATAGCCGATCAAAGCTCCCAACATGTGGTTAATTTAACGTATTACAGAGGAAATTACTGTTTCCCGGACCCTGCAGTGCACCCTCCTGGAGATGAGTAATTAAGCTGCCGTTTTGACAAATTAAGGTTTCGTGCGTCCCCCCGTGCCACCAGACTGCCACGTTTAGGAGAGATGCCATCGCTAATGGTTGGCTGTGATATACTGGACATATCCCTGATCTCCTGCTGAGGTCCCAGTGGCCAAAACCCCCGACCTGGAGATCACATGCACTGGCAAAGTAATGGCATTCGATCGTTGGGTTTCTCTCCTTAAGTGAGGTTCCAAATTGTGGCATAACTCCAGAAGGACGTGCCATGGAAAGATACAAAAATACTTGCACGCGCATAGAGGTTTTAATAGAGCTAGATCTGCCATTGTCTAGATCTGATGGCAAGGCAAATTTATTTGTATAGCACATTTCAACAATAAGGCAATGCAATGTAGCCTGGCGTAGCCAGACTATATCACTGCGTGGATATGAGTCTGGTGCTTCCATGACGAAGTTTTTTTTCCCAAGGGGCGGGATCAAAACAATGGCCCTCGACGCAATTGGTTAGACCTACAACCAACTACCAATTACAGTCTCCCATATTCGAATACTGGGCCCTGATTGGTCACCCACGTCTCCTGGAGCAGGAAATGGATTCTCTATGGAGCGGTGCCAGACCCAAATCGCAGAGTGCAATTTATTTTTTGCACTCGCAGATTCGTCTGGTCCCAGGCTAAATGCAATGTGCTTTACGCAAAACATTAAGCAATAGGAAACACATTATAAAAGGACATTTTAATTCAGTAAACAAAAAGAAAAGACAAAAAAGTTAAACACGTATCTAATAGAAAACACCTATTTAGGACACAGAGCAAAAAACACAATACAAAATAGTAAGACCAAAGAAGTGGAAAAAGGACTCGGGCAGCAGCGTTCTGAATCAACTGCAGTCATCTGATTGATTTTGTAGGGAGACCTGTGAAGACACCGTTTCAGTAGTCAAGTCTACTACTGGTTATTTTAAATCCTGTTTGAACATAAGTCCTTTAACCCGTGGTATATTTTTAAGGTGATAGTGTTATTAATGTGGCTGTTAAAGTTCATTTCCAGGACTACACCAAGGTTTATGACTTGGTTTGTGGTTGACTGTCAAAACTTGTTTAAATTATTGTTTAAAATATTGCTTGTAATTACTTTATTAAAGTTCCTTAAATCTATGAGAATTTAAATATGCTACTGTATGATCCTGGCCAAATGAAAAAGTCTGCGAGTGACCAGCAGTTTCCTGTTCACGCCAATAATTGCAAACAATTCACTATAGCTTCGGGGAGTTAGGGTTAATGTCGATGTTGTTCTTTACGAAATAGAATAGTTTGACATAGGTTAAATATTTTTGTATTAAATAAATAGCGGCATATGTTTAGATTTAGATTTAGATAGAGCCATTTACCACATTTGACCATTGGCTATGCTCATGTCATGTCAAATTGACGACAGATTGAATGATGTCGAGCATTGTGTTGAAATGACCGAATGCCCACGTTTTGGTCACACACAAGTTTGATAAATGAGGGCCATTATGCCGTCAATATTTATTCTCTGTGCGTCATGACGTACAACTGTTTTGTTAAGATACAAGCAATTAACCATTGTCATGTGTGTATGCATAAAAAACATAATTATGTCAAAAGGCTTGCATTGCGCACCAGCAGCCAATGTGGAATCCAAGAGTCGTAACACAAGTATTGTTTTTCTTCAATTATTTGATTACAGAATGTAATGGAAGGGGACAGCTTTCCTTACGTAAGGGCCCGCTCCTCTATCGCGTGTGTGTGTGTGTGTGTGTGTGTGTGTGTGTGTGTGTGTGTGTGTGTGTGTGTGTGTGTGTGTGTGTGTGTGTGTGTGTGTGTGTGTGTGTGTGTGTGTGTGTGTGTGTGTGTGTGTGTGTGTGTGTGTGTGTGTGTGTGTGTGTGTGTGTGTGTGTGTGTGTGTGTGTGTGTGTGTCACTGTGTGTGTGATTTATACAGCACATTCAACAACAACAGGATTTGACATAAAGTGCTTCCAGTCAATGCAGCTGGATTAACTATACATGAATAAACAGAAGGAGGAGAATGAGTTAACTGCGGGATTAAGAAACCCATAACAAAAACCCATCACTATTTCATTATGATAATTTTATGATGCATTATACACTGTAATAATGCATTATAGTGTGATTATTATGTTATTGTAAGTGCCTTTAAGTGGTCATTGGTGCTTTAAGTAAAGTAATGACATTCTTCAAGTTTAAGGCAGAGATGTTTTGGGATGTTCTTGCATGGAATCAATGCAATTTCACTTTAATTAAAGTACCCAATGATCACAATTTTAATCACAATATAATGCATTATAGTAGTGATTATAATGCATTATAAATTTATTATAATTCATTACATCTATGAGAATTATATAATACATGATTATATAATCATAATACATGATCCTGGCCAAATGAAAAAGTATGCGAGTGACCAGCTGTTATGAAGTATTATGATACTTGATCTTAGAAGTCATAAAATGCTTTATAAAATGTTGTGATTATTATGAAAATTCAGTACTCATGCATGCTTATCCTATAATTCTACAAAGCTCTGTAGTGGTGAGTGCATTGACCATTACCATGTGCACGGAACAGCGAAGCCGTTTTTTTTATTTCACCAAATCTCAGCTGTTTATTTGCGTTTTTGTGTAAAAGAATGTCGCCATGGTTACGGCTGCCCATCTGTGGGATCGCCCCGCGAGCTATGGGACGAACTGCCTCCCGGGTTGCCAGATTATATGCGCATATCCCCCCACGGGTATGGACTAGTACCTATAATTATAGAGTGTTATGCTGATTAGAATGTATTTATACTTCTAAGTCATTATAAAATACTTTATAAATTATAAAATGCTTTATAATGTGTTTTTGATTGATTTGATGATTACTGGAACAGCCGAAAGGTTTGGGCTCATACCACATGGGCGTAATGCTCTGATGATGATAATAATAATAATAATGTGTTATGATTATTGTAATAAAGTATTATGAGTATTTATGAGTGAGTATAACTATAATTGTACAGTGTTATATAATGTATAATGTTGTACATAAGTATGTTTATAATGCATTGTATACGTAGAAAGTGCTCCCAAGCTTTTTCACAAAGCTTGACACATGACAGAAATCAATCAAAAACCCAGTGACCCTTCCTGCCTTTTGCGCCCACTTACGTGCAACATCAAAAGAGCACTACTACCTACTCTTCTCTGCATGTGTAACACCTTGATCCATCGTGGCTAATCCAAAAGCTAGGCACGAGGACTTTGTCTGGTCACTTCAGGTCTGGGCTACTTACCTAAACAAATCCTCTTGGCTATAGCAGCCTCCCCAGCGCAACCGCCAACACTATCCTGTGTCACTGTGTGTAATCTGCTATAATCAGCATGGCCAGGACAAAGCAGTTTTGACGGCAGATCTCTTCTACACCTACCATCATCACCATCCCATCCTACACACACACAAATACATGTGCACAATGCACCCACACCAAGGAGGGGAATAGGCAACTGGAGTTCTTTGTGAACATAACTGTTTGGTTGTTTTCCGTTCAGAGGAGACTGTGTGTGTGTGTGTGCGTGTGCGTGTGCGTGTGTGTGTGTGTGTGTGTGTGTGTGTGTTTCATGCAAGGGCACACTTTACAGGCGAGCTAAAAAAAGGTGCCTAATCTGATTTGAGAATGAGACAGAACACAGATTTTAAATGTATCATATACCTAAAAGTCAGAACTTTTGTATAAATATCAAGTCAGGGTTAGTTATATTATTTCACGTGTGTGGCTCACCGCTGTTGTTAAATTACATTGGCTGGCCCTGCAAAGTCTGTTTTTCATACGATCTTGCAGTAATGTTACGAGATCCAAATAATTCTTCTTCAGTCCATGAAAAAAAGTGAGATTCTTTTTCTTCTTTTTTTCATCACTTGAAACCCAGCATCCATATTCTGGGGGCAACATTAGCCAAAAATAGCCGACGTAGATCGCCTATTTTTGTCAAAGAAACTTTGTGTAGACGGAAAAAAGCGGTCCAAGTACAGGGCCAACTCAGGTCCACTTTACTAAGTCTAGAGGGTTTATGTGGTTAACTACGTAGTTAAGTTGTGCATAGAGATATGTGCATGCCATTACGGCAAAAGTAGACAAGTGACAGATCACAGACAAGTGAAATTCCTCACAGTTTTCCCCCTCCTTACATTTCTCTGTGTTTCGTAGAGAGATGCCTGGATCTCCCCAAACGCAAAAGAGCAATTCTTTTCTCTATCAGTGCTGAATTATTGGATAGGGATCTGGCTAGAGAATACTGAGGATAAAGCATAATATTGTTACATTTGGTTGTAATAAATGCTTATAATCTGTGTCGTGCAGATCAACTAAACTGATGTCAGGCTTACGAATATGATTCGATATGATTGCGAAAATCATTCTCTAAGCCTAAACTTCTTGAATTCCTGGCAGTACGACTGGCCCTGACAATACATTACAGTTATAGTAGATTAATGCAAAGCTCCTTCTGCTTCCTGTCTTTTCGTTTGGATGTATTGGCTGAATTTTATGATTCTCAGTTTTCTAGGACGTTTAAAGTGGGATTGGCTCACTCCATGTCTCAGACGGTTTGAAAGGCGTCTGTTGTGAGTGGAACCTCTCCCAGCTTGTTGATTTAACAACACGTCCTAATAAGTATGAAAATAAATCCACTCTCTTGGACCTAATCATAACCATCAATCCTAATGAATTCTTGCCGGTCTGAGTTTTCTCAAATGATCTAAAGTGACCACTGCGCTAACACATGTGTCAGATATACTAGGCTTCCCAAAACGGCATGATTTAGATAGTGGTGACCTGGTCAGAATTAGCATGATCCCAGATGTGGACAGTGTGTACCGGTTAAGAAAACAGTTCCACACAAACACGCACCACGACAAAGAATTCTAATGAAAGTCAGAAACAACCCATGGTGTTCCTCAGAGGTCTCTACTCTACTTCATGAATGTAACATTGCCTGGCCTGAAGCCAGATCATTAAATTCCCCTTCTCTCTGGGCTAGATTTCAACATCTCCATAATAAATGCAGTATTTGCATTAGGAAATCGAAAGCTGAATTTGATTTACATTCTACTGTATCTCTGACAACTTAAATAACCCCTTCAAATTCTGGAAAATTCTAAAGTCTCTAAACCCAACTCCCTCTGTGTCGCTCCCACTTCAAATACATCACAAAGTGCAGGCAATAAACAATGGATTGCTGATGTGTTTAATGAACATTTTGTTTCAGCTAGGTATTTGCTTGACCGTACATCTCCTGCTCTATGTCTGATGTCTCAACGAGGCCTTCTAGTGGTGATCCTGGTGATGGAAAGGGGTGAAGAATAGTAAAAGAAAGAAACAAAGAAAACAAGTCACATATCGTCACCTTGCTAAACTAATGGCCTAAGTCATTTTTTGAGGAAAATTATATTTTTGCCTAAGTCAGCTCCTCATGACACCGGCCACCTCTGGTAAAATCGCCCAATTCCATCATGCTGTTCACTCCCCTTTTAGTATAATGGCTTAACTACCTTGTGTGACTTAGGACAAAATAGGCCTTTTTTGTCACATGGTTTTGTGACTTAAGCCAAATTATTTACTGATTTAGGCCATTTTGTAATTTGTTTTGCTTTTTCAGAGTCAGATTTAATCCTATTTAAACCTATTTAAATCTCTTATGTTACATGACTGACAGACAGTGTTATTTCTATTTAAATAGTCATAATTTGTTATAAACATGTTGGGTGAAATGATTAAGAAATATCATATAGTTTTGTTTTGGATCAGTTTTTTTTTTTCCTGAAAAACTAAAAAATGAATTATATACAATTAGGCAGAAATGCTTCTGGTGCAGGTACAGAAACATGTACAGCAGATAAAAATTTGCCTGGTAAACCCTCCCTCCGGAAATCTCATTTCCATTTGATTCCAGGAGTGAGTCTGGCCTGATCGCCCATTCTGCAATATTGGAGTTGGGCGGGAGTAATACCGTTGACTGACAACCCCTTCAGCCAATGATCGTTTTTCCCCTTCAGCCAATTGCAGTGCATTTTTACCACCTCCGCGACTAATGTGACACAACGGGACTTTTGAGATGGCCATGCCCAAAACAGGTTGCCTTATTCGGATACATGCGTGTCACTGCTCGCCCCTGCCGGTTCTCTGAATTTTTATTTTTAAATAGGCTCTGTCATGATTAATTGACCACATATATGAAGTTAAACAACTAAATTCTATCCAAACGATATCTTATAAGTAAAAGTTTGAGAGCTTTTTGAAGTTCTTAAACAGCGGAGAAAACTGCCCACAGAAACAATGGCTGCCGTTCGTGTTTCACTCAGGCTGCACTCGGGTCCATTCGGGCTCACTCGAACTCGCCACCTGATTGGCCAACTGTCACTGTCAATCACAGAACGATGTGCGACGACGCTGATAGGCTCGGTTTTTTGGTAATGCGCTAGAAACGCCCATACAAGCCATCAGGCCAGACTCACTCCTGGAATCAAATGGAAATGAGATTTCCGGAGGGAGGGTTTACCAGGCTAGATAAAAATGGCAGCAGATATCAAATCACAGTCGCTTGTGCCTGGTTAAAATAGCAGCTGATTTAGAATCTCTGTGAACAGGAAATAAATTCAGATTAAGTCATCCACCATTTTTTTCCTGTTTGTTTTTTCCCTCTCTGCTTTCAGGAGTTAAAGAGCTGGATCAAGTTATCGTGGTTCTGTTCACCACACACATGTTCATTGGAGGCTTTTTTGGCTTTGTGCTGGACAACACCATACCAGGTATGACATCATCCCCACCTCACAACCAAAGCCATAACCACTTTACTGATTTTATATACACACAGTCATGTAAATAGATGTTTATAGAGCAGTAACAACCTTGCACACAGCACCTTCAAGCACTTTAAAAGGGAATTGCGCATTCTTCTTTTCCTCTTTTTTTCCCAACATTGCCAGTGCTTCATTAATGCCAGGAATGGCACTTTTAGGCGCACATTTTAAAACAAGATTCGTCCATATGTCCCCCCCTCTCTGGCAAATCCTGACAGAAGAGAAACGAGGGAAGTCAGTGAAGAAGGCATGCACAGTTGACAAGAGAGAGGGGGGGAGAGAGAGAGCGAGCAAGCTGTTTCAATGTGCGTCCCTTCCCATCCTGTTTTTTTTGTTGTCAGAATCGTTCATAAATAATAGCATTCTTCTATTGCTACATTCCTATGTTAAAGTTCTGAATCCACATCATTATGAAATAACGATGTGGAAACATCATTATTGTTGGCGGGGTTGGGTTGGCAAGACTGACGGGTTCATGAGCTCCGGCACCTAATAATTTACAAATTAAGCACTGAATATAGGCCTTTATTTTGGATCATCTGGGCCACATACGAAGGGTGCTTGTGAAAACAGCCCTTCAAATTGTTGCCACAATTAAGAAATTTGCTAAATGAATCATTGTCCTTTTTGTCTTCTTTGTAATAAACAAAATACACAATGCTATATAACAACATAAAGAGGAGTCTCTGCTCTGATTGTTGCAACTCTTCCCCTGTTGGACATGCTCCTGTTCCATAATAATAATAATAATAATCATTATTATTATTATTATTATTATTGCTGCTACAATGTCTGAGGAACCAGAACAAAATATAAATTTTAAATACTTTTAAGTACCTGTACACAAGAAACAATGAACTGTAACCACATATGCCCTACATACATATTTCATCATGCCACAGACCTCGCTAAATCCCTTCTGATCGCGTGTTCAACTGTTTGTAGACACACAGGGTAGTTGTGTGAGTGGCCCAGAGAACAAATTTTCAATCGGCGACATTCCATTTTGCAGTAGTAGCAGTTTCTAAACAGCGTTTCTAAAAAGCGTTCCACGGCGGAGAAAAACAAAGCCGAGATAATGGCGATTTAGCGGAAGGTTTAGAGCGGCGGCAGGCGGCAAGTCATTTCCGTATCCGGGTGTGCTACAATGAAATGTATCACTGCGAGAGATGAAGGACGGTGAGATCTTTTAAAATCAACGTTTTTTGCAAAATTACGTTTTTTACGTCGGTGGCAGATTTGGTAATTGGAAAAAAATACGTTTTTTACGTCAGTGGCAGTGAATGAGTAACATTTTGTGAAAATCTTCTTGGAATTTCTTTAATTTCCCATAATGACATTCCTCAAATAGGGACACAATAACTGAGCCACATCTCATAGCTCCTTGTCTCTTTCATTTGTTTCATGTTTTGTTTGTTTTTTTAGGAACCGAAAAAGAGAGGGGTCTAAAGAGTTGGCGCAAGAAAGTCGAGGAGGAGGGCAAAGGTCACGTGGCGGACCTGTCCTGCTATGACATCCCTCTATGCAGTGGCTTTTTGCGGCGGTTCAAATGCTGCCAGTATCTACCTTTCCTACCGTCCTACAAGGCCCCCGAACAGAGAATACCCATGTAGCGATCAAGTGGAATTACCCACTAGCTGTGAATACCAACGTACAGTATTATCTGTAGCATCTATACACAGCCTGGAGTAGAAGTGAAGTGGCTTTGAGTTCACGACATGGTAACACTGACACTTGGCGTTCTCTCTCGCTCTGGTAGCAGAGGGCAGCACAATGCTTCATATTCACTGAAATCACAGTGAAATCTGGCATTTTAATGTAACATTGCTATTGGGAGGGGGGGATACTGTGCCACATACAATTATGACTACAAATCTTTCCTAATTGTTGGTGTTCATGAGCAGCTCGCTCTCTCTCTCCCTCTCACTTACTTTTAATTAGCTAAATTCAAACAGAAATTCATTTTTTTGTTATGTTTTGTCTATTATTCTTTTGTTTTACTGTATCAGGTACAGTACCACATGATGGGGGCAAACCTGATATGCAATGGATTTCAATATCAGCTAACCCAAAGGATTGTTTGATGGACCATAATGTTAGCTTGTTTGTTAGAATGGCTAGCTAAACAATTAAGACCTTAAATCATCTTCTAATACAGATATTACAGCTATTATGTCACTGCTCTCTGAAACTACTTTGTGACCCAATTGTGGTGCCCAACCAATGTTGGTGTACACACAGTTGTCAATTAAGCAATTTAGCATTACTCTGCCAGATTTGGAGATGGAGTTTAATGTCTGACTCTTTTGTACAAAGAGACTAAGAGAAGGGCGTGTTTTGGGGGGAGAAGTGTGGGTAAGTTTTGGTCAAGCCATCAAATGTCATTAATTTTGGACTACTGTACCACTCCAGATATAGTTTTGCCTATACTGACAAACCCAACCCTCTTTGCTGAGATAGCATACTATTCTGAGGGAAAAGATAAATTGTTGCAGTGAGTGAGGACCTGCAAGTATCTATATTGTAAAACAGATTGGAGCTGCTGTGTAGCTGTATATAGGCCTACAGTCATAATTTAACAACTATAACCTGAAAATACTATAGAGAAATATCTATCTTAAAAATAGTTTTTAATCGTGTATCATATTGAGTGACTGTTTTATTTCTTAAAACAAGTGAAAGAATAAATGCCTGTGTGGTCAGGCCATGCCACTTGGTTTTATATGTTCCATAAATGTAAAATAATCCTGTATAAAAAGTCACGTTACTTTGAAATAAGACAGATCAGTTGATATCAACATAGATATCGAGATATTAAGTCTTAAGGCAAGACTAAAGGAAACATATTTTTTTCCAGTGTTAAGCATCACATTCACATAACACAGTTTGATCATAACTACCTCAGCAAGCAGATTACAGAAACTTTAAAAAAACAACTAAATACTACTACCAACTAGAAAACAAACTAACAGTTACTGTGTATGTGGTACATTTAAGAGTTTCTTCTAAAAGGCATCTCATTTATTTGATTGCTATTTTTTTATTTAAAGTCTTCAATGTTTTACAATAAACTGTAATTTTACTAAATTTTATAGAATATATTTTGAATCGATCCTGAGATGACCCAATAAAAGGATGGCTTTCAAAATGGAGGAATAAAGCCTGTTTCTCCTTGTTTTGCACACATTACTGTCTCCTTAAAAGTAAACTGTTGATGCCACTGTACGTCCATGACATCACAAAACTGAAGAAATGCCTGGTGAACTGAAGGTGAAACTTATGAAGAGTGTTAAAGTTGGATCATAGTTGATCATCTATGAATAAATAAGCAATTAGATTATCTCTTAAATACACCACATTGCTCACAACGCCTCGTAGTGCGCTTGTAGATCGGCTATTTTCGGCAAAGAGGTTTGGTGTGGGGGGAAAAGGAGCCAATCAAGTACTAAGTATTGAAGGTTTAAGTGGTTAAATGTCTGAAAAGAACAAAAACATGAATTTGCAGAACACTGATCTATGAAATCTATGAAAAAGTTTAATCTGCAACACAATTGTATGCAATGTAGTGGGGGGTCCCTGCTTCATCTCTCAGCTGGGGGGTCCTTCGGCTGAAAAACGTTGAAGACCCCTGCTCTAGGCAATCTTTGTATATTTTAATTAAACAGCACAGTGGTTCTTAAACATCTTCACGTCAATTGGACACCCAAATTAATTACGTATTTGGCCCCCATCTGAAAATATTTTGTACCAGATTTGAGTCTAAAGGCTTTCCACCGCACCGATGGACCGACTCTGCGTCAGAAAGCGTTGGATATCGTCGTCCCGTCGTTTAGTGGTCCATCAAGTGGTCCGTCGGCGCCTTTTCGTCCGACTCCGGGGAACCCGACATGTTCATTTCTTGCGCCGACTGTTAGAACCGTCAGATAGAAAAGAGGGGGGAGAGCTAGGGGTACAGGTTTAATCCACGCTACTTTCGATGTTGACAGATTCTGTGAGTGAAACCAGCGACCAGGTCTATGAAAACCTACATTCACTGTTTCTCTCCCCGTCTCAAAGCGAGCAAGCGCGCGAGAGAGAATAAGCCTACATTTGCTTTCATATACTCTTAATATATTTTTTCAAATGAGATTGGCCTATAGATCGAAATGTGCTCAGTTTTGGCGAAAAAACGAATATATGAAACAAAATATGGGAATATGAGAAGAGTCCAAGATATATCTGCATAGTAAACTATCAGGCTCAACTAGCTTGTACAGGGAATGGGAGATGACACTCTGATTGGTCTAATTTATGTTATGCCCAAAACACACCCATGACTAATTCAGAGATTAAATCTAACCCCTTTGCGTTGTGTGCCAAGAAAGACACGTCCACAATGCATTGGGCCTTGTGCCCTGCCCTGTGCCATAGATTATCTAAATAGGGCTATTTGTTGAAGAGATGGCAGCCTGCTCCTCTCCCTACTCACTACTCCATTGAGATATCCACCAGAGGGAAAGCTCAGAGTGGGACCGTGCATATGGTAATCCCCAAACCATAGACCAGCTGCCGCACATATGGTTCTGCAGTCAAATGTCCCAACCAAAGCAATGTGGAGGGGTGGAGGACCGAGTTCTGTCCTGTTTTACAAACCCAGCTGTGCAGCTCACCCATAGTCACCCATAGATCTAAAACAGTATGTTGAGTGAACTACATCTTTGGCAACTTTGGATCATCCTGCCCCATCCATAGCCATGCTACGTATAGGCCAAGTACTGTTTGATTAGAAACTTCCCACACTGAAACGTTGGCAGTACCTGCAACCTTGAATCCATTCCTCCCACTCATATTAACCTCACCTGCAAGCACCCCCAGCACAATGGTTACTTTTTTTTCTAGCAACCCTAGAATTAGCTCTTTCCATTCAAAATACTTTATACCTTTAAACACTTGGCATCATCATAATGGCTATTTGATAAACAGGCTATTATTAAAAAGAACACCCTGCTTCAATTTAGCCGTTGCTCTCTTGTCCTTGCCGACTACAGCTAAATGTGGCCCTCGCCCCGAAACAGGCTAGTTAAAGTGCAGTGTGCTGTGTCAAGACAATAAAAATGTATAAAACCGACGACGGCACTTTTTTATAGAGGTACAGGTCCTCTGGTTTAAACGTACAAAAAATAGGCAAAAATGATGCTGTGTGTGTGTGTGTGTGTGTGTGTGTGTGTGTGTGTGTGTGTGTGTGTGTGTGTAATATAAACTGGAATGCCCCACTTTCTTGGTATTAGTAAGGACTCTGTTAGCATCATTCTGAATCAACTGTAACTGCATTATAGACAAACATTAGGGATGTTAATAATGTGTTGATTTTTGACTCGTGCTCCTGTCGATTCTAAAAATGTTGTTATGGCTTCAAAAACCTTATAAACGTTACCGTTTTCCACAATAGCCAGTTGTCGTGTGCGCGCTGACTAGTTTTGTTTACTTCATGCTTGAAAGCCGGCTTAAAAGTGGAAGCTTCACATAGATGTGTGGTGTAGGACGATTTTTCATGTGGACATTTTGCACAGAAATGTGGTCGCATCCTTTTTGGATCCACGGCACAAGCATCTTAAGTTCACCACTGACGAGATCAGAGAAGCTGTCTACGAAAAAGCCACTGCTCTGCTGTCAAATCTCCCGGCCTTGGATGCTACTACTGAGGAGGACGAGGATGTGGAGCCTAAGGTCTCGCAGCCCGAATAGAGAGCAAAACTTGCGGATGCAATGATAGACTTCTTCGGGGATGAATATTTCGTAGAGGAGGCGACTTCATCTGTCCAGTCTGAAATGGAGCGGTACCTGGGAAAGACCCCATTTACAGTCATTTAGCAGACGCTTTTATCCAAAGCGACTTACAATAAGTGTATTCAACATAGGTAGGGAACGAAAACTACTAATCACCAGAAGTCTTTAGTGCATTATCTGCAAAAACAAGCAACCAAGAGTATACCTAGCGCTAAGGTAAAAGTGCAATATATCAGCTACCTATTTCCTTAAACAGATGAGACAAAATAGCTAAATCAAATGAGCATGAGCTAAAACAAATAAGTGAATCGACTAAACAAGATCCAATAAACAATCCAATAATCCAATAAACAATACAGCAATAGAAAACAAGCGTTCGTACAACTAGTTAACAACAAGTAGGTCAGGCAGAGAGGAAGGGTAGTGTTTCCTGAAGAGGTGAGTTTTCAGCCTGCGGCGAAATATGGGCAGTGACTCTGCTGTCCTAACATCAGTGGGAAGTTCATTCCACCACTGTGGGGCCAGAACAGAAAAGAGTCGTGACCGTGTGGATCGGCCAGAAGGACCCTTGAGTGACGAGGCAATCAGTCGCCCCGAGGTGGCAGACCGAAGTGGTCGGGCAGGGGTGTAGGCATCGACCATAGCCCGGAGGTAGGAAGGAGCTGTTCCTTTCACTGCCCTATAGGCTAGCACCAGGGTTTTGAACTGGATGCGAGCCGCTACGGGGAGCCAGTGTAGAGAGCGGAGAAGGATGGTTGTGTGGGAGAACTTGGGGCGGTTGAACACCAGACGAGCCGCAGCTTTCTGAACAAGCTCCAGGGGTTTGATGGCAGATGCCGGAGCACCAGCAAGGAGGGAGTTGCAGTAGTCCAGGCGGGAGATGACGAGAGCCTGGATGAGCACCTGGGCTGCCTTCTCCGTGAGGAAGGGGCGAATCCTCCTGATGTTGTAGAGCAGGAATCTGCAGGACCTCGTCACTGATGCGATGTTTGCCGAGAACGTCAGTTGATCGTCCAGGGTCACACCCAGATTCTTCGCAGTCCGAGTTGAGGTCACCACAGCATTATCAATGGTGATGGCCATGTCTCGGTGCGGACAGCCCTTCCCCGGGAGGAACATCAGCTCGGTCTTGTCCAGGTTGAGCTTCAGGTGGTTTGTCGACATCCACTCCGAGATGTCAGCCAGACAAGCAGCAATGCGTGTCTCCACCTGGGTATCAGAGGGGGGGAATGAGAGGATTAGCTGGGTGTCATCGGCATAGCAGTGGTAGGAAAAGCCATGGGAGTGGATGACAGCACCCAGAGATGTAGTGTAGAGAGAGAAAAGAAGAGGACCCAGAACCGAGCCTTGGGGAACCCCAGTTGTGAGCCTGTGTGGTTCTGACACAGACCCTCTCAGCATCACCTGGTAGGAGCGACCCGTCAGGTAGGATGCAAACAGGGAGAGTGCAGAGCCTGAGACACCCATCCCCTCGAGGGTGGAGAGGAGGATCTGATGGTTCACCGTGTCGAACGCTGCAGACAGGTCCAGGAGTATCAGAACGGAGGAGAGAGAGTTCGCTCTAGCGGCATGGAGCGACTCCGTCACTGCCAGGAGGGCAGTCTCTGTCGAGTGACCCACTTTGAACCCAGACTGGTTGGAGTCCAGGAGGTCGTTCTGGTGGAGATAGGAGGACAGTTGTTTAAAGACAGCACGTTCGAGAGTTTTAGATAGGAAGGATAGAAGGGAAACCGGTCTGTAGTTCTTGATCTCAGAGGGGTCAAGTGTCGGTTTCTTCAGGAGGGGGGTGACTCTGGCAGTCTTGAAAGTAGAGGGAAAGTAGCCAGATGTCAGAGAGGTGTTAATAAGGTGGGTTAAGAAGGGAAGAAGTTCAGGTGCAATAGACTGCAACAGAGTGGATGGGACCGGGTCCAGAGAGCATGAGGTGGGGCGACTAGAGGTAATAAGGAGAAGGACCTCGTTAGGGGAGAGGGGAGAGAAGTGGGATAGAGAGGGGATGGGGGGGGGGGAGAGGAGTAGATGAGGGTAGAGAGGGGGGGGTGGCAGGCAGACGGGTGTGGGTAGTGCGCAGGGCACCAGCCGGGGGAGGAGGGAAGGAGGATCGGATATCGTTCACCTTCTTGTCAAAGAAGTTGGCGAAATCGTCGGGGAGGAGGGACGAGGAGGGAGGAGGGGGTGGTGGTTGCAGGAGAGAGGTGAAAGTTTCAAAGAGTGTTTTAGGGTTGGAAGCAGAAGCCTGAATTTTAGTGCAGAAAAAAGCAGCTTTAGCAGCTGATAGAGAGGAGGAAAAAGTAGAAATGAGAGATTGGAAGGTGAGAAGGTCCTCCAGGAGGTTGCCATTTCTCCATTTGCGCTCAGCCGCTCTCAGGCTCCGTCTCTCAGTCCGCACTGAGTCCGGCAACCAGGGGGCAGGTGGAGTGTGGCGTGCAGGCCTGGTGGTGAGGGGACAGAGATGGTTGAGAGAAGAGGATAGAGTAGAGAAAAGAAGATCTGTGGCGGTATCAGGGGATAGAAGAGCAAAGGATTCAGGGGCAGGGAGAGCAGAGAGAACAGAGGAGGAAAGAACAGTGGAGGAAAGTGAGCGAAGATTGTGACGTGAGGCAATCATGTGGGTAGGGAGGGGCTGTGAGGGGGGAGAGGAGAGAGAGAGAGAGTAGGACATGAAGTAGTGATCAGAGAGTTTCTTACCCTTTTCACTGGAAAGAGGAGTGACAGACAGGTTAGCAATAGAGCAGCCTCTGGTGAAAATCAGGTCCAGTTGGTTGCCCGCCTCATGGGTAGGAGGAGATGGGCAAATAACTAGGTCAAAGGCGGCGAGAAACGAAAGTAGTGGGTCTAGCTGCTTCTCAGTCGGGAGGTTGAAGTCACCCAGAAGGATGAATCCAGAGCCATCGACAGGGAAGTGGGAGACTAGATGGTCCAGCTCCTCCAGGAAGCCACCAGCAGGGCCCGGTGGGCGATAAACAACTGCAATGGTGAGCTTGACTGGATGAGAGACAGTGACCACATGAAATTCAAATGAGGTAGGAGAGAATTGTGACAGTGAAACAGGAGAGTATTTCCATTTTCTGGAAATTAGCAGACCAGCCCCACCACCTGTCCGCACGGCTCTGGGAGTGTGAGAGAAAGAGTACACATCTGACAGAGCCGCGGGCGTAGCAGTGTTTTCTGGTCTGATCCAGGTCTCAGTCAGAGCAAGGAAGTTAAGGGAGAGCAAGGATGCGTAGGCTGAGATGAAAGCAGATTTGCCTTCCACCACAGCCGAGTGGCAATTCCAAAGCCCTCCCGTTACCACTTGCTCGACGTGAGTGGAAAGAGTAGGATATATTAGATTAGTTGTATCGCGACATCTGGGTGTAACCCAGTGTTTTTGCGACCACCAGGAAGAGGAGAGGACAGGAATAGGAAGAAAACACATCGTAGATCACTAAACATATACACACTACTATAAATACTACTACTATCACACTACTATATATCACTAAACACTGTTGCTGCTTATGAAGAGAAGAAGCACTCAATGTGGAAGGCCGTAAATTGACGAAGTCGGACTTTGACAAAGTCGCCTGTCGCCTTTGTTCGCCTGGCTGCCGCTTAAAAGCTGACGCTTTCAGAGCAAGTATTTAAGGCCACTTCAACTGATTGCTAATCGCCTGCGAGGAGTGTAGGCTCCTCCCCTATTTATCCAAGACTATAGAGCTGGTTCAGGTGAAACTGCCTTTAATGGGGCTGTCAGCTGAGACCTAACAATAGGCTAATCAAAAAATAACAAACTACTTTTAAGCTAAACCAACTATACAACACTGATACTTTGGAGCAAAGTACAGCTACTTAAAGCAACCTGCTAATACAAGAAAAATATACTCAAGCTGTCTAGGTGGGTCAGGCAGTTCAGGGTTCCTCCAGAAGTCAAATTACACACTTGCCCACACAAGACCCAGCTGTGTGGTGGGAACTAAACGAGAACGGGTACAAGACTCTGTCACGCCTGGCTCAAAACCTGTGCATTCCCGCCACATCCGTGCCAGCAGAGAGGGTATTCTCTGCTACAGGATTAATTTTGAAGAGACTTCGCACTCGCCTTACCCCTTCTCACGTGGACATGCCTTAGTTTTTGAACAAGAACGAGTCATTGATTTAAGAACGGTAGGATATTATTTTGACACTTTTTTTCATTTGTTAATATGTCCAGGACATACATTTGTGTAGCTGTAACGTATGCTGAACGTAACGTTCGCCCCAAAACGCGCTCGCCCCCAGCGGTTCTTGTATTTGTTTTACTGTGGTTAAGGTTAGGAATTGCCGGATTTGGCTCGGGGCGAGCGTGTGTTTTGGGGCGATTCTTGTATTCTATGCTGAGACAGCCGCCTCACTCCGTAAGATGTTATAAATGTTTATATCCAGGCCATATAGCTACATATTGTTGAACGGGTTGTGTTTTTACTATTATTATTTGGCATCGGGAAGGTAAGGTGAGTCTGACATAATTCTTCCTAATTTGTCAAACGTAGGCCCTGTTAGTTATAGGCTGCCGTAGCCTACGGATTAAACAAGTGTTCTGTGTTAATAACCATATACAAAATAAAGTCATTTTTATTATCATGAGGGCTTTGATGCAAATTATAAACATGAAGGCTGCATGAACACATTGACTGCCAATCACGTAGATCTACGCGAACCGCTTAAAAGCCGCCACGTGCCAATCGCGTAGATCTACGTGAAGTGGAAAAAAAGTTTTTTTTTTTCCAATTTCACCCAAAGACCAAGGAGATATGATTAGTTGAAGATCTAGACTCCTATCCACTTCCTTGTTAACTTAAAACTTAAAAATACTGTATTTCGGCTCCTGAGTACTTTTTTTTTTCCAATGAAAAACTCTGGCACTGGCTAAAAAAATATGAAATAATTCTGGCAGTCAATGTGTTAAAGGAAAGTGCAGTTTGCGCTCTCCTCTCAACTGTGCAGCAAAAAAGAAAAAAAAGAAAATCGATCGACATATCATTAAATGCCCCGACACTTCAACACGCAAAATACTGAGTCGTTCACGTCCCTAACAAACATCCCTGGGTGTTATGGTTTAAAGGTAGGGTAAGTGATTATTGTGATAGTACTCATTGAGTGTTTTTTCAGTAAGAGGAGTCTCCCTGTCTCTCCAGCTCTCTCCCAATTTTATCCAATTAGGAGAGAGAACTCACACAGGATACAGGATGAACAAGTGAAATTGGAAGTAATGACACTATGATGACTGCCTTCCAAACTTTGCGGGTAATCTGATTCTTATAGGCTGTAATTCCCTCTTATGCAATGATGAAAGTTACTGGTGGTGGGGTTTATTAAATCCAGACCGTGAGAACTGTGACAGAACTTACACAAAATACAATACATCACCAATCAAACAATAAACAACCCATACATCAATATTATTGTCTCCGCCAGGCCGAAAGGCATGGCGAGAGAGTATGCCCTGTCTGTCTGTCCGTCCGTCTGTGTGTCCGTCCGTCCGTCTGTGACCAGCTAATCTCCGGCACCGTTGGCTTGATCGCAGCGAAACTGTGCACACACACTCCCTGGATGCTAATTCAGAACCTCTGCCCCAAATCTTTCTCATGGGCCTTTTATAGCGCCACCAGGAGGCCAATTTGTGCAAAACATATTTTTTGACAGTAATCCTACATATTTTGGCCAAAAATCACGCAAATCGGTACACAGTATCTCTATAGTCATTAAAAGAAATAGGTCTTTCAGATTTTTCATATTCCATCCTAATTGGCTAAAAATGTCTTCCAAAGTTTGCAGGAGTGCTCCGTTTTGAACAAAATGCCTCAAATCATGAACACAGCATGCAATTTCCGTAAAATTTTGTACGCACATTCCCATTAGGCCGAGAAAGAAATACCATTAGAAATTTTTCAAATCAACCTCATGGTGGCGCTATAACAGGCCGATTTGTGTTTTTACCTATAACTGCACAGATCTGTGTAAAACTTTGTATGCACACTCCCTAGAGGTCAAGGAAAAACCTTTGCCCTGCATGTTTCACATCTGCCTTTTATAGTGCCATCAGGAGGCCGACTTATGTAAAACACATTATTTTATACTACTCCTTCCAATTTTATCCAGATTTCACTCAAATCGGTACACATGATCTCTATAGTCATGTGATCAAGACGGATGTGTTTGATTTTTCATATTCCATCCTGATTGGCTAAGATTGACCTCTAAAGTTTGCATTATTGGCTTGTTTTGAACAAAATTCCGCAAATCATGAACGCACCGTCCGATTGCGGTCAAACTTTGCATGCACATTCACACTATGTTGAGGAACAAATGCCACCCTTTTAACATTGGCCTGTTATAGCGCCACCAGCAGGTCTAATTTAGCAAAACAAATATTTTTAACAAAATGCCTCAAATCATGAATGCAGTCAGTGTCCGATTGTCGTGCAAGGCCTAAGAAGAAATGGCTCCCTTTTCACATTGGCCTATTATAGCGCCACCAGGAGGCCACAATAGCCTACCTGACCTGGCTCCGAGGAGCACTTTTTCTAGTCTCTACTTGTTGTCTTAGTGTCATATTTCTTTGCAATGTTAAACAAACTACAACATCTACAACAATAATTCACTTAGCAAACATTTAGTTAGCACTTTAGCTACCTTGCTACATAATTACCTACATGGGTTACAAACACAGCACAAAACATTAACAAATCGTACCTTATTGGCTGCAAACAACAAGAGAGGAAATAAGGGGGACTTTCTCATCTTCTTGATATCTTATGAACTCTTTAAATTACAACAACAATGTAACTGAAACTATCTGGCAAAACCGTGGAGATTTCTGACACGCGTATGTCTAAAACGTCCCCTTCTTCTTCTTCGTTAGTGTTTTATGGCAGTTGGCATCCGGATTTCCCGGGTGCATTGCCGCCACCTATTCTATATCTGCGACGACGTCACAGTGCAACTAAATAAAAGTGTCCACTCAACGTGACTAAATAAAAAGTGTCCACTCAAAGTAATCCCATTGATTCCCAATTCGCAAATTGTCCGCTCTGTTATGGGCCTCCTACTCCGAACCCGGAGTAGTCGTGAATTCCTCTCTTAACACATTGTCCAGGTCCTCTCCACTGACATCCTCAACCTTCAGAAATCTCCTTGCTCGATCCAGAATCATCTTTATTCTTTCTGATTTCCCTTTATTCTCCACTGCACAGTTAATAACCTTAGCGATGAACGCCAAAAATCTTTTCCTGTCCATACAGTTACCCCTCTCAGCTGCATTTCTCCTTTCCTTCTGTTGTTCTGCCATTCCTACCTCACTCCTTTCTTCACTCCCCTGAGTCCCCTCCACTCTCTTCACTGCTTCGGCATAAGACATTCCCCTCTTTCCTGTTCTAATCTTATTGTCTCCGAGAATATGTTTTACCCCCTGTCCGTCCGTGTGTCCGTCCGTCCATCTGTCTGTGAGCAGCTAATCTCCGGCACCGTTGGCCCGGTCACTGTGAAACTGTGCACACACACTCCCTGGATGCCAATTCAGAACCTCTGCCCCAATTTTTTCACATGGGCCTGTTATAGCGCCACCAGGTGGCCGATTTGTGCAAAACCCATTTACCCCAATATTTTATCCAAACATCACGCAAATTGGTACACAGTATCTCTATAGTCATGTGATCAAGACGGATTTGTCCGATATTTCATATTCCATCCTGATTGGCTAAGGTTGGCTTCCAAAGTTTGCAAGATAGGTCCGTTTTGAACAAAATGTCTGAAATCATGAACGCAGCCTGCGATTTCCGTGAAAATTTGCACGCACATTCCCACTAGGCCGAGGAAGATTACCACCCTTTTCACATTGCCCTGTTATAGCGCCACCAGCAGGTCTAATTTAGCAAAACACATTTTTGCAACAAAATGCCTCAAATCATGAATGCATGCACGAAACAGGGAGAGAAAGAATAGGGCAATGTTAAAAGGGTGGCATTTGTTCCTCAACATAGTGGGAATGTGCGTGCAAAGTTTCATCGCAATCGGACGCTGCGTTCATGATTTGCGGCATTTTGTTAAAAACGGGCCACTCCTGCAAACTTTAGATGTCAATCTTAGCCAATCAGGATGAAATATGAAAAATCAAACGATCCGTCTTGATCACATGACTATAGAGATCATGTGTACTGATTTGCATGACATTTTTAAAAAATCTGAAGGCTTAATATTTAAAAAATAGTTTTACATAAATTGGCCTCCTGGTGGCGCTATAAAAGGCAGATGTTTCGCTGTGATCAAGCCAACGGTGCCGGAGATTAGCTGTACACAGACAGAAGACACACGCACTCACACACGGAAGGACGGACGGACAGGGTGCAAAACATACTCTTTCGCCATGCCTTTCGGCCTGGCGGAGACAATGATACGCAGCAAAGGTCGTCGGGATAGGATCTCGTACCCGCGACACGCTGTCAGGCATTAGAGCCTATCTTGCACGCCACATTACCCCTTATGCCTAAACTTGTTCGCCATTTTTTACTATTAAAAAAAACGAAATAGCCAATATACATCGACACGTTGTGAGCTTGTAGATCGGTTTGAAAATGTTTTGATAGAGCCCTATCTTGAAAAACATGAAAAACATACTGTTACAGTACGTGTTATGCGCCTGGACCGTTTTATCATTCTTAACGGCTTTAGCTGTGGTTGTTTACTAAACATCTGGTCAATTTCATACAAGGTAACTAACTCAATGTGCTCAAACAGATATAAAATGTGTTCAACCCCCCCATCTTTCCATATATAAAAGAAGCATTCATAAAACCCCACTCATACACACATTCACATGATACAGCATTTATTAACCTTGTCCCACACACAACTCACATACACTTTCACAGGCCCTAGACAGCCAATGTCACACACACACACACACACACACACACACACACACACACACACACACACACACACACACACACACACACACACACACACACACACACACACACACACTCTTAAGCCTGCTTTTTAAGCCTGCTTTTAAAAAGAGGAGACAGTTGTTACAAATCTCAGGTAATCATGCAGTTTGTTGGAGAGAGTAGGACCATAGTGACTAGATGCACCTTCACCTGACCTGTGTCTAATCTGAAGGTTCTGATTGGTTAAGAGCCTTGTAAGTAGTACTTTGAAATCAATCTTTTTTTTAGGAAGTACCTGTTGTGCAAAACTTGCATGTACCACTTTTTCATAGTCAGTCTGAAACAAGAAGCTTCATTTTTTTTTTATTATTATTATTATTTTTTATCATAAACATATCCTAGTAGTAATGTAGTGATATTTTGGAAATTAGTTGTGTTGTGTTTATCACTGACATCCTATGGCACACATACTTTTTACCCTTTGGGTTATTTAAGGACATCATCATCAACATCCAGTACTGATGCCAAGTCTTTCAAACTGTTACCGTCATGGAATGAGGTAGATGCACAAATGATGTACTTTGACCACATTGTTAACTTGACAAAAAGCTAAACATGGCACCCTGGCCAACTGCCACAGTTTGTCTAGTCGAGCAACCTGAGGTGGCAAACATCCAATTAACTCACTCTAATCTGGATTGAGTTGGTGCTGCTGTTGTGCAAACAAATCATGGTAAAGCACAGTTCAATTCTGATCACATAACACCCTCATTGAACATTGGATATCAAATGAGGAAGCAGGTACAGTATCTGCCATTTGATGCGATCTGGTGAATCGATCACAACACGTTTGTCAATTATACTGCAAACTGTTCACCCTGATTATCAGGGCCGGACGGGGACCAAAATTCGGCCCTGGCATTTTGGCCCAGACCGGCCCACCACAACCGGCGAGCAGATAGCAGACACTCTACCGCAATTTTCCGCGAACACTCCGGATCTCCTAGCCTTCCCAATTGTCAGGCTCACCTGCCGCCTATGGGGCCAATCATGTGATGTCTCTCTCAGCTCTGTGAGCCGGTGCTACTGAAGGATTGGCCCTCTCCACTTAGAGGCCACCCAGCCCAAACATTACAGTAACTAATAAATGGGCCGCGCAACCCGGAAATGACCGTTATGATTTTAAAAATATATACATTAAAAATGTTGGCCCGGTATGCCAAATGGCCAGTCCGCCCCTGCTGATTATACAAATTAGTTCAATTTATAGAGTCAGAGTGATTTTCTTCCACACTGCTGAAGTTTGAAGTGTGTTAATCTCCAAATGTGGAGCTCAGGTGTCCTTAGATACTCTTCTCATGGACTTACCTAAGCCTCTTTATACAGCTTTACCGGCTTGGAGTTGGTGTGCAAGCCTTAAATGTGTTATGATTGCGAACGCAGCGGAAGGAGGCGCGCCAAAGGCGCGCCTTCGCGCAAGTGGAGCTTACTATGAAACCGTGCTCGGCTTGTGTGTGTGTGTGTGTGTGTCTGTCTGTGTGTCTGTGTGTCTGTGTGTCTGTGTGCAGTAAGTGTGGAGCCTGCCCCTGGGTGAAATATAGCAGCTACAGTCACGTACCATACATCAAATGAAAGCTCTTTGAAAACTGAACACACCTGTCAAGGTTGCGATTAAGCCCGCCCCTTCCCCCGGAAGCCACGCCCCGGAGAAGGCTCCTAAAAACTCCCCATTGAAACCCCATGTTAAATGAAAAGTGCCCGAATCGCTCCCAAACTTTTTCTACCCCCCCTAAGTGGGGGTCTACAAACAAATACTTCGGGCTCGGATTTTGGCTCCGCCCCCCGGAAGTGGGTGAAACAGGCACTTCAAACACTTTGTTGAATTGTTCAAAAACATTCAAAGTTTTTTTTTTGTGAATTTGTATTTTTCTAAGATGCTCCTTTTAATGCAGATTTTTTTGTATTTTTTGTATTTTAATTTTTTTGTTACTTTGTTTTTTAATAAAAAAAATGCATTACTTTTTTTTTTTTGCGTTCGCTTCCCGCGTTCGCGCGTCTTACTTGTGAATAGTGTTCACACTAACACTAAACATCTGCCTACACTTTGCTCACTAGTCATGCCAAAGGATAATGTGTTGCTCACTCCCCATCCATTTGTCTAAGGATTTTATCCAACACCAAGTCCTTTTTATCTTTCACAAATTTCAAAAGGATTATACATGTTATACATTAAAACCGGGAACTCTGTGTCATTTTAGATTTTTTGCGTTGGCTATTCAAAAATAGCAGATATACAAGCTAACAGTGCATCACAGCGCTGCAAGCTTGAACATCTGCTATTTTTTAACAACAAAGTGTGAGAACAACTGATTTCGAAGGCATTTGTTGAATCGGCCTCAGGTCTTAATGGGTTAATGTAATGCCCGTTGTGTTGGGTAAGTCAGGCATCCCTTACACGCCTACAGTTTGTCCAACATGCTGCCTCATGTCTTTCAACGGGAACCCGAAATCTGTTAATGGGTTAGCGCCAGCATATATCTCACTGTCTTATATATGTCCCCTCAAGTTAACTGAGATCAGCTGACGAGCTGTTGCTTGTTGTCCCTAAGACAAGGCCCCCCGCCCCACGTCAGGCTGGCCCCCTCACTACCTGTCCTAAAACTCCACTGCTTTTAACTCAGTTCGATAGTTGATGATGTTTTCGTTTTTTCTATTGTGCTTTGTAATTCTATTGTGCTGTTCTCTTGTTTTTAAATGTGCTTCATAAATAACGATGGATTGGATTTGTCTGTGAGTACAGGTCATAATAACGTGTGCACGTAACACATACGTATTGAAGTTCAACATCCCTGCCCTGATTCTTCCAGCCGGTAAGGGGGATCCAACCAGAAATCTTCTGGCCATAAACACACTACTCAAACCTTCAGAGCACCGCTGCACCATAATGCATGAACACAAGACCAAAATTAGCTTCCATTTCAAAAGCACATTATTGGTCATCACTCACTGACCTCGTCCAGTTGGCCAAGACATTGGCAGAGCCACGAGACGGCTAATTCATTCAGTATTGGAGTCAAATATTAGCAGCCCATGTGATTAAGATTTAACTATTACCAACACTGAAGGCAGCACAAAACAACTAGTCATGTGAGAACTGAGAAGAAGGAAAAACAGTCACTCACACTCAATTTCCTTTCGGTGCATATGGTATGAGGTATTTTTCACCCTGGCATAAACTATATGCAAGGAACTGCAGTATCATTAAATCACCTGAGTGTAGACCACTGACTAAATGCACCTTCTCCAGAACGATGTCTGATGATCAGAGAGTTCTGATTGGGTTATAGACTCTAACCCAATTATTGAGAGCCGATGATGTGATCTAAGTCAAGTTCAGTTTGTCTTCTCCCTGTACTGAGTACTGTGGCTGCAGCATTTGGAATGAGCTGGAGTCTTCCAACACTCTGTTTAGTCCAGCAAAAAGGGCATTATACTATAGTAACCTAACCTGTTGGAAACAAATGCATGAACCACTTTTTCAGAGTCAGTCTGAGACAAGAAGCGTCTTACTTTGAAGATGTTTTATTTTTAATTTGTTATCATAATCATCAACCAGTACTGATGCTGATCCTCTCAGACTGTCTGTCACGGAACGAGGCAGGTGCACACATGATTAACTTGACAAAAAAGCTAAACATGGCACTCTGACCAACCGCCACAGTTATGTAGCCGAGCAACCTGAGGTGGCAAACATCCAATTGGATTAGCAGGCCCTAATCTGGATTGAGTTGTATAGACGGATACAAGAGTTGATTAAGTGGCATAGTGCAATTGTCCACTTCAGCATGATGTTCTGAGCGTGAGGTATTATGGAAAGTCTGTTGGGATACAGCCAGCCAGGTTTTATGGTGCAAACAAATCACTATTAAACCACAGTTAAACTCTGATCCCATAACCTCCTTACTGAACACTGGATATCAAATGAAGAAGCTGCACCTGTATCTGCCGTTTGATGTGATCCGACTACTCCACATTTGTCAAATATGGTACAAAATGTTCACTCTCACTCTATAAATTAATCAACAATAAAATGTTTTCCCATACTGCTGAAGTTTGATATGCCTAAACCTCTTTTTACAGCTTTACTCTATGGTACACCATATTGAATTAGTCCCCAGCGGCCCACAAGGCTGGCGGCTGGTATTTTCTCGGTCTAAATGGGTGATTATGATTGGTCACTATCAATCAGGATATACAGTACATATATCAAAATCTTAAATATGTGACATTGCGCACACACTCACACACACACACACGCACACGCACGCACACGCACACGCACACGCACACACACACACACACACACACACACACACACACACACACACACACACACACACACACACACACTCTGCAGTAGGCCACAGAAGTACCTCCACTACTTTCATTTTGTAATGGAAGTCAGTGGGGCTTTGATCGGCCTGAAACCTTGTGATACATCAAATATGTGTCATAGACGACTGACATCACATATAACTGATGTTGAACCTTAGATCCACATTTAAAAAAAAATTATAATTAGGTATTGCAATATTGGAACGTAAAGCTATTGACCTATAATAGCAGCATTGTTTGAGTAACGGAAAGAACAAAGAGCTGCAGAGTGGCTGAATAAATGCAACTGTGTCATAGCAGCATTTATGGCATGTAACAAAGTTACATAATGTTCTTCACAGCATAATCAAGTACCTGGAGGCACGTCGACGTCCCGATAATAATACTTACACTGTTATAATGCAGTAATGTCAAGCTGTGGCTCTGTCCCTATTTTTCTTTCTGTGTTCGGTGCACAAATTCACTGTCACATGACTCCTGAGATCATGTGTACCCAATTTGGTACTGATCCCCCAAAAAATATATTTTCACAAGAGATCAACGCTGGAGCAACATGGACAGTTTTAAGCCTTTTATTATTATTAAAAGGCTTAAAAATTGTCTGTGTTGCTCCAGCGGTGATCTCTTCTGCATCTGTTGTCCCTGCCCCTGTGACGCACCGGACTGGCCATTTTAGGCTGAGGCGCACCGGTAGACTCCCTTTGTTCTCATATTTATTTTCACATTTGTGGCGAAGATGGTTTTTTTGGCATTTCTATGCTGAAGTTGCACTGTTTAATACTTGTATACTCCTTTTAAAAGCATTTACTTGACAAAAAAGGCAACAAAGGCACTTTCTGTAGTCAAACAATGATTCATTGTCTTATAAAGTCAATGATTAAAGATATTGCTTATAAAAGTTTATTGGATCGACATATGCCGTCTACACAATCTTCAGTATTGATAATTTCTGTCTGACACTACAGTACATGCAGACATCATAAATCTCAATCTTTAATGGGCCACAAAAGCCACCCATCATGGTGGTCTAGATTAATTGGCTCGAGGTAAGAGGTCTGTGGGTCTGAAGTATGTCTAACAGCCTACATAAAGACAGGTATTCCATGGTGTGTAATGGATACTGTCATAAATTTCACACTTAGCCACTTAAACCTTGTAAACACCACAGGTTTTAACCTCACGCCTGATAGGAAGTTCAAAAGGTCAGAATTGAATCTGGATGTACAGTATCCTTACGAACCACAACGTTGCCTACGAGGCAGGGGACTCCTCTGTGTTCCTAAAAGGCATCTTTTAACCAAAAAGGGTTTTGCTGTCAGGGCTCGTCAGCTGAGGAACTCCCTGCCTGAGAATCTCAGATAACAATTTTTTTCAGGGTAACCAAACTGTCCCCCATTTTTTCTCCCAATGCAGTCATTGTGCCAATTAAGTCCTCTCCACATATTTCTGCTGGCTCACCTGCCAGTGAGGACCCCCTCACCAGGAAGACCTAGCGCCTCCATCCTACTCTCCCGTTCAACATTCCCCCCTGACAGGCACGGCCCCAGACCGTAGGAGTATGTGCAGTCAGTGACAAAGATCACCCTCCCCGCCCAAGGTTTATAATAAAAACGTATTATTCGCATGAAAAGGTCGCCCCCGGTGTGTAAGGAGCTTAAGTCACCATAGCTTAGTTTTTACTTAGTTTTTGTCAGTGACCCCTAGACTCCACAGTGGTGGATAGGCACTTTTACCCCTGCACCACCCGAGCGCCCTACAATAAACTACTTTTATGTGAAAGCCTTTCTCTATTTATCCTTGTTTTATTATGTTATCCGTTCATTGCATTATTATTGTATCTATTTGTAATTTCTTGTTATTCAAAAATAACTTCCACGTCTATTTGATTTGCTTCATTTCCCTTATTGTCTGTGTCCTGTTTGTCCTGTTTGTCCAGCTCTTAATCTCTCTTAGTGTGTCTTATGAGTAGTTGTATTCTTTATGCTGCTTGTGTTGTCATGTTTTATCCTGTTTCTGTAAAGCACTTTAAAATCTTGTTTTGAAATACACTATACTAATAAAATAGTTTATTAATTATCATTATTGTTGTTGTGGTTGTTGTTGATGATGTTGTCGTCGTTATTGTCATGTTAAAATATGTGCCAACAAGCCCTCTATTTATGTTATTGTCTGGGAAAGATCTCCTTTCAGAAACCACATGGACAGATGTTTGAGCTGCAACAAGTTACTGTATCTCAGCGGTTCTCAAAGTAGGGTCCATGGACCCCAGGGGTCCTTGAGGGGGTTCCAGGGGGTTCCAGGGGGTTCCAGGGGGTTCCAGGGGGTCCCCCGCAAGATGAGTTAGAATAGCATCAAAATCAGTTTACCAACTTTAACCCTATTTACATTGACTACTTGAAAAATTGCCGATCTACAAGCTCACAAAATGTCGCAATGCGATGCGTTGTGAGCTTGTAGATGCTATTTTCGAAATATCCTGAAAGACTTTGTAGATTTTGGTCTATTTTCGAAAAATGTTAACAGACAAATCTTGTATGGGAGTAGCTGGCACAAAATATTTTCTGAATCTGCGGCCAAATACGAATACAATTTGGGGGTCCTACACATACCAGTGATTATAGGTGCCATCTCAATACTAAGTGAAGCCAAGTAAACTGAAGTGAACTGCAGAATCTCTCAAACATAAATACAGTAGCTGTCAAGCTGCTTTTGAAATGTCGAAATATTACTGAAGAGCCAAGAGCGTCTTGCTTCAAAACCGAGATGAAACCTCTACTGAAATAGTTAAATAAAAGGCTCGGATAGACTGGAAGCTTTAAGGAGAAATAACATGTTATTTCACAATTCACATCATCACTTAACTATTTCAGATGAGATGGTCTCAGGGGTCAGAGAGCTACACAGAGATTCATGGTGTGACACTACACAGCAAACTTGTGTGTTCTGTTAAATTCTGTGTAAAGGGTGTAAACATGGACCTGTAACTTTTCATAGTAAATTAACACTCAATACATTGTATCTGCATCTGCACATGAAAAACTTAGTTGAGAGCAGCATCTCAGTGGTTGAGAGCACCGTCTCAGTGGGACACTGAGGTGGCCCTCTGCTGGACACCAGTATGGAGGAAGACCAAAGGTGACCTGATTGGATAGGGAATGGCTGATCTAGAGCACTGTTTCCCAAACACTGGGTCAGGACCCATATGTGGGTCGCGGACCAATTTTTATGGATCGCGAGAAAATATCCCCTTTATTTTGTTTCCTAAAAAATATATATTATTTCAAAAGATTAGGTTTAAACAGAATAAATCACAACTTTTCATCAATTAAAAAGAACATTTCAAAAGTATTTCATGAATATATATATATATATTTTAAATCAAATAATTTTCTTAAATAAAACAAGTTTAAAGGTAGGGTAAGTGATTTGCAATCATTCAAATAATTGCAAAATGGGTCTATGTTCTGATAGTGCTCGTTACTATAGAGTGTCCTGTCCATATAAGGAGTCTCCATGTCTCTCCAGCTCTTTATAAAACAGAAAATGCATTTTTGTTTCATAAAGTTTCATTTCCAATTTTATCCAATCAGGATAGAGAAATCAATCAGGATATAGATTAAACAAGTGAAATTGGAAGTGATGACACTAAGAAATGAGCATGCAAAATTGGAACTGGAACACTATAAAAATTAAGCTTAAAAATTGGTACTTTCTCCTGATTGGCTGACATTTTGACACCTACCAGAAAATGTATTTTCTGTTTATTAAAGAGCTGGAGAGACGGGGAGACTCCTGTTACTGAACAAACACTCTATAGCAATGATTACTATCAGAATATAGTGTTTTAACCTTTTAACAAAATACTTTTTGTTTTAACCCAAAAATATCACTTACCCTACCTTTAAAGGTATAGTAGGCAACATTAAGCCTATATTTGAAAAATACCTCTATATATATATTTAGCATTTTTTCCCCTCTATCAGCCACTATATAATGATGCTGGGGTGTTTTCCTGCATTGAAAAACACTCCTCTTTCTGAAATCCGTATTTTCCCTACTATTTAGGTTACACATCCGGGTATCCGGTGCGTAAATTCACGCACGCATGTGCGCATCCGTGCGCGTCCGTGTCCGTGTGAACTTTTTACTTTCGGTTTTAAAATGCTCTCAAACTTCGTTTTTTAGGCACATAATTTACTTTTCAAAAAGCGTTTGGATAGAATTTAGTTGTTTAACTTCATATATGTGGTCAATTTGTCATGAAAGAGCCTATTTAAAAATAAAAATTCGGAGAACCGGCAGGGGCGGGCAGTTCCGCGAATTGTATCCCAATAAAGTAACCTATATTCGGCATGGCCTGTTTAGAAGTCTGCTTACTCTATGGAAGTCCTCCGTGCGTCACCCCCTGGTGGTCGGGGAAACGAACTGCTGGATTTTTTCCCTTTGTTTATCTCTGAATCGCCTACAATCCCTTTAAGAAGTAGTGAAAATAGCAGATCCACAAGCTCGACAGCTTGTAGATCTGCTATTTTCACTAGTTTCGGTCCCAGGCAATTTTTTTAGCTAAAACGTTTGGTAACCACTGATCTAGAGCTGTAGAACAAACAGGGAGTAACACCCATATGCAGCATATATTGGGGAGCGTACTCAAGTTATATATGTACTCAAAACATGAAGACAAACATACAATAATTAAACATTCAAGAGGAGTAATATACTTAATTAGAAGGACAGTTATAATTCACAATCCAGCAACAGGAGCACACACCTCGCATAATAATGTTAATATTTAGTTTAGCCACTTGAACCCCAGCATCCATATTGTGGGGGGAACATTCACCAAAAATAAAAGCAAAAAAAATTATAGACGGTTTGGTGTAGACGGAAACAAGAAGCCTAAGTGCAGTTGTAACTCAAGTCCGGTTCTCTCTAAGGGTTTAAGTGGTTAAAGTAGTTTAGAGAACAAAGTGGTCAAACTGTGTGCCAAAAATGGTTCTGCTTCTGGGGCCTACTTTCAATCTGGCATCCCTATTTTGGGCATGACTTGATAGGCGAACGTTTCCCATACACAAAAAGAAAAACACGCGATGCAACACATTGTGAGCTTGTAAATGATTTTTTTGCTATCTTCGTGTGACACTGTCATACAACAAAGTATAAAAAAGGGCTCAAGTGGTTAAGAGTAATGCAGCTCTGTGATATTAAACTATACCTTATATATATGCAATGGTGGATATTTGTTGAGAGTGGACAAGCAAGTGGATTTGTAAATAAGAATGTACAGTACGTATATAAATCTAGGAATGGATATCAAAATCATTTCAGTATCTTTTCAATAATATATCAGGAATATCAGGCAAGAGACTCTTTTGGCATTTTATGGGAATTCACATCACTTATGCTACTTGTACAGCCAACAACTGTTGGCTGTAAAGTACATTTTAGGCCTTAAGCAGTTCAAGAAACAAAAATTATACTGTCTCTAGCAGTGACATGATGATTAGAATTCTTTAGGGGGGCGGAGTGTCCAATGGAACCTCAATGGAATGAGAAGATCGGATGGGGAGGAACAGGTTGTTCCATAGCCTGTTTAAAGATTTAAAAACAAATAAAAGAACGGTAGAATCAATTCTAAAGTTGACAGGGAGCCAATGAAGTGAGGTCAGGACAGGACTGATGTGCTCACGTCTTTTTGTGCCAGTGAGAAGGCAAGCTGCAGAATTTTGGACCAGCTGTAGACGCCTGAGAGATGACTTCTCTAAGCCGGCGTACAGGGAATTGCAGTAATCTAGTCGTGAGGAGATAAAGGCATGAATAGCCATTTCTATTCAACATTTGGGGGAGATAGGCCTTAACCTTAGCAAGAAGTCGTAGTTGAAAAAAGCTAGCTTTGACGACGGAACTGATGTGTTTGTCCAATTTGAAGGCGCTGTTGAAGGTGCTGTCAAAGATTACACCAAGGTTTTTGGTAGATGAGCAAATATTGGAAATGAGGGTGTCCGGGGTATTGGGGAGTGAGACAGTGTTGTGGCAGAATATTATAATCTCAGTTTTGGTAGGTAGATCTGGACGTCATCAGCGTAGCAATGGAAGGAGATATTATGCTTGGTAAAAATTGACCCGAGTAGCAGCATATAGAGCAGGAATAGTATTGGGCCCAAGATGGATCCCTGGCGGACCCCACATGTGAGGGGGGCCATAGGTGATGAGAATTCCCCCAGCTGGACAGCAAAAGTCCTATCAGACAGGTAGGACTTGAACCAGGACAGGGCGGTGCCTGTGATACTTACCTGGTGTTCGAGGCCATGGCGTGATAGGAGAATCCTGTGATCTACAGTAGGTACCGGAATCAACAGTTAAAATGAAATAGTTGAAAACCTTCAGGAGAGCCGTCTCAGGACTGTGGCCTGGTTTAAAATATGGCTGGAATTTGCGTAATTGCATTGTTGAGATAGGAGAGAGTTATTGGCTGAAACTGATCTAGAGTGACAGGGCACAGGGAGGGAACAGGGTCAGGGGCGGTGAAAGTGTGTGCTGACCTAAGGTCTTACATTTTTTTAATAAAAGATTGTTGGAAATTTACACAGAGGGCAGGTAAGGGGGCAATGGGAGGTGCATCGGGGGGGTTAGTGAGGGAGTTCAAAATGTAAAAGAGAACTTGGGGTTTATGGCGGTTCTCAGTGACAAGATCAGAAATTAATTTGGTTCTGGCAGCTTTCACTGCCCTCTTGTAATCAGAGAGGCAGTTGCGTAGGATGTCTAGGAATATATGTAGATTATCCTTGAGCCATTTTTTATCAGCACTGCATGTGTGTCTGAGAGCTTGGGTGGAATCATTTAGCCACAGCTCGGGTATAGGGTTTTGGTGCGCTTGTGCCTAAGAGGAGTCAAAACTGTGTCATTAAAACTTAGGGAAAAGAGTGATGCAGTCAGGGGATTGATGGTGCGTGTGCGGCGAGTGGGGGCACCAGAGTTGATTACGGAACTGGGAATTGAAGAGGTGAATAAATAGGTGAGTGATCGGAAATGCATGGAATAGAGAAAACGTCAGTGACAGAGACAGTTACCCCAAATGACAACACAAGGTCCAGTCACAGTGTGTGGCCCTTTTCATGTGTTGGGACAGTGACGGATTGGGTGAGATTATAAACCTCAATGAGGTTTAAAAAGTCCTTGACAAGGGGACGAGACTCACAATAGTCGCCACAGAAGTCACCACAGAACCTAAACCTAACCCTTCCTAAATTTACACCTCTTTCATTTGTAGTAATTATCTCCACATCTGCTAATACCTCATTTCCTTTCTCCTACATACTGCTACAACATGCCCAAAAGCAAAACACCACTCGGTATGTACGGCCTCGCATAATTTCTCATGTTTTCATGAAAAATGCTATCTCTGATAACGTTCAGAACATAACAGTGACTGCCTACCACTCCTGCAATACCCTTAAACTCCCTCAACCCCATCTCTAATGAACTCCACTTATCATCCTTTTCGATAGAGTCCTATCAGTGGAAAACAGTGCGCTCACCAAGACTTTTTCTCTCTAACCTTCTTTGAGCGGTGCCAGCCGCTCCAACAAGTGACCGAGTGTGTTTGTACGTATGTTATATCTGTATGAGCACAGCATCAACCAGTTTAGCAAAGATGCAACCAGTTACACTAATTAAACACAAACAGGAGGCAGTGCAACATTAAAGACATGCACACACACGGCTGGCTCAGCACACGTGCGCACTTCCAGCACGTGTACACACACACACACACACACACACACACACACACACACACACACACACACACACACACACACACACACACACACACACACACACACACACACACACACACTCATAAATAAATTGAGAAAAAAAATACTTAAAATTACTTACAATGAGTAAAAATACTTACTAGGTAGGGTCAGTGATTTACTTTGGTTAAAATAAGTGTTAAATAGCTCTATATTCTGATAGTACTCATTGGTATAGAGTGTTTGTTTAGTAAAAGGAGTCTCCCATGTCTCTCCAGCTCTTTATTAAACAGGAAAAAAATGCATTTTCAGTGCTCTCTCCTGATTGGCTGAAATGTTGTCATCTACCTGAAAATGTACTATATTCGGTTTACTAAAGAGCTGGAGAGACCCCTGTGACTGAACAAACGCTCTGTAGCAATAATTACTATCAGAATATAGTAGGCCTACTTTAATCTTTTTAACAAAAAAAATGAAAAATACCAAAAAATATCACTTACCCTACCTTTAAAAGTCGTGAAAATTTGTAAAAAATACTTAAAAGTAAATAAAGTGAGTAAAAATACTTAAAAGCTATTACAATGAGTAACAAACTTGGCGTTGACAGATTTTTAGTTTGTGATACGTTGTTTTTCCTACTCGGGTTAGGGTTAGGGTTAGTATTTGTGTAATGATGATTTTGAACCGTTTGGTGCTATTTTATGTGTTTATGAATTGAATACAAGGACTATCGTTGGTGAAATTTCATGCAATATATCGTGATATCGCAATATATCGATATTTTCAGATATCGTGATATATCGTTGGTGAAATTTCTTGCAATATATATTGAATATCGTGATATCGCAATATATCGAATATCGTCGAATATTGTGATATATATTGTTATCGTGGGCCTAATATCGTGATATATATTGTATCGTGAGGTACCCATATCGTCCCACCCCTAAGCAACATTGTCAAAAAGCTTGTCCAGTGCTTACGTTGATGTTACACAAATGTTTGGCTATGTTCATCAAACGTTCTCCTAGGGCATAGCAGTGGCGACCATTTTGTGGTGCCACAGATAACACATTTTCCGAAAATATTTATATAAATTATTTTAAGCCTGGAACCAAGCCATTCAGGCTCCTGGTGAATCATGACCATACAAAATTTGATTCTGTGTCAAACAATATTTCAATATTTAATTATACATTAGATTTGATAAATACATTTTTTTTGCGTTTTTTTATTTTTTACACAGCATCAAATGTGTTACGGCATGCCCAGAATGCGGACGCTAGAGTTGCTGTGGGTAATCTCCAGTATTTAAAACACTATTATATAAAGTATATTACTTTCCGGGAAACGGGAAACAGGCAGCTGATGGATTTTCCACAGATCGACTCCCGGGTCAACCTCTCTGATCCACCTTTAGAATTTCCGTTCAATTGCATTTCTTCCAACCGTTGTCTAATTCGGGTAAACAATGGCTAAGCAATGAAGGTTAGCATCTCATTAGGAAGCAAAACAGATTTTCCGTTTTTTGGTTTTGTGTGTCTCGCCTTGCCTTTTTTTTTAAACTGCCTACCTCATGTATCATTTTAATTATTTCGCCCCTTCCTTGGGGAATGGCGGCTCGTGATAGGAACTTAATTAATGGGAGGAATAAAAGGGAAGATGGAGGACGAAGGAGCAGAAACACATCAGGTCTTTTCCCCCTTCTTTTCAGAGGCTCTCGACGCATTGCTTCGCCGGGATGAGCTTCGAGGCACGTACACGGGCCATTTGAGTAAAAATACTTCAAAGTAACTAATTTCAGTATAACTACTTCATAAAATCAGTAACTAAATTGCACACATATTGTATGGGGCACAATAGAGCACCGAAGTCTGACGTCACTGCCACTAGAGGGCGCTGTTCCACGGGTTCGTGGCTTTTTTGTGTTGGAATCCCCATTTGGGAATCTTAGATCACGTCATATAAGAACTGTGTTCCAAACATAAACACACCACCCTAGCGTTTTTGTCAGGGGGGTGGCTCTGCATCGTTTATGATATTAATTCATATTTGATACAGCCTGTTTCTGGCGAAAATGGAATTAATTCTGCCTTAAAAGTCTTAAGAACTACTACTTCCGGGTCTGAAATCACTGTCCCCACAGCAGCCGCGTTCATGGGAAATGTAGTCTTTGGGTTGTTTGACTCGTTTCTAGTGTTTATATTGTGTTACTCTTTGGGTAAATGTGTACATTTACACCTTCAGTCGATGCTTTATATCCATATGAGTAAAAACGCCAGGGTGGCGTGTTTATTTTTGGAACTTATATGAAGCGATCTAAGATTCCCCAATGAGGCTATCAATACAAAAAGTAAAGCCATGAACCTGCGGAAAGCGCCCTCTACTGGCAGTGACGTCAGGACTTCGGTGCTCTATGGGCCCTATAATGGGCCATACTGGCTAAACCCACTATTTGAGGATTTAGGAGTGTTCCCGTGCAAAAGTTGCTATTTTGGGACACCTGCCTTATCCGTAAAAACACCTGTAGCCTACTACCCGTTACATTATGCATAGGTGTGGTTTGGACGTTACAATAATAAAACCAATCACTGTGCCAGATGCCATTGCCTTTAAGAGAAGACTGCGCAAGCCATTATCCCGAATGCAATCTTACACTCTCCTCCCTCCCTCTCTGCCAGTGTTGCCAGGTCTGCTTATTATAAGCCACATTGGGCTTGTTTTTCTGTAAAGTTGCTTGTAAATAATGGTGGTTGCGGTTGTGAGGTGGTAGATCGCCTATTTTCAAATAGCCGACATATATATGCACATTGTTTAATGGCCGACATATATAGGTTTGAAGTGCTCATGTGGCCTTTTATAGTCGCTTCTTTTGGGCTTGTTTTCGTAGACCTGGTTGCTTATTCCTCTCGCAAATTCTGGCAACACTGCTCCTGTCGCAGGAGCCGCACTGCGGCGCTCCAACATTGGAAACCATACGCCCGATGTTTACTTCATAGGCTATAGCCTTTGATTGCCTTTCAATAAAACCACATTTGATATACATAAGTGCCACCTACATCTTACTGATTAGAGAGAATTTTATAATTTTGTAATCAGTTCATTATTTCCTGCGTAATCGATGAATAAAACTGAAGTGTGTAATTTGGAGAGCATTGCATTGCACGATGCACAAATTGTCTTCTTTGAATAGATAATCATCTTATATAAACACAATTGACACAAGGAATTGACACTCTCCCTTCTGCTGGTTATAGGAAAATTAGAATCACAGAGATTTGTTGAGAATTAGGAGAGAGGGAGCCTTTGAATGTTGTGCCGTCGGACTCCCAACATGTCCATTGCAGGCGCACACTCTACCAAACCAATTTATCATAGTGGTGCATGGTTTTAGATTATGCTATGCACTTTCCAAAACGTGTGTGGGCAAAATAGCAATTTTAGGGATAATGCAACAACACATGTAACAGGTAACAGTAGAAGGGACCAGGGTGCAGGTGTTGAATGGGGAAAGTAGGATGATGGTGCTACGACCGGGTCGGTGCTCCTCAGTGTCAGGTGAGTCAGTAGAGTTCAATAGCAGTGGCAATACAGAAATGTGTGGGAGGAAGTAATTGGCATCATGACTAACTTGGGAGAAAAAAGCGGTAAAACAATAATTGGCTATACTCTTGGGGGGGGGGGGGCATTAATCACAGACTCCATTTCACTGCATAATGCATATCCATTATATTTATGAGGTTATGTTGAGTATTTATGTTGCATTCTTTGCATTCTTTACATGTTGCACATATGGAGAGGATTTTATAACCCTCTCCAGTGTTAGCCCTTTTACTACCAGCTTACTGACTGCTTAGATGTTCCGCGGCGTAGTAAGTGTTTATCTTTTTCTTCATGATCCTGTTTCACAAGAGCTGTAAAACCCTCATTCTTTCTGTCCTTGATCCTATTAATCATTTACTGGCTTTTACAAGCTATTGAAGTAAATTAACATTAGGAATATCTTTGCACATCCCTCACAGCAACCTACTGTATGTTGTGAAGTTAATTGGCTGAATGTAACAAAGTTAACAAGGTTTGAATTACAGAGACTGTTGTAACAAAAGGCTAGTATTCCGGGTGAAGAAATGTACTGTTGTGAATAGTGTGAGAGCATGAAATAAGCAAGTATTTAAATGTCTCACTTGCCACTGAATTGACATCCTGGCAGTGGGGATGTTTTCAATTCTATAGAACAATGCTCTGATATTGCTCTGGACACATTCTATAAAGGCCAATCCAGAACAGGCAATTAGGCATGGCTGATCCCCTACTGGAAACAGTCCAACTCAGGAGCAGTGAGTTCACTTCTCTTAGGAAGTGGTAAGCAATCTAATCTATCTATCCATCAGAGGTACAACCATTAGCCCAATGCTTTCTGAATGTGTGGATGTATGGCTTATAAGGTGTGTGTGCGTGTGTGCGTGTGTGTGCGTGTGTATGTGTGTGTGTGTGTGTGTGTGCGTGTGTGTGTGTGTGTGTGTGTGTGTGTGTGTGTGTGTGTGTGTGTGTGTGTGTGTGTGTGTGTGTGTGTGTGTGTGTGTGTGTGTGTGTGTGTGTGTGTGTGTGTGTGTGTGTGTGGCCCTTCTAGCGGCAAATGCCTGCTGTGTTTTATTGCTCACATAAAATACACTTAAAAACACATGCCACCTGTGCAGTATTGCCAGTGCGTTAAAGTCCGGAACTTACGCAGCCTTGTGGCTCTTGCTTCTTGCCATGCATCGATTCCAGTCTATGGACTGTAACCCTGCAGCATAAGCCAGCATCTCCTCTGCTCCACTCCGGTCAGGTCAGGTGTGTCTATGGTTGCAAGCCGAGGTTCAGCACGCTAGGCGGGAGAGCATAATCAGTTAAGAAGTAAAACCTGACAAATTTACCAGCGCTGGCATTGCTCCCGTGAGCCACTCCCACCGATCTCTACGCTGCAGCAGAGCCCAAACCACACACCCCTACCACAACTTGATATCTAGGTATTTTGGATGGATCAAAAATATTAACATTATATATATATGGTATATGGTGCATTTTTAAAGCTCTTTTATCCAAAGCGCTTTACATAGACTGTGCATTACATTCACCCATTCAGACACACATTTATACGCCGATGGTGGAGGAAACCATGCAAGACACCCGGGATTGAACTGGGAACCTCGCGGTTCCCATCCGGCCACCCTACCGGCCACTCTACCCCTGAGCCAATGCGGCCAAATTAAGATAGCCCAGCATCTTATCTTGTACATTAATGTAGAGCTGTCACACATTCAGATATTTTTCTAAACTATAATAATAATAATTTGGTCCCCACTCCTGTTTTTTTGTCACAGTATATTTGCACAATTTTTTTTATTTGTCTTCTTCACTTTACCCATCCTAGGAGCAGGGAGCAGCCATTGGTTGTGGCGCTCAAGGAGCAGTAGGGGTTAAGTGTCTTCCTCAGGGACACTTCGACTTATTGCTGAGGCCTGGAATTGAACCTGGGACCTTTTGGTTTCCCATGCGGGCCCTCTAACCATTCAGCTATGGCCACCCCTACCTACTTGTGCGTACTGCTGTCCCAGGCGCCGTCTCTGAGGATGTATTATATTATAATATACCACAAGGCAAATTCCAATGACAAAATTGGAATGTCAAATTACTGTGCGTTGCTGTTACAAATAATCAGTTTCTCAGAACCCTAACTGTAACAGTAAACATACCTGCACTGCATATTGAAGCGTGCAGTATGTAAAATACCTGAATGTGTCATGTTAGAATACTAAACAGTATTTGGAAAAATGATGGGTTTCTGGTTTACCAGGTTAAAGGGAGGTTCATATGCTTCATAATAAGAGCTGCTTTGATGTTGAGATTTGGATATTACTCTTTGGCCCCATGTCACACCTGGCATTAACATGCATTTTATATCCTTGGACTTCCATCAGGATTAATATCTCAAGCTTAATAGCAATGCCAAACATTTATGGGCTACACCTCTCAGGGGGGTGATGGTGTCAGCAATCAGACCCACGGCTGCATACAATAAATAAATTAAATGGCACACCCTTCACCAGTAATTTGGGAAGCTGTTTGCCCATGTTTGTCGGTTGGGTGACTGAAATGCGTAATCTTGGAAGCATTGTTATATGTGCACAGTTGCCACTGATAATGATTAGAGGGCTGAGGAGTGACTGAAAGAGTTGCTCAGGTTTATTTCATAATATGCTCTCTACTATAGTAAAATGTCTTGAAGCAACATGGAATTGAAATTATGCTTCTTTATTATATATTTTCTTTATTGGTGTGTTCCTGAATCTGAATCTACATAGTGCTTTTACTTCTCTGGGTTGTGTTGTTGAGGTCCATGGCAAGTGTGTTGAACATTCCTGTTTGCCTCGTCTGCTCAGCATATGGACTTGTGGTGTTCTGTTTGGAGGAGTATGTGGCAGTGATCTTCCCCGGCATCCGTGGCAGTTAAAGCAGCGCTGGGGGATTGAAGACACTGGCTGGAGGGGTGTAACATCGCTTCGTGATCTGGACCGACCATGAATGGCCCCATTTATGGCCATTTCGTCCAACTTGGCTTGCCATCCTGGCTTTCGATGCACCCTGGCTCTCCTCCTTCTCCTATAATATGTATATTGATTGGTTCATTGTGTTTTCCTTGTCCACTGAAGCTCATGGGAAGGAGTCTTTTAACACAGTATATTGGTTCAAATTAGGTATGTACAATACATACCGTATTTTCCGCACTATAAGGCGCACCGTCAGTGCGCCTTATAGTGCGGATGCGCCTTATAATCCGATGCGCCTTATATATGTATCAATATTGGTTCCCTTGGTTTCCGCACTATAAGCCGCACCGTCAGTGCGCCTTATAGTGCGGATGCGCCTTATAATGCGGTGCGCCCTATATATGAAAATAATACATTTATTGAAGGTGCGCCTTATACTCAGATGCGCCTTATAGTGCGGAAAATACGGGTACATACAATATATGGTGAATTCATATTTTTGTGTATTGGTGTCTAACTGTGTTTTTACTTCTCTGGGTTGTGCTGTTGGAGGTCCATGTCAAGTACCGTATGTTGAACATTCCTGTTTGCTCCGTCTGCTCAGCATATGGACTTGTGGTGTTCTATTTGGAGAGGTATGTGGCTAGATCTTCCCCGGCACCCTGGAGGTAGTGCAAGACAGTTTATGAATTGACCATGTGGGCTAATTATATGTATAATTTCTTTTTAGGCTTTTATTTTTATTCGTTTCCTTTTTTTGTTTCTTTTTTGGAGGGGTTGGTTTTTTTTTTGTGTTATTTTGTCTTGCTTTTTCTTTTTTATGTTTATTCCGGGAACCATACTAAGTGGTGTGTATGGTGATCTGCAATGTTTCCATTTTATACCTCAATAAATATTTGATCAAAGGAAAAAGGATAAAAGTAAGTGTGGACTTCTCATGCGTTCTCATGCGTTCTTTAACAAAGTCAAAGCAAGTGATGGATTAATTACACAACAGTTCACTTGCAAAGCCATGCCAAGAACCCATTCTCACTTTCACAACATGAATAACCACAACAATCTATATTCTCTGTGTTTTTCTTTCATTACTGTGTATTTCTGTTGTTGTTGATCTTGTTGTTTTAGCTTATATGGTGTATTTTATTTTTAGATTTCTTGCATTTGTAAAATGTGCTATATAAATAAAGTAGATTAGATTGGATATTCCCATAACCGCATTTGAGCTTGTCCATCTATTTACTGCTGTTCAGAAACAACCTCTAACTCTAAAGATTATTGCAAGTAGAAGCTACAGCCATGGTGTGTGTGTGTGTGTGTGTGTGTGTGTGTGTGTGTGTGTGTGTGTGTGTGTGTGTGTGTGTGTGTGTGTGTGTGTGTGTGTGTGTGTGTGTGTGTGTGTGTGTGTGTGTGTGTGTGTGTGTGTGTGTGTGTGTGTGTGTGTGTGTGTGTGCGCGTGCGCTCGTGCGTGTGTGTCTTCTAGCGGCAAATGCCTGTGTTTTCTTGCTCACATAAAATACACTTAGAAACATACACACACACACACACACACACACACACACACACACACACACACACACACACACACACACACACACACACACACACACACACACACACACACACACACACACACACACTCAGTGGTACAATAAGATAGCTCTGCCCACCATTGTTTGATCGGAGGAGGGGGTCTCAGATTTCCATGGTTAGGTATTCTAGCAAAGAATTAGTAGACTAATCAAAAAGCAGATTACTATAGGGCCAGACAAAAAAGATTTTGGAAGTGTCTTTTCATACACTGTTATTGCGTATTTATTACCCAGAATATTCACTGGGTAATAAATAAACTAAACAAGCTGTAAAAAAGGGCTAATGCCTGATTTATAAATTCACTATTTTAGGTGTGCAACACCAAATAAGTATAAAACTTGGCTTAACATTGATATGATCCCCTGCTATGATCTGTTCTGAGGAGTTCATGACCTCAGTGTGTGTTTTTGTTTGCATGCATAGTCTGTGCCTGCACAAGCATCCTTGGGGGACAATTTTCCACGGTGACTGTTTTTAAGAAGTTGTCAACCACATGCTATGATTCAATTATGGAGCCTGTGCTTCTTCATTCATACTATACTACTGTTGCCAGATCCAATAAGAGACTTCACCCTGTTGTCATCGGTGGAGATCCTGGGGGCGGATTACACAATCATTTACAGCTTCGATGACCAGCTGTGCTAGCTCTGTGGAGGGGATGGTCACCTCCTCTGTTCTCTGCTGAGCCGTGAAAGAGTCAAATACATCTCAGGTCCAACCTCTCTTATTGGTGTACTCAACCATCTTCTTTGGGGAGCTGAAGAACAGCACGTGGGTGGCCTAATTGAACTGGGTCTGCTCTTTTGACAAATTTGCCCAAAATAATAACTAAATTGTTAAATTGTGATATTATCAAACATAAATTCTGCTCTGTAGAATACTGCTGCTCAAGTTCTTACAACCAAGAAAGTGGATCATAACACCCCAGTTCTCTGGTCTTCACACTGCCTGCCTATCTGTCAAAGAATAGATTTCAAAATACTACTGTTGGTTTATAAAGCATTGAACGTTTTAGGGACAAAATACATTTCTGATCTTGTGCTACAGTACATGAACCATCCAGGCCTCTCAGGTCATCTGGGACAGTTCTGCTTTCTGACCCCAGAATCAGAACTAAACTTGGAGAAGCAGCATTCAGTTTTTATGCCCCACATATCTGCAACAAACTCCCAGAAAACTGCAGATCTGCTACAACTCTGTTTTTCTTTTAATCAAAGCTAAAAACCTTCCAGTTTTCCTTTTATTTTGATTTTTTTTAAATCATTTTTATCATTCTCTTAATAATGATATATTATTCCTGATAATTAATCATGTTTTTGAGGGCCTAAACGTAAAAATTACGTATTTTAATGTCAAAAAGGGATGTGGCCTAATGGCTCAATAGTGCCCCCTACAAAATGTCAACATTGAAGCCCCACAATACAGTCATTTGATTCGGTTGAGAGTCCTTGTCCTTCATCTGAGTTACTTAGCGCCGCCCCCTATTGGTCGATATATCGTAGTTTCTATATTTTGCAGTTTGTCGTACAGTAATGAGTCGCCTCACTGGACTCGGTTGAAGATCCTTATCCTTCATTAGAGTTACTTAGCTTTATTCCCTGCTCTGATTGGTCGATATTTGCCCCTAACATGGACAGAGGTGCGAGCTTCATTGCTGCTGGCAGAAACAACAACAAATGTTTATTTTGCTCTGTGCCTTAATGTCTTATAATAACACTTAAGGTTTCATGTAGCACTTTCAAATGTGCTATACAAATAAACTTGCCTTGCTCATATGCCTTCTCTATGCAAACCGCACTCTCATCATGAAACGTGTTCATATGTATATTCAATATCTGTTGCACATTTATATGCCTTGTGCATCATTGCATTTAAATACAGCATATACTTATTTTTCTCCCAGCTCTTATAATGCTACGCTGATGTGGATATACTGCTGAAGGCTTCTTCATATTTGTTTTATTCTTATCTTATCTTAGCTTTTTGTATTATTATTATTACTGTTGTCATTGTTGTTGTAGCACAGTAGCCTACTTTGTGGACTGTACAAAATTGCATTTAGCTTCTTGTTCCTGTATGAGTGCTGACAAATAAAACCTTCTTGATTCTTGAAACAGGCATAGCTCAAACCAGGGATTTTCTCTGGTGAGAAACATAGTGTTGTAGCTTCCCTCTATCATCATGTATCTGTACAGTCATTTGACCCACAATGTGTGTCTATAAAGGTTTGGGCTTGGCAAGATGGCAAAGCTACAGATTGACCAAAAATAACGATCTGCAGTTTATTACATATTTAGTGATAGAGCAGAAAATACGAGGGTATCTTTATTCAACCTGAATTCAAGAACTCAGTGTGATTTAAAGTTTGTATAGTTGAAAAACATGTAGTAGTAGGTGTGCAACTGAAAAACATACACACATTCATTTAGGCCAGGTGGCTGAATCAGATCTGTGACAGATGGACAATTAAATTAAATGATATTTCTGAGTGTGACCCTTTTCATCACAAAATAGTTCAAAAACATTGAACAGCTGTGTTTCTGTAAAAGAGCAGGAAAACTAGGGTAGCTTTTTGTCACCTTGTATTCAAGAACTCGGTCTGATTTACAGCCCTGGCGTGTGCAGTTGCAGAAAAAGTAAAGGTACACACATTCTGGTGCCTGGTCTTACCACATTCCTTTTACTGTAAATTGGCCACATAATGTGAATGTTGAAACAGTGGTTTGTGGTTTGCTCAAGTAGGTTCAAAAAACGGACAAAGTCATTCTTTTAAAGGTTCTATCTTCCATTTTCACTTGAAAAGTAATCTAAGATTGGCCCTTGGATAGTGAAGTCACAGGCCATTAATCCCGCCCACTCTCCTCCTCACCCCTCCCCTCCCCTATCCTTTCCTTTGGGGGGGGGGGGCGGAGCAGAGGTGATGATTGACAGGCAAAATCCCTCAACAGCGACACCCGCAGGAAAAGATTTCTTTTTTCATTGCAGTTGAAAAGGCTTTAGAAATGTGAGAGAAAAACACCTGCAATGGCTCACTAGAGTGGAATTTTCAGTTACAACTTTTTATACACGTTTGAAGGACCATGACAAAGACTGTGTTGTAAAACTGAATGTCATGAAACCTTTAAAGAACACATGGTTCTCTATGACCTCATGCACACCGGCTCCGAATTTGTCGTGCGGCAAGTGGATGCGGCGGTGCGTTTTTTTTCTTTCAATCGAACGTATGCGGTTAAAACTGCTGGTTAAATCTGCAAAGGCACTTTACACTTGTACAATGACTGTTTTCACTATTTTCTTCTTCTTCTCCTCTTTTTTAAGCCATTTCACATTATGGGGGCCACAAGCAGAGGCTATGGCTATTTGGGGGTCCTCGGCATTGAAAGGTTTTGGAACCACTGTAGTAGGCTACCAGGTCAACATGAAGTGGTGTCTTGAATGTTCAGATTGTCAGAAAATTTGATTATCAGACTGTAACAGAATGTTTTTTTTAAATGTATGTTTCTGCATGTATTTTGCTCCTCCTGTGTGTGGAGATGTGGTGCCTCATTATTGGTGAGTTAATTATTATACATTACATGTATGATGTTCGTGGACGACATTGTGTGATATGTAGTGAGAGGATGGAACAGGTTGAAGAGAGTCTGGAAAGGTTGATGCTCTGGAGAGAAGAGAAGAGCAAAGCCACAGAGGATGTTTATGGATGTGGTGATGGATCTGCAGGTGGCTGGAGTAACCGAGGAAGATGCAGGGAACAGAAACAGTCTAGAAATGGTTAAATAATGGAATAATGGAAACTGTTAGATAATGTCGTAACACTTTACAATTAGTGTCCGGTCATAATACTGGAACCTATTCTTTGCATGTCATAATAGGCAAACAGTCTGCAGGTGAAAATAGGCTAACATTTGGCAAAACGTGTCACAATGCGATACATTGTCAGCATGTATATTGGCTATTTTTGTCAGCTATTTAATGAATGTTCGACTGTGTTTCAGTTCAGTGAGTGGGACTCATGGATGTATTGGGACTACGCAGGTGGAGCCTCTTGTTAAGCATTGAACTATTTGATGAACAAATCTTTTTAGTGAACTGATTCAATACACTGAATGACAGTGTACCCCTATTTTGATGTCACATGGCCCAATGGCAAGACACAAGACAGGTAGTCAGACAATAATGCACTATTTAACAGGAGAATGCATAAAACAACTGCATTAGCTACAAGGTCAAGGACTATCCAGACCACCGTTATAGTAGTCAACTAGAAGACGATTAAGGGCATTACTCAATACACTACACACAGTAGCCTATTTGAGCATCAGCACACCAGAAAGCAAGAGACACATTGCCTGTCAGTGCACATCATACAGATATACCTTGCACAGTTCAACACCACAAACAGCGACAATTTTGATAAAACCTATGAAAAGACAAATGCAAGTGTGCGGTGTGAAAATGACTACACCACAACAGAAATGCAGTGAAAAGGTCCTTAAGCGTGAAGCGAAAAAGAAAAAAAAAACATATACAGTATGTGGCAGTGGTGAATGCATTGAGTCAGTAATGTCATCCCTAGCCTATCCCTAACCCTAAAATGAACAAACAGCTCCATGTCCTTGTTTTGAAGCCGTGTACAGTAGTGTCATCAGCAAACTTCATCACCATGTTAGAACTGTACATGGCCTCACAATTAATGTGTAAAGGCTGTAGAGGAGGGGCCCCAGGACACAGCCCTGGTGGGCTCCTGTGTTGAGGGTCAAGATCAGATTACATACATACTAGAAGGGGGCTGGTTTGTATCCTGAGTTTGGTGTTAAATGCAGATCTATTAATCTACCAATCTGGGAACCCATTAAACTGTTTTACATAATTTTTTTATTAGCCTCTCATAATATTTACTCGCCAGTCATTAAGGCTAGATAACGTGGTCTTTTTTGGTACCAGGTCCTGGACAGTAACAGATTGCTACTTACGTAGTGAGGAAGACAATGGAGACGTAAAAACATAAAAGTGGGTTTCAGGAGCGAAAATTCAGAAAAGCAGCCAAAAAAGTGAAAGCAAGGCTTCCAAAATAACTAATTTGTATAATCATTTCTATATGACGATTAACTTGTTTTACAAACAACCTAACTGGTTATTTGGGTATTTACAAAGATGCATCACCTTTGCATTTCCAATGCAACTATCAAAAGTGAAAACAGTCCAAGAACTAACAAAGATGCTGATTGCTCAGAACATCACTGCAATGTTCGGGGAAGTCTGCATGGGTTTAATGTTTTTCTTAACAATCCCTGTGACAGTGGCATCTGCCGAACGTTCATTTTCTAAATTGAAGCTAATTAAAAGTTATCTGAGGACCTCAATGGGACTCTGTCTCTGTCTCACTGGACTTGCCATCAAGAATACCCATGCGCGCCAGCTTTTCGCAACTGTGTGCCAGCTGTGCGCAATTGCGAACAGCGAAAAGCCCTGAAAGTGTACCTACAGTATAGGCTATGACGTAAGTAGAGCCTCTTTCGATCTATTTTATTTTAATAATCAATCATTGCACTTGTGTTTTGTGTTTTATAGTGTGTGCAGACATAGCAATGTTGTCTATCTGTGATATGATGGGCTCAAAGCAATAATGTTTTTCATCTGTTATGTGGTGTATTGTCACCAATAATATTTGTCATCTGTTGTGTGGTGCAGCATCACCAAAATAATTTTCATCTGTTTTGTGGTGCGGTGTCACCTAATGTCTAACCTTTAGACACCCGCCAGGGTGACAGGCCAGGAGGCGGAGATGATGTTTTCACCCCTGTCTGTATGTCTGTCTGTGTGTCTGTCCGTGTGTCTGACTGTCTGTGCGCAGCCAATCTTGGACACTGCTGGACCAATTGCATTAAAAATGTGTATATACACTATATATCAAGAATGAGCAATAGCTCACGTCCGTCCGTCCGTCCGTCCGTCCGTCCGTCCAGTTCAATGGACAGGTGGCGCCATCTTGTGAGTTTTGATACAACAAATGATACAACTTGACTCTAACTCTAAGTTCACAATTCAATTTTCAGGAAACATTATGAAATGTTGTCATTGCAAATAGGATTGTATGCAAACACTCTGCAGTCAGTGTTCTTGGTTATAAAACCTGATGCTTTTCCAATTATTTTAAGAGAGATACCTTAACTCTTTACAATGGGCTCATTGAAAATAAAATAAAACACATATACAAACAGCTGATTATTACAGCTGAATAATGAAATTGATAATAATATGATTGCTGGTCTAAATGGTCTAAATCCGCTGTCTGTCTGTTTGTTTGTCTGTCTGTCTGTCTGTCTACCACGGTTCACAGACAAAGTCAGAGAGAGAAGGATGAGGCTGGCAGGGCACTGCGTCAGGCACTTATAACTAGAGGAAAGCAAACTGACACTATGGGAGCCAACCCAGGGCAAAGCCAGGAAAGACAAGAAGCGCACCACCTACGAAGATGGTGGAAGATTTTGCATTTCCTGGTTCTCTCTAAACAATAACAGCAATGGCCTGTGAAAATCCTCATGACAAATATTAGGGCCTTAAACCCAGTGCCAACAGCTCTATGTCTGGGGAACAGATCCATTCCATTGCAGTTAAGGGTTACACCATCTGGAGTTCAGTAACAAAGACAGCAAGCTCTCTGTCTTTTGTGTTATCACCTTATCACGGCTCATGCTAATGCTTTGAAAACATCTTATGTGAATGTATATGAAGGACCGCATTCAAGTTATCTGCCCCAGTTTTCGCTCATACACTGAATTGAAATGTTCCCAGACGTATCAGTGGGCGGAGATCTCTGATCGTCTGGTTACGGGAGACTACCATGAAACCATCTACCCAGTAGACAAACACAAAATACACTGTATACACAAGGAGGGGTTGATGGTCCATTGTGGAACCTTGGGCCGTCAACCTATACTTTATAGAGTGTGGGGCACAGTAGCTGCCACAGTAGTTGCCTTCGTGATATATCAGGTCGTATTGTTTTAATATCATTAATTTGCTGTTCTTTTATTCACTTAGTATAGAGGGAATCTCCCTTGTTTGTCAATAAAGATGCCTTGCGCATGTAAAAGATAATTTCTGTGTATGTCGTCTATAAACTGGACTTAAGGGTTTTATTGAACCAAGAGTGACAGGTGTTACGGCACATCAATACACACTGTAAGAGATATTAGAGCCTGATAATGGGCCTGATTGACTGGCTCACAATCAGCCCAATTAGAAACAGGTGATACACATACCATACATTCTTCACAAGCCTGCTGCACTGGCCGCCACCCCTTGGCTTTCCCTATGCAGCAGACACCAATACACCCCCACTCTACTGCATTTATCTATCTATAAATGCATAATAACAGATATTAATCAAATGGCTTATGCCTGTGGTGGTGGACTATTCCGCAGCAGGCAGAAACATTTTTTAAATACATTACGCAGCTGCTTTCATGTTGAAATAAAAATAAAAACAATTGCCAGTATTGTAAGATAAGAGGTTTTGTTTTGTTTTGTTTTATTTTGGGGGGTTCAAAACACTTTAAAATATTTTCTCTTTTTAGTTACTGACAAAAAGATATATTTATATGAGTTTACACAGGTTTTCGTTTTAGTTCCTTGAGCTAGTTTCAAGCCCACAGGTTGTAACCACAGTGTTGTGCCAACGTCTTGCCAAAATTCTATCATCTTAGGAGCAGTGGGGAAATCATTGAGGCTTAACAATTACTTTGACATGTGCTTTCAGTTAATGATTTTTAAATGAATTTGCGATCTGGATACACAAATCAAACCACTGTAGTCTAAACCTTGTTCCGCATCCTCAAGGCAGTAGGCTCTGTAGCAGGTACGTACTTACACACGCACACACACACACACACACACACACACACACACACACACACACACACACACACACACACACACACACACACACACACACACACACACACACAGTAGTAGGACCCATGCACACAGCACCTTTAAGCACCTCAAAGTGTGCTATGACTATTTCACATACTTTGTTATTTTTGAGGACTTGTGTACAATACACAAACAGAAGTAACAATAAAAAGCTTGAATCCTGAATGTAGTGTAAGAAAAGGATCATACTGTATATGCCAAGTGTTTAAACATTTGCCAGGAGAATTACATTTCAAACACTGGAGGCTGAAATAATATTGGACCTTCTAGTGAACATTTAAAAGATGATGCCATTATCAGCTCCAGTGCAGTAATAGATGAATGGTATACAGTCATCCAGTGTGATGGACTGACCATGCTAGAAGATGTCAGAAAAAGTGGAATACCACAGATTCATATATACATAATCATGTCCACCATAAAATTAAGAGAAATGTTTGTACTACACAGTGCTGTAATTTCACAATTTTGGAGGACATTATGTAAACAAACAAGTACAATTATACAAATTCTGTAGCCAATTACCCCCCCCCCATCCATTTTATTCCTTTGATTCCTTATTTCTCTTTAAATGCCTTTTCATGCCTTTTAATTCTACATTAATAAACGTCCCGTGACGTTGCCTTTGAAATGATGCTTGCAGGTACCCTGTAGTAGATACTGCTGTGTGATTAATGCTCGATCTTTGCTGATGAGCACCAGATGAGCAAGTGATGACAGCTGTATGCTCACAGCACTTACAGGACATAGACGATGCAGCCTCACAAAAGCTACTGTAAACCGACTGTAAAAAACTGTTTGAGGTCTCCCGGAGGGTAAAATCTGTTCATATGCATGGAAATCCATCATTAATGACGTGGTAATTGGCATCAAGCGGCTCCTAAAAGACTCAGACTTCACAGCGGAAGTGTGGGCTCATTGAATGATGCAGTACATGACCATAATTATCATCACCACCAGTTCACATAATGATTTATTCGATTGAAGTTTTACACTGAAACCTATTCTGTAAATTTTTTACATAAGAACTGATAGAATCAATTTCACACCTCTTGACACTGTAACAGTTTTCTTACATATAGACAATGGCATAAAGTAGACATGAACTTGTTATGTTAGCTGTTATGTTTCAGAATACTCTATGAGCCTTATCTTTCATCTATAAGTGAAGATGTTCAGCCCTGGAATGTATGGAATGTGCTAATAAAATGTATTTAAACTATTGTTTTGATGCTCATATTAACCTTAGGAAGTAATACGTTGTTTTTTTATTAAGACATGCTAATAACATTCCTTAGGGCTGGACCACACATGGACAAATGACATCATCAACTTGCGACAGGTTTTTTGTTTTTTATTTGAGTTATAGAGGGCAATTATAATCTATTAATGCATATTTGGCTCATTCACCAGGGATCCTTTCAAAAGGGACAGAAGGTCCGTGCAAAGAAGAGACAGGGGTCAGTGAGACAGTGAAGAGGAGCATGATACGAGATGAATCCAGATAACAGCTTTGTTCCCTCGATTGTGGTCATGACCTTATCTGACTGCAGACATATAAAGGAGGTGTAGATGAAATGTGGAGAAATTCACTGCTCACTGCTCAGCATTCCTGATATGAATGTACTGTAGACAGCTTTATGCTATACATGCTTGAAGTTGTCACCATGTGATAAATATTGAGGTGCTCTGCGGGAGGACAGTGCAACTGGCAAACAGATGAATGAAGAAAAGAGAAGGTTTGTAATCTACACAAAGGTAAGGAGAATGAAGAACAACGTGCATGAGATGCACACTGATTGTGAGATTTCAGACAGTGGTCCAAAATTCACCATTCAAAGCACCTCTTAGCCATTTGTATTTGACTACTTTCTTTGTTGTCATTCTTTTATATTTTTTTGCTACAATGTTAAACAAAATAATTTTACTCATCAAAGATGTAACATATCTGGTGTATCTTGAATCTTGAACTGATATGCAAAATCCTGAGTGGGAATTTAACTCTACATTTAACTCTAGAGTTACTGTATATTAACACTGAGGATTGTGCTATGCAGGTGTAACCAAATGGACTTTTGAGGTTACTAAAAACATACACTACTGACTACGCCAGTTGGAATTTCACCAACAACCAATTAAGGTTTCAACTTTAGAAAAGGAGGTTCGTAACAGAGCTTAAAGAACTGGGTAGGGAGGCTCAGGAAAGACACCAAGTTAGAAAATATGACATTTTATTCACATTAAATTAAAAGCGGCTTGTAACAATTTAGGCCACAATGAATTAGTCATGGTCTTCTCAATAAGTTACCATTTCCTTTTGACTCAATAAACACATAAAATACACAGCAAACAAAGCACACAGCACTACAAATAGGGTTTACTGAAATCTCAAAATCTGGCATATAAAAAGGGAGGACCAACATTCTAATTCAGTGGGTTTAAAACATTACCAGGTTAAATAAATACACATCTTCAACAACAAGTCAACATTACGTGCACGTAAAACCTAAAACCACTTACCACGGGGCGAGCAGAGTGCAGCGCACCTTCGCAGAAAGCTGCCTCACTTAAACAGTTTTAACCATAAGCATTACACATCATTTACAAATCAACCCCATACCAAAAACCCATCTCTTGCCGGTCACGCTGGATCCCACTCTGCTCGCTCCATGTTCAGTCTCCCTTTGTGCCACAACACACTGCTTTTAAAGAGCACTGGCACCACACCCACAAACACCTGCAATCAATAACAATCAATTAGTTGGTGTCAATGACACACCCACATAGACACTAGTAGGAATACAATAAATGACACGTCAATACTCCACCCGGTTACATCCACCCCAACTTTTACACAGCCATGTCCTCATGGCTCACAAAAATAATAAACAAGGCTACAGGATGGTCCTGCTCTCTGGAGGGGCCTCCATTGCTTCTGGTCAGTGACAGTCACATCACACCGACATTGGTCAGACTTGTAAGGGGTCGCCTGGATTCCAATACCGTTCCCAGCAGCACACTTTCCTAAAGGACCAGACAGATAGCAAAAACAGGACCTACCAGCAATTTACAGTCCCACCAGACCACACAACATTTAATTCCTGCCCATAACATTTATATCAAATTTATATTGCCCAACACCATCCCCTCAGTCATACCATCCGTGGGGAAGCTCCATGCCATCTGCACTCCTACCATGCGTCCCCCCTTTATGGGGTGGCTGCTCCTCATGGGCGATTCGACTCAACTTGGGCAGGGACAGGTCCACCGGGTGCCGTATAGGCATGGCCATCGCCCATAGCACCTGAACCTCAGTCCCCCTCACAGCCCAGCCACAGAGGCATTGCAGAAAGGAGTGGCTCCAGGGAAGTGGTCCCTTTGGACCACCTCCAACTTCCTTTAAGGACTGGCAACCAACCCGATCAAGCCTCTTAACGCCCAGTCCCTTGATGGGAAAGCCTGGACCCGCACTGGAGCTGCAGAGGCCAACCGCCTCAACGGCTCTCTCCCCCTAGATAACACATCTCACACACAGGGGTAATGGGGCAAACAATTAATACACATTACTTTGATAAAACCAATTAAAAACATTGCTGGTCTGGCAAAAGAGCAAATTCCACCTTCAGTCTCACCATGATGTTCCTCACCTAGCTCCCACCCAGTGCTCTGTCCTGCCGACTACGCCAAATGTAACCAAATGGACTTTTGAGGTTACTAAAAACATACACTACTGACTACGCCAGTTGGAATTTCACCAACAACCAATTAAGGTTTCAACTTTAGAAAAGGAGGTTCGTAACAGAGCTTAAAGAACTGGGTAGGGAGGCTCAGGAAAGACACCAAGTTAGAAAATATGACATTTTATTCACATTAAATTAAAAGCGGCTTGTAACAATTTAGGCCACAATGAATTAGTCATGGTCTTCTCAATAAGTTACCATTTCCTTTTGACTCAATAAACACATAAAATACACAGCAAACAAAGCACACAGCACTACAAATAGGGTTTACTGAAATCTCAAAATCTGGCATATAAAAAGGGAGGACCAACATTCTAATTCAGTGGGTTTAAAACATTACCAGGTTAAATAAATACACATCTTCAACAACAAGTCAACATTACGTGCACGTAAAACCTAAAACCACTTACCACGGGGCGAGCAGAGTGCAGCGCACCTTCGCAGAAAGCTGCCTCACTTAAACAGTTTTAACCATAAGCATTACACATCATTTACAAATCAACCCCATACCAAAAACCCATCTCTTGCCGGTCACGCTGGATCCCACTCTGCTCGCTCCATGTTCAGTCTCCCTTTGTGCCACAACACACTGCTTTTAAAGAGCACTGGCACCACACCCACAAACACCTGCAATCAATAACAATCAATTAGTTGGTGTCAATGACACACCCACATAGACACTAGTAGGAATACAATAAATGACACGTCAATACTCCACCCGGTTACACAGGCATATCTGTAAACTGCATAAATACCTGCAGTACAACACCAACCCAACTTTTGTTCTTTTTTTTCTTGGCTGGTGTAAGAGACGAGACCGCAACTAAGCATGTAGAATAGCCTATATAGGCTACTGTAAATTCACTACCATGCATTCACAAAACCCGGACTATACTGACATTCATGCTTCAAGATATTTAGTTTTCTCTGTAATAATTAAAACATGGTAAAAACTCAAAGGTGGCGGGAAATGCATTTCCGATCATTTAAGCTATTTACTTCCAGGATAAGAATCCAGATTTGTTTTGGATGTCTGAATGTTGTATGTTAAGTTGGCTGTTCACTATTAAGGAAGTTTTTGTTTTAGGAAAATTCATAGAGAAGGCATGGCAGTTGCGCTGGAGAACAATGAATGTCACAGCCTGGACAATCAATATGTTTATGTATTCTGTTTGTGGGCATCTTGTGGTGCAGGACACTATAGTAAAAAAATCTATTTATGCCTATCTACTTGGTCGATAATAAGACATTATAACATGCTGTAACAACTAGCCTACTGCAGGCCTATAACCAATCAAAGCATATAGGCTATTCTCAGTAGGCTGGCCTATAGGCCTATCTATTAGGCTATATAGTTTACATATAGAGGTTTTCTCATACAAGTAAAGGCCTATGCTTTCTTGTGCTCTTAAATTAAGAGCATAAGATAGCATAGCTATAAAATAGCAACTCTCCGCATATTTCGCAACTTTTTGTATATTTCACATATTCGCAACTTTTCGCATATTTCAACTTTCCGCATATTTCGCAACTTCCTGCAATTTCATCCCATAAAATCCCATAAAAAAACCTGCATATTTCATCGCAAAATCGAGGATTTTAGGCCACAAAATCAAGGATTTTAGCCCACATAATCAAGGATTTTAGCCTGCATAATTAAGGAATTTTGCCCGCATTATTCTGGAGGATCTACGGAATGAATCACGTCAAAAGTGGCATATAATATCAACGCTGCAAAACAGCTGGACGCACGACACAACGATGCAATTCGTGCACTTTTTATACTTTACTTGGCCAAAGTTTGAGTCGTGCCTTCGTTTATCAATTGTTTTTAGTATTGCAGACAAGCCAACTGTCAACCCACGCTGTCCGTGCTGCAGACAGCAGGCAGACAGACATTCACTCGGTGCACTTCTGAGGGCGGCACTTCTAGGCGTTATAAAGGTTGGTCCTGGTGCTTAGAGGATTCCGACTTTCCCCCGCAGCTCTCTCTCTCTCTCTCTCTCTCTCTCTCTCTCTCTCTCTCTCTCTCTCTCTCTCTATCTCTATCTCTATCTCTCTCTCTCTCTCTCTCTCTCTCTCTCTCTCTTTCCGACTTTCCCCCGCAGCGCGCTCTCTCTCTCTCTCTCTCTCTCTCTCTCTCTCTCTCTCTCTCTCTCTCTCTCTCTCTCTCTCTCTCTCTCTCTCTCTCTCTCTCTCTCTCTCTCTCTCTCTCTCTCTCTCTCTCTCTCTCTCTCTCTCTCTCTCTCTCTCTCTCTCTCTCTCGCTCTGCCTCTCTCTCTCTCTCTCTCAGTCTCCACCCTGACAGAAGGCTCAGTGCGCTCTGCTCCGCTCGGCATGGTCTGTCTGTCAGCGTGCTTGTGTCTGGATCTACGTTGTGGACAACAGCAGCAGTAGTAGCCCACAGTTGTAAGAGGGTCATTATGGTTTAATTTGTTTTCCCTGCTTGGATACCGTGAACTTAGGCATCGGATATGTGCACGTTGGATGATGAGAACCCCTTTCCTCACCGTAGAAGTAAGATAAAATAGGCTTTCGCGTACATTTTGGATTACTCCTCTCGTTCCATATGAAGAAGTCAAAAGTAAGTGGCACGTTTGTTTGTTTGTTTGTTTGTTTGTTATAGTTATTGTTTCTTTTTCTTTTAAACTCTCGGTACAGTTTTGCACTGGCGATCGAGATATTATCCAACTATATGCAGTCAGAAAACTAAACCTGCATGTCAGGGAGAGTGATCCAGCTTCTACTCTTTTACTTTCGCCTAAATAAAGTAGGTTATAGCCTGCAAATTAGAAGAAGCGCTTAATTTGGTCTTATTAGCCTGACCTACTAGAGGAAAATCACAGCAGTCACTCTTGTCACAAGATCTGCTTCTTCTGTCATTTAACAAATTATATCTGTATTACATTTAAGCATCCATGATCCATCCACGTCCACAGCATGTCGTGCACTCGGCTCACTAATCCATTGGTTCTCGAAGTGGGGTCCGGCAAATCCCCAGCAAAATTAGTTAATATATAATAATATATATATTTTATAGTTTGGATACTCAAAAATAGCAGATACTCATAGTGCGTCACTTCGTGCCGTGCTATGAGCTTGTAGATCTGCTATTTTTGAAAAATCCCTGGCACAAAATATTTTTGATATGGGGGTCCGCAGCCAAATACATATCATTTTGGGGGTCCTTGACATGAAAAAGTTAGAGAACCCACTGCACTAATCGATACGCTCATCAACGGCGCCAGTCTGGCAGCCAGTAGCCTAGACCTATTATTCGTTCACTTTAGATAATTGTTGCACGTAATTGCCTTCTTTAGAAAGCATGTTAATGATGTTAATGATGTCCGCCCAGCCTAGGCTATACATGTTATGCAGGTTGCTTTGGGACAAAGTTTTGGTGAGATAATGTCACTGATCGCCATCGCCTACTCTGCGAGATTTGGGAGTCCAGCTTTCGACGTGTTTAGTGCAATTTGGTTAACAGTTTATGTCAGATTGTCGTGACGATGTGGCTCTTTATCTACGTTAGGCTATATATTTGATCAGTCAAATAAAATAAATGAATAAATACTGTACATCAGCCTACTTTTTATATATTGGTGCATCCATCCTATTTTTTTGCTTAACTTAAGCTTATCACTTTGCATAGGTTATCTGTTGCCAAGTGTAGCCTACATGCAATCTTGTTTATTAAAAACAGTACATTCAATATTAATAATATTCATATTAGTATAGCCTAATAAACAAAAAAAACATGATTTGTTTATTTGTTTGGTTTTACTTTTTCGTTGGTGGGGCTGAGGGAGGGAACTCTGTCGTTTGTGGATGACTGCATGCGCGCGCGCGCGCGTGTTTAGAAGAATAGGCGATAAGCCTTTGATCTTCAGAGGGAACGGTGGCCGTTTCTGTGCCACAGCTATTATAATTGGATTTACTGCAAATGCTCCTTATGTATGGTTCGGTATTTTATTTATTTTTCGATTTCTGATTTCCTGCTCCCTTGATTCGCAATCAGGTTAGAATACATCTATCACATGTGCTACTGTAGGCTATAGGCTATCTAATCTGTATTTATTCAAATGCATATTTAAAAAAAAAAAAGTGTCAACATTGCCAGACTGCTTCCAGGAAGCATGCTTCAGGATAATTCTTCTTATCAGACTGAGGTAAGAGCTGCCTCATAAAATATGATAAGAGTTCTGCTTCCTTGAAGCAATTTGGCAATGCTCACACATCTCTTTGTAATGTACGTATTTCATAAGAAATACAGAATTAGATAGTAGGCCTAACTAATAAGATAATAAGATGAGACAGACATTTGTTATGTGATAATATACGTGCCTACAGTATGGTGAATGACCATACGCGAACAACCGTTGACAGGATGGACAGTAGTTCAACTCAGCCAGCACATACATGATGTGAATGCATCACACAAACCTAGTAATGACACACAGGTGAAAGCTATCTAGCCGCTCTGTGAGTTTGTGAGTGGTTCCCGTGAAGCCGTGCATGTATGTGCACCGTATGTGTTTGGTACTAGGGGGAGCATCTAACCTAATGGTGCCCAACCTGGGGTTTGACTCTGAAGGGGCAACAAATATCACAGAGGGGTGTGTGTGGCCATGTCTGTTTGGACTGGAGGTAGTCCAAAATGTTAAACATGATGCACAAAATCATAGCTAATAAGATAGGGGTGTGCTTGCGTGCAGGGGTGTGTGTGTTTGTGCGTGTGTTTGTGCATACATGCATGTGTGGGGAGGCTCAGCTCGTGTCAGATGTAAGAAGGGGGCTCCAAGGAAAAAAATTTGGGAACACTGATCTTAACCCATAATGATATTTTGGCTTATAGTCAGCGCTATAGCTTTCTGATGCTTAAGCCTGCGTTAAGCGCTGGTCAGAGGCAGGGGGCCTGCACAGCCCCTTGAACTTACGGAAGTCTTTCAGGGTACAGTGAGGTCATGCACTGACAACCCCCAGTCCTGCATTGACTATGTCAGTGGTTCTCAAACGTTTTCATGTAAAGGACCCCCCGTCCCCCCGTCCCCGTCCTCTGCAATTAATATCTATTTGGCCACAGACCCTATCTGAAAATATTTTGTGCCAGGGACCACCATATAAGATTTGTGTTGTTAAAATAATTCATTATTCAAAAATGTTTTTTTCAAAAATGTTTATTTTTATAGAAGATTTACAACCTGCGACGCGTTGTGAGCATGCCGTGTAGATTTGCTATTTTCAAATAGCTGATGTAGGGTTAAAGTGGTTAAACTGATTTGATTGCTATATTTTCTAAATTTGCTGGGGACCCACTGGAACCCCCTCAGGGACCCCTGGGGGTCCCCGACCCCACTTTAAGAACCACTGGCCTATAGCCTCTGTCTGGAATGTATGGATAGGATAATGAAAGACCAGAGAAGAAGTCATGAAATACGTGAATCCACAGATTCTCCCTACAGTAGCATGAAGGGGGTTCACATTCTTTCACAGCCGTTCAGCCAGTGCAAAGGTGATTATGTTGAAACCAGCTGATGATTTGGTTTCACTGTCTCTCACACACCCACCCACACCACCCACACCCGCCCGCGCGCACACACACACACACACACACACACACACACACACACACACACACACACACACACACACACACACACACACACACACACACACACACACACACACACACACACACACACACACACACACACACACACACACACACACACTACGGCTACAAAGTCTAAATCTCTTCCATTATATTTTTCTATTGCCCTCTCTCTCTCATTGAATAATGAAACTGTTTTAGCGACAGGCAGATTCTGACAATATTGTATTTATATTATATTATGCATTATGAAACTTCTTTTGCACTTATTTGTATATATTGGCAGAATCCACTTGGCATTTGTTTATGAGTTTAAAATGTGAATTTTACACCTGATTCACCATACTATTCCATGTATGGTGAATGGAATAGCGATTCCATGAATGGATTGGAATTCCATTCACCATACAGAGTGAATGGAACTGTTTTTAGTTCCTAAATCACAGACACAGATAAGGATGATCAACAATATTTGGACTCACTCATAATGGCCAGCCATGGTTTTACCAAAGTTCCTCTAATCAAGGTTCTTTCGATTACTTTTCATTGAAATGGACTGGAGGAACGAGACAGACAAGGTTTGATCTCATCAACAACACTATGACATGTTAATGATTTCCACCTCATTATGATTGAACCTGTGAACCTGAACTGACATTCAGAGATTTACAGCAGATTTATGACAGCCCCACTAAATCCAATTCCAAACCCACTAAATCTCACAGGATGCCAAGAGTAAAAGGCAGTACATTCTTTGAGTCTAGGTGTATGTCCTGTCTGTCTGTCTATTTATTTATTTCACATTTATGTATAATACAACACATACAGTAAATCTAAAAAAAGTGCATACACTGCAAGTGTTCTATATATTGTACACAGTGTGTATGGTTTATACGGTACAGTATGTAAATTGGTGTAACAAAGTTTGTATTTGGGTAATATATGTGTATTGGTTAGTCCAATATCCAGTCCACACAGTCATATGACCTGTCTGGTGACCTGTCTGTACGGCTCAAATAAAGGTTCCGTGTCTTGGTCATTCATGTCTGATCAAGGTTGTTCAAAACATCACAACACTTGTAATAAATCAGGCATGACTAAGGGATCAGTTTGCAGTGTGCAGACATTTCCAGCGTATTCATGAGGTATGCACATTTGTTGGTGATCAATCTGCAGCATCTTAGTATCTGTGTGACTCATTAGTCATTAGTCATTAGTCACAACCGACATCATTGTATAACATCCCACTGGGACTCATTCATTTGGTTTGCAAATGAGGACATCCATCACTGTCATGTTAGACTGTGTCAGTTGTACTGTATTTGCCCTGCTGCAAGTTGGTGTTACAGTACATGGATGTGATGTGTCTGACTGTCTTTTTCCTTGTGAAGCATGCATTTACCACTGCATATTAGGGAATTGTTTGTTTACTAGTTCACACACTGTTTGTGACTGTTGCATTTCTATGTATTGCTAAAAATCTGGAGTGAGAGAACAGTTTCACAACGGAGGATGTAGACAGTGATTCCCTACTGTAGAAAGGTTAAGCCTGTGTCATTCCTTGCAGTTCCAAGGATTGGAAGCAGGGTTCGATTTGCTGGGGGGGATGGGAGGTAGGAGGGGATCCATGCCTCAGCTTTTGATATCCCCTCTGGTCATTCATTTTTGTGTATGTTATGTCCATTTTATCCCTGCTTCTGGTCAGACTGAATTAAGTGCATGCATTGGGAAATGTAGACTGTCTGGTATGATTGATTTTTACAATATTTATTTACACCATATACATCTAAATGTTTTTATTTGAAAATTTTCATTTCAATACAGTTCCGAAAACTTCATTGTCGATCAAAGAGGCAAATAGGAAATTTGTCCTCTGATGGAGCTGTCTCACTCATAAATAATAAAAAGGAGTAAACAATCACATCAAAAGAAACCCAAATCTAATAGAGAATGAGTGATTCAATAAACCTATTTTGTACGCACGCTAATAGAGAATGAGTGATTCAATAAACCTATTTTGTACGCACGCAAGCTGGACTTGGCCCAGTCGGTTGGCAGGAGGGATAAATGGCATAATTTTGTCCATGGGCTAAATGTGGCATCTCTGTGGTTATTTCCACAGTTCTGGGCCAAGCCAAAACAGGGCCCCTCCTGCCACTCAAGTGTTCTTGTGACTTTATGTATTATAATTGTGTTTTTCTTTTCTGGTTTGTTTAGCTTCAGGCAGTATTACTTGTCAACCAGTAGGTGTCCTACATGACACTAGAGTCTACATTTCTCAATGGAGGAGTAGGGAGACAGACCACCTCCAACCACTGTAGTAGTTGTCTACCATACGGATGGGTTAAAATATCCTTTTATTCATTCAAAAAAGTTTGTTCAATTCAGTTTTATCATTATTATTAAGAGCCAGGGCCATTGCTGTCTTAATCCAAGTCCAGTCAACAGTTTATGTGAGCAGAAGTGATTCATTCACAGAACTGTGCAGATTCGCCAGCAGTGCATTTATAAACACTGAAGGGAATTGTTTCGGACCATTTGCTGCCTTTCATGGAATTTGGAAAGAGGTGTTGAATCTGGTCTGGATTAATCAGAATCCTTTATTTTACTAAGTACAGTTGCACATACGAGGAATATGGACATCAGTGCCGTGAGAGAGAGAGAGAGAGAGAGAGAGAGAGAGAGAGAGAGAGAGAGAGAGTGCGTTTGCGTGTGCGTGTGCGTGTACACGCGTGCGCATGGATTAACATGAGTAATAATGATAGTCCCAGGGTCAGTGAGGATATTTCATCCCTATATGGTAACAGGAGTGGTAATGCTGTCTTGAATATAATATAATGAATATCAATTTGTATCAACAGGATCTAGACAGCTTGGTGCTTTAACTTAGAAATAGTGGTAAAGTTGATTAAATTTGGGTTCTGGCTGATAAAATAGTGTAATAGATCACTGACAGAGAACATGCCGTTCCTGGCTTGGTTTGTTGATCTCTTGTCACATTATTTGACAAGAGATCATTAAGAACCATTAAGCCTACATTATACTGAAGACCAACACAAACACAGACCAAACAGACATGAGAAGTACTGATGTACTGGGGAGGCCATAGTTGAATGGGTAGAGATGCCACCTGGGAAACAGAAGGTTCCCGGTTTGCGTCCCGGCCCTGGTCTATGTGTGGAAGTGTACTTGAGCAAGACACTTAACCCCTACCTGCTCCCTGGAAGCTGTATTACATCTGCCCACTGCTCCCAATAGTTAGGATGGGTCAAATGCAGAGGACACATTGGGGACGTTGATTTTCTTAATGGATGTCATTTTCTTAATGGATGTCATTTTCTTAATGGATGTCATTTTCTTACCACTTAAGCATTTTAAAACTGAAAATGTTTGCCTATTTTTTTTTTTGTTAACACATTTTACAAATTGTCAAATTGTGTTATTATTATCAAACATATCAGACAGTCTACATTTCCCAATAGGAAATGCATGTATTTAATTCAGTTGATTCAGAAGCAGGGACAATATCCACACTGGCGATAACAATCAATGACCAGAAGGGATATCAAAAGCAGAGGCATGGACCCCCCCATCCCTCCCAGCAAATGGATCCCTGGTTATACCTTATTATTATCCCCTTGGGGAAATGTGTCCTGAATGTGAGCCCAGTACCAAGGGCCATGGCAGGTGTACATTGCATGCATATCTCTTTGCTGTGGGAGAAAACTTGACTAACCCACGCAAACACGGGGAGAACATGCAAACTCCACATAGAAAGGCCCCCTGCCGGTGTTTGAATCCAGGACCCTCTTGCTGTGAGGCAATAGTGCTAGCCTCAAATCTACCTCTACAGAGTGTGTGTTCTATGTGCGTGTTGAGTAGCCTGTAGTGATGCATAGTTATGGACTTTTCCTACACAAGCTTGTGATGCAAACATTAAAATTATTGTCTTATTGTGAAGTGATTGCCTGTATTTCTAATAGCGTATTTCAATTAGGTAATATTGAATTGACTTTTGTCGCCGTTACACTGGTAGAACCTTTTTTTGAGCGCTGCTTGTTCTGCTGTTTTGACTATGTGGGTGGGGAAAGGAAAGGATGAACTAGACCAGTGGTTCTCAACCTGGGGGTCTGAACCCCTAGAGGGGTCCCCACATGATTTTGGGGGGTCCCCAGATGACAGTGAAGTGACATTTAATACAAAAAAAAAGGAAAAGAAGACCATTACAGCATCAAAAGTAATCAACAAATTATACTATAAAAACTGGTCAAACATTTAATTGGCCAAATTGTCAAATAATATAAGAGGCAAACATTTTGAAAATAGCCGATCTACAAGCCCTACAAGAGGCGTTGTGAGCTTGTAGATCGGCTATTTTCACAATAATTATCTGTGGAACCGAGTCCAACTAAATGTAATGCCTACAATTCCAATTGCTTGTAAGGGTGGGGGTCCCCAGTTCAATTATTTTGGGGGGTTGCGGCCTGAAAAGGTTGAGAACCACTGAACTAGGTCAATAAGCTGAGTTTGGTCACAAGAGGGAGACTACAAGATTCAATAAGATACTCAAGATACTCATACTGGTACAAGCAGCAAAATGTTATGCTCTGCAGACTGTGCTAACAAGGACCATTTCAATACAACAATGAGTTAATAATAATAATTAAATAATAATGGATGTAATAGAAGTAAGATAAAATAAAGCTGAGACTAGTACAGGACTACAGGTAAATAAAGACGATAAAGATAAAGGGTAAAACTCTTTGGCAGGCTGGATAGCTGGATAGAATGTACAACAGAAGGTGTGAAATGTGAATTGTCGTGGTTCATTAGTCATGCATGTCAACATGTCAATAATAGAGCCCCAAACATTGCACATTCGCACTACGTTGAGGAACAAATGCCACCCTAGTAACATTGCCCTATTATAGCGCCACCAGGAGGCCGATTTTTGCAAAACAATATTTTTTTAATAAATTACTGCAAATTGTGTCCAAACATAACACAAATCGGTACACATTATCTCTATAGTCAAGTGATCAAGACGGATCCGTCCGATTTTTCATATTCCATCCTGATTGGTGAATTCCGAACATTGCTGCCCCACAATAACCTACCTGACCTGGCGGAGACCTTTGCTCTGATGAGCACTTTTTCTAGTTTGAATATGTCACAAGAAACGAACCAGCATGATAATATTTAAGTGAATGTTTAGTGTGTCTTTTACTCTTAAGCCTGATTGACTATGTCATAGGATGGCGATGGTGTCACTGTGCATGAAAAACTGCTTATCTACAAGCTCACAATGTGTTGCATGCATGACGCATTGTGAGCTTGTAGATCAGCTATTTTCAACACCTGACAGAGCATAAATTTGCTTTTGCAGTTAATTGTGTGTACTGAATGTGCACAGGTAAATGTAGTTATTGTGCTGTTTGCTGCAAGTCAGTGCACCAGTAAGTGGGGGCCCACGGTTTTATAATCCTCCTATGCATGTGTGTGTGTGTGTGTGTGTGTGTGTGTGTGTGTGTGTGTGTGTGTGTGTGTGTGTGTGTGTGTGCGTGTGCGTGCAGATTATCTCAGACTATCTCAGGCACTCACGTTTTCCAACCAGGGGCAGGCATACTATCTTGGCCTGATGCAGCTATGCTCGATCATGGATTACGAGGGCCAATGATGAATACTGGGTGATAATTCGTCATCACATAAGTCCAGTATAGCCTCCATTATAGCCTATCATTTCCAAAGATGAGAAAACAGAATTCGTAAACTTAAAGCTTTTGCACTCAAGAAAGACAGTATGAGTACACTGATGATGGCCACAGGCTGAAATGTTTAATACTTTTGTCAGTCGGTCACAAAACTTAAGATTTTTGGCTTCCTTAGACATCTTTGGAGCGCGAACCTTCAATCAACACTTTAACTGTGAATGAGGAACCGTTCCAGTGAATGGGAATGGTTGTCCTGCTTGGATTTCCTGAGTGTGAGGATGGAGTTGGCTGAGAACATTACACTGCCTGTACACACTGGTGTATACCAGGACACCTTTCTTTTTACAATGCTTTCTTCATCTACACTACAGTTTAACTTTTTTGTTGTGAGGTCATGTCAGCAAAGTCATAAAATGACACATAAATGGATGTACTTAAATTGATTTTAAAGCTGCAATATGCAACTTTCATGTCACCAGGATTCGAAACCTGTTCCCCTGCACGAGCGCTGAAGTGTTTACTGTTGAGCTATAACAGAGTACACATTTGGGAATGCAAGTTATTTCCATTTGACTTTCATGCAATACCTCATGTCAACAAGTAACTGTCCTAGCCAACCACAGGATCTAAATGATTAAATAGAAGAGACCACCTCCAACCATCGTAGTTGTGCTAGTAGTTATGTTGTAACACACTGTGCTCACACAAAAATGCATACTCCCACACATACTTTATGCTGTATTAATCAACGTTTCAGTCACAAAGGACCTTCATCAGTCCTAAACTGAAAGTCCCTATCCTATGTGTCTTAAATGTTGATTAATAAAGCAGAGACAAGTGTGTGTGGGAGTACCGTATGTAGTTTTGTGTGAACGTTTTTATTGTATTTAGTGATCTACTCCCAGCACCACACAAGCTGTTGAGAGTGTGCATGTTGATCTCTCCTTGAATTATCATATAATTTAGATCGGTTAAAATAAAGTTTTATTGACAATAATTGTTATCGATTGCAGCTTAAAACTGTATGGAGGCTGCCCTGAAAGAGTCTCACACCACAAGGAGATGAAAAATATTTCAAATAGGTAGCTATATTACCATTGCAGTTTTCACTGTGCTGCTGTCATTAGGACTATCATTGTTGCCAATACATGATAATGCAGTTGAGATTAAGATATTGCTTGCTGCACTGAACAGTGGATTTGAATTGTGTTTGTTTGTTTGTAGGCCTGTTGACTAAATGAAAGGCATTGTGGTTAGCTAATTGTTCAGCACATTGCATTTGAAGACTTTTCAGTGTTTATTTATGTTTTAGATGTTAATATGGGGAATTGTAAATAGCATGTGTAACATGCGGTTCAGTGGCATGTGGTGGTGCCTTATCTGGGTAGCAGTGCTCTATAGAGGCCTCTGTGATTCCAGATGGATGTTACGTTCATGATTATCTGGCATAAAAATACAAATAAACTCTTATAGACAGCTAGACTCCTGCAGAGCCATGTCTCTCCCTCTAATTTTGGAAGCCAATTACAGGCAAACATAATGTAATATTAAAAAGCTGTTTGACACAAGTGTGTTGAAGAAAATGCAAAATGTAGGAACATTTGGTTAGGTGAAAAGGGGTATGACCTACAGTATAGCCTATGGAGATGCGTCATGATCCAAGGAATCCAGGGAAAGGGGAATTCATATTGTACGGCCTACAGTTCAAGAGTTATAAGGCGAAACATAAAGCAGGTTGTTATAGCGCCACCATGAGGCGCTATACCATATATTGGAAAAGATTTGGGGTGGAGTGACTTCCTTACTTCCCACCGGCAGCGTGCACAAAATGTTTGACGCTGATCAGTCCAGCAGTTTGCGAGATTAGCTTTGGACGAAAAACAGGTGAAAACATCCCTGTCCCCGGCCTTCAGCCTGGTGGAGATAATCAAATCTGGCCCATGGTTACCGTTTTCCACTTTGTATTTTGGTTCCTTTGCACCTGGATAAACTCCAACAAGTTTTACTGTACAGTATATTTCACCATCCTTGGGAAAGTTTAATGGTATGTCCCTATACAACCAGAAAATCGTTTAACGGCTTTCAAGTAGATGATGTATTAGTCAGTCAAGTACTATACAGTAGATGATGACTTGACTAATAAGTCAAGCAGATGTATTAGTCAAGTGGAACTATTTGTAGGTGTAAAGCGGGTGCACAACTGCAACGAGGATGGAATATTTAACACATAACACAGCACAGTTTTTACAATGTGGCTCCTAGGGGGTGAGCCCATCTACAAGAGCGTGTGTGTGTGTGTGTGTGTGTGTGTGTGTGTGTGTGTGTGTGTGTGTGTGTGTGTGTGTGTGTGTGTGTGTGTGTGTGTGTGTGTGTGTGTGTGTGTGTGTGTGTGTGTGTGTGTGTGTGTGTGTGTGTGTGTGTGTGTGTGTGTGTAACAAGTGAATAATATGTTTTAACATATTGTAAATAAGTTTTGGAGTGAATATGTCCCCATCCCTTCATGTTGAGTAGGACTTACGTAATCAACATGCCAGAAATCCACAAGGAAGCCACGCTGTTATTATTCCCTGTCTTGTTTATTTGTATTTAGTTGAAATGGGTGTTCATTGATAATAATGCTTGTGATGTGCGATTGAGAGATTAGTGTTAAATATCATAATGATGAAAAATGTGCTTCTACTAGCTGAATAACCAAGCCATTAGACCCATTAGTCACAGTAATGTGTGAGGAAGACCTTTTACACCCACTTAACCCAGCAAGAGGGTGTTGAACGTTTTCTCAAATAATAGGGGAGGGTCAAGTGAAAATACTGATAGGGGAGCGTGTGGCTATAACAATAAAAACTTAAGTTGAACATGGGTGTTAAATCAACGTTGCTGTTTATTTAATGTTTTTCAAGTGTTCAATGACTAAGTACTACAGCCCAGCAAAAACACAGAAGATCAGAGACTTGACCTAAATAATATATACCGTAGGTTCAGGTTGAGCACAGTAAGGGAGAATGCCAGTACAGCCCAGCAAAAGATTGATTGATTAAGGTATGCAGTTACTAGATACACAGCCTATGGGATGGTTTGGTGTACCCCATGGCTGTTTCCTAATGAGGATTGAGTCTCCCTGAGGTGATGTCAGAGTAAACAGTGGACAACTTTTCATTTTCAGTAAATCACTAAATAATTTATATTAATATTAATATTAATGTTAATATAACGCATTTTATGTTCTGTGACATGCAGGGGACTAATCATAATTTATTGTGTGTGTGTGTGTGTGTGTGTGTGTGTGTGTGTGTGTGTGTGTGTGTGTGTGTGTGTGTGTGTGTGTGCGCGCGTGTGCGTGTGTGTGCACTCGTGCGTGCGTGTTTATGTGTGTGTGGCTCAAATTGGGGGAGGTAGGCCTGAGCCGCAGCGTGGCGGTCCAGGCACACTAGGCTGCAATGCCAGCCTGACATCGTGTCGCGGGTTCAAGTCCCGATCCCGACTACCTTTGCTGCTTGTCACTCCCCATCTCTCTCCCCGTTTCCTGTCAGTCTAGTTGTCATATAAAAAAGGCACAAAAGCAGAGAAAAAAAGATCTTTTAAAAAAAAATGGGGGAGGTTATCAAATAACTTTTGAAGCCCTGGGGAGGGGCTTTTATTAAATACGATACCTAGCAAGTTTTCATTTTCTTTCCAAGTTCAATGCATAGGCTATAAAACATGTTTCTTGTGGTGAGGAGTCTTTTAAAACTGATCTTGATGTCTGGGGATTTGATCGATACTACTGACTGTTTTCTGAACCATCTGTCCTTCCTTTGAATTTCTCTTTTTATGTAAAGCGTTCATACAGGACTCCTCAGTTGTAATCTGTTGTTTCTCCCAGATTATACTGTATGACCAAAGTATCCTGTATCATTTTACTTACTTCCAGTAGGCCTACCGTTATCCAAATCTTTTAAGAGTAGGCTATCTCAGCATAGCAGGACAAAATACAACAATGACTATATTTGGTTGCAATATAAATTTGGGCCTTGACAAATGGCAGCACTGAACGACTTTTGGTGGGTGAAAATTTTACAGGGTGCATTTATGGGCACAAAATAAATACTATGGATTATTGGTTACAGCTCAGAAATCCCTATATGACCCCTGAATTGTTAAAGCTGCATTACTCAGCTCACCCCCTTCCCTGGGCTCTCCATCCCTTGCCTATAAAAAATATAGTATTTAACATGCAGCTATTTTAAAGGGCCATTAAGGGGGACTTACAACGTACTTCCTTAGGGATGTATTTTATCTTCATCCTCACTGCAGTGACCTACAGGTGGTGTCTCAATATACAGTTGCCTATGTCCCTTATAAGCACATGCCGAACGTGTCAAACTAGAAGTACAGGAAGTATGACTGCAGGGGCGGCCATAGCTGAGTGGTTAGTGAGCCCGCCTAGGGAGCCAGAGGCCCTGGTTGCCCCAGGTTCGATTCCAGGCCAGGCCAGCATATGTGTCGATGAAATGAAATTTGTCCCTGAGCAAGACTCTTAACCCCTAATTGCTCACAGGTTCTCATTGGAAACAAGACCGCAAGGACTTTCATGAACGACCTGTTAAAAGGAATTATCCTTATGCAGGAATTTCCAGTAGTCTGGACAACATGTTGTAGCATGCTTGCTTGCACTTCCTCTACTTCCGGTTAGACATTTTCAGCAGTAGTTATTTTCCAGGCTTTATCTCCTTGTGAGATGGAGCTAACAATTTAGAACAACTCTGAACTGTTCTTTAACCACCATGACCTAAAACATTGGTGTAAGTAAATGTTAAATGGATTGTGTTCATGTAGTGTTTTTCCCCCTCTAATCTTCCAACCGCTGAATGCGCTTGACAATTATGCTTCAGACACACACACACACACACACACACACACACACACACACACACACACACACACACTCAAGTTCAAGTTTATTTTGTCCCAAACTGGGCAATTTATGTTACAGCAGATGATTGGAAACTCCAAGACACAGTAAACATACATACACAAGACATAACATAGACATAGACATGATCACAAGATCCAGATAATAATAGCTACTAATAGCTACCTCCACCTGCTTCCATTATTGATGGCACGAATGGAAGTAGGTACAAATGAGAATTTGTCCCTATTGTTTTTAGCTGCAGGGGTCTTTAACCTTTGGCCGGAAGGCAAGAATTCATATTCAGGATTTAGGGGGTGAGAGCTGTCCGCTCTAATAGATGATGCTTTCTTAAGCACCTGCTGGTCATATAGATGACTCAGACAGCTGAATTGTACCCCCACAATCTTGCTAGCCCCCCTCACAACCCCGTTGAGATGTGTATGATGGTGTCTTTGCACACTTAGGTTTTTACACTTTATTACTTTGTGTATTACTTAATACTACAAGTAGTACCTTGTATTATAACTTTATCTTATACTATTTTATTTTGGACATTACTTGTTGCACAGTCTGGTGGAGTCTGCCACACCAACATTTCACTGTTCATTCATGTGCTTTGTATATTCATGTGACTAATATGTCTCTTGAATCTTGAATCAGCATGTAGACACAGTAGAGTAGAGCACCAAACACTTTTGTCGCATTCGATGAAAATCATAGCCAAGAGTCTTAACTATAGAGTTGCACTTGTCAATGCCTCACATTGGGTTTTTCCTGTAGTTTACTTTTATTTTTATGTACTGTTTAAAGACACATTCACCCGTGATTATTTTAAGAATCTATGAAACAAGTAAATAATCTGACAAGTTGTGGTAGTTTATTGACCCTGGGCCTCTGCTGTGTATATATTTACACAACTTCCTTATTAGCTCTTTCCACGGTGTACATTTACTGTATTCTCAGTGTCCATGCGGATCCCTGTTAAGATTGAGTGACACAGTAGCTTATCAAGTTGCTGTTGCTTGAAATACATTATTTTAGTATTGCTTCAATGCTTCCACTGTGCTTTGCATGCACCTCGTCTATCGGGAGAAATCAAACAAATCAAATCTAGGCCATTTGGGATTAGACCAAGCTCAGATTTAAAAGACTTGCAAGTGCTTCTCAATCCTCTATTCGGTTTTATTTTGGGTGACTGAGTAATGGTCTGGCTCCTCCAATTCCTGCCCTATTACACATCTTTTTATTCTGTTAAACCCAAGCCCTCTATAAGTGTACCTGAGCAGAAGGCGGCAGACAGAATGTTTTCAGATGCTAATTTGATTTATACATTTTATATGTATAAAGTGGGCACTGGTCGCTTTCTAAGCTGTAAAAATCTATCCCACTTCCTGTTTTGGATTGCCACATTACCGTTTCTTTCCCCCCTTTAAAATGAAAAAATATATATACTGTTTATATAGAAAATAATGGCAGCACTTGCTATGCATCCTATGTGTATAACGCATAATTAACATTCAGAGGCAGTGTTTACTGCTTTGTTTACTGAAAGGCACACACGCGCGCACTCACTCACACACACACACACACACACGCACACACGCACACACACACACACACACAGGGATATTACGTGTATTGTGAATTGGGAGAGGCACTGTAGATCTGTTGAAGAGGAATTTGTGTTGTTCCTTGGAAGCAGAATCTCTACTCCAGGAATGATGAACAGAGACACCACCAAGATGAAGACGGAAATGCTAACCACTTCCTTAAACGCTATAGGCTAATACCTCGTTGTTCAGTAGTAAGAGACCACACCTTCTGCTCAAGTTAAACAGCATTTATTGAACAAAGTGAGATGTATGTGTATTGCTGGGGAGCCCGAGGTGGGGCGAGACTCAGGGTGGGGGTATGGTCTCGGGAGCCAGGCGACCGCCACAGTTGCTCTGCTCAGGAGCGGTCTGTGTTCTCACGAGCGGTCTGTGTTCTCAGGAGCGGTCTGTGTTCTCAGGAGCGGTCTGTCGGCTCTAATGGCCTCACAGTGAGTCATGGGTTTGATTCCCAAGCCCAACAACCTTTGCTGCTTGTCACTTCCCATCTATCTCTCCCTGTTTCCTGTCATTCTCCACTATACTATCTAATAAAATAAAAAATGCATATCTTAAATAAATAAAAAACATTACATATCTATACATAACAACCATGATTGTTACAGTACGTGCAAGATAACTTTGCCTGATAGTAACAGAAGTAACATTCTGCAGGTGCTTATGGAACACTCGATACAGATCAGCCTTTGTCATCCAAATATCAAAAAGGCACTAAACTTTGCCTGGGCCCAATCTACAAGCACTAGCATCCGCTATGTCTTAACCTGGCCTGAGAATGTGTGGTGTGTGACTGAAAGCCACACTGGAAACGTTTCTTGGGACAGTCAAAACAACTATTTAAAAGGACCATGGGCCTACTGGTATAAACACACCACTCTCGTCTCATAGGTTCTGCAATATTCAATACTGTATAATTGCTTATTTTTTAGAGGTTGCAATTGTTTTACGTTTGTTTACATTTTCAAAAGTCAAAAGTAATTAAAACACTGTCATATACTGAATAATACTCCCATGTTAATATGCTGTGTTGGACTACCTGTCTCAAGCAAGTATCAAGTCCCTGTAATTTGATTTTTATAGCGTACTGAACTGAATGGAAAACATTGGCTTCCTCAAAGACCAAACAAACCAAAGTATGCTTGGGAAATGGTCGAGTCGTAGTCAATAAGGTTCACATGCCAGACCACCGGCAGTGGTGGACAAAGTATACAGTAGTAAATACTCAAGAATTCAAAGATACAAATTGTGATAGGAGGAAATATATTTTCCTAGAAATGTAGTGTCAAAAGTAGTCAAAAGTCAAAAGTACAATATTTCTATTTGAAATGTAGCGGAGCGGAAGTCATCAGCTTGCAAAAAACAAATACTCCAAAAATGTACTTAAGTAGCCTACAGTACTCAAGTACGGTCCACCACTGACACCAGTATTATCCTTTAAACTCAAGAGATTAAGGGAGAAAAGAAGAGTACTTTTGTCCCTTCTGACAAATGGGTACTGTGTGATCTACAAATGTTGTGCAATGTCTCCTGTTGCTCTTTTACAAGATTATGTGGTTCTAGAGGGCCGACAAGGCTGGGCATCTGGAGGGCCTGTTAGACTAATGGTGGCCCCGGCTCAAACAAAATGAGACAGGAGTAATCATTGTCAACATCGTGACAGAGAGCAGGCTCTGCAGACATTTGAGAGCCATAATGTATCCTCTGTGACGGATGAGAGGGCTTTTAAGTTTTCCACCCTGGAGAGCACACATGATGCGTTGCGCAGGTTTTGTTGGTCCAGAATCCTGTTAAATCCGCAATGTGTGGAGGATGTGATTATAGTGTAGATGTGTTCTCGTTAGCTCAGGATGATGACATGATTTTGATTTGGTTTGATAACGTTCATAGAATCCGCAAATTAATGGGGCAAAACTCATGCATGCAGTGCTTGCACCACATGCCTGGTAAATGTGCAAAACAATTAGAGCACAAAATTAAGACATGAAAAATGTTAACACAGGTCTGGACTGACAGGATTTCCTACCATTACTGTATTCCGTGCTTCTACTGGTGGAAAAATAAAGGTTACAGTTACGGACTTGATAGGCCATCTCTATGTATAATGCCAGATCTGGCTAATAAAATGGTAAATGGTGCATTTATAGCACATTTAATCAAAGCACTACAATATGCATTATATTCTCCCATTCACACACCGATAGTGGAGGAAACCATGCAAGGCAACAACCTGCATTGGGAGCAGTTAAGGTATAGTTCACACACAAAAAATAAATAAAAAATTATATCGATTAGTCACACCATAGAGCCTTGAATTCATGTATATATTTTTTTGTCAAATTTCTAAGCCAATAATTTGATGACCAGCGGACCGGTAGGCAGTGGTTCGGGTAGGAGACACAAAGGAGACTCTTTGTGTCTCCTACCGGAACCGCTGCCGGTCATCAAATTATTTTAAAAAATCCATGAATTCAAGTCTCCATGGGGTGAATAATCGATAGAAAAAAAGTCATTTTGGGGGTGAACAATCCCTTTAGGGATTTAGTGACCTGCTAAAACACTGTTTCTCAACGTCTGGTCAGGGGCCCACCAGGAGTCCAAATGTACCCTTAAGGGTCTGTAACACTGAGAGTGTACACATGGAATATTTTTTTATCTTTGGGACCCCAACCCACACTATACAATTCTTAGTGTTAATTTAAGTTGTTGAGAGTGTACAAAAGGAACCAAACAAACCATTTGGTTCCATCTACTCTCAGAGTTACAGACCAGTAAAGTCAGACACTTTGGCACTTACTCAAGGGGGAGCCGGGGATTGAACCTGGAACCTTCCAATTACCAAGTGGTCGCTACCTTCTCCCTCTACTGCCGTCTTTGGTTCATGGTGTCACCGTCATCTCAGTCACTTGCACTTCCACTTACAGTTGGCGCTCCCTTTAAACAAGGTTGTATGCCTGTGTTTACAGGGAATTGCCAGTTGTGGTTGTGGTTCATGTTTGTGCCAGACAACGCAAAACCTGTTTGAGCGTAGAATTGTTGTTTTGTTTGAATACTTTTAAAGTTCAACCCCCATTGATCACTGATAACAACATGCTATTGCACTATACGTTGAAAGACGACAATAACAAGGGAAAGAATCCAGTGCAGTGAAGAGAGGTTGGCCACATTCATCTGACTGAACTTATGTTGCTGTCTGTGTCCTCACTTTATTTGTTGATATGTTTGGTTCTCGTCATGCATTCCATTCAATAAACATGAATGTATTGGCCCCTTTCTGTGGGAAACACGTTCGAGTTTATTTTCCCACCTTCCTCATTTATATAAGATGTTTTTCTATCTGGTTTTATAATTATTGTATTTACTACATTTCTAAAGTGTTCCATAATTTGATTTGAAAATGTGTTGATAGCATTACATAACCTAAAGTCATGAAAAACAAAAGTATGTAAGAGAGCACACAGTATTCATTTTAGGAATGCTTGAGAAGGCCACCCATCAAGCAAGCTAAACTCATGACAAAAGTAGCCTACCAGAAGAAGATATATAAAGAGGCAAAATCCACATCCTGTGCTTTGGATCTTATTGTTGGCACAGGTATATATATATATTGCATAGGAAAATGGTCTCCGAAGTCATTATTAATAATGTCATGATATATTGTATACTGTACACTCAGTGCAGTTACCTGGTACAAACCAGTCCTCTTACTGGTCAGAGGCACCAGTCCATGGTTGATTGGAATATATGAATATTTGAATAACATGAATTACAGACGTTACAGGATGGTAAACTGAATCATGCACGAGACAAGGCATTACACACCAAAACTGTCTACGCTACACAATGCTTCAGCTGTCTACATCCTGGACTCTACTAGTATTTATCCCAAGTCGGTTTGCTGAGCACACAGGCTCTTTTAACTGAAATAGCCTCCCTGACATTATGTTCAGTTAACGTCCCGCCTAGGTGCTTGGAAGACAATCTACAACCACAATATTGCTTTAGGGCATCATGGCAGTTGTTCTGTGAGGGAGTTGGGCTACCGCAAGCCCCATTATCATCTCATCGCAAGTTAATCTGTAGAGTATAAAGGGAAGTTGCTTGCTACAGTAGCGCTGTGTCACATCTACACCAGCTCCAGCCTGAGAGCACAACAATTAAGTGGGAATAGAAAAGGATGAGAAGTTTGAACCTTGTGGCTTTTAATAAGCCATTATCTCCCACGGTTATTTATGAGGGAATCTCAAGCTAATCTTAAGCTACTGTATAACATACACCCATAACCATCATTTGCCCAACACATGTTGAAAAACCTGTATTTGCATTGAAATTACTGCATTTCTGTGCTGAAGAATGGGAGGTAGTGGCTCTGACCATAAAATGTGAATATAATAATCTTGTACAATTAATATTAATACATTTATAGTAATATACTGTAGAATACAGTAAATACATAATAGTAATAATTTATTAATATTAAAAAAGGTAGTTAATCTTGCATTGGGTTGTTGTGGTTTCACTTCAGTTTTTTCCTTGGAATCAAAAACATTTGCACACCGTCTTGACATGCTGAATAATGAATCAATGAATATAATTTGTAGAGCAGCCACTTGGGAATCAGAAGGTTCCCGTTTCGATCCCCAGCTCCCCCTGGGTTAGTGTCTAAGTGTCCTTGATTGAGCAAGACACTGCTTAACTGATAACCCTAACTGCTCGTGATGAGCAGGTTGGTGCCTTGTATGGTTTCCTTGGCTGTCAGTGTGTGAATGTATAGATGTGCATGTGCCTAGTGCCTACTACACCAATGCACCTGTCACAAATATTTCATTAAGGAGTGCAAGAGAGATTGGATGATTTGTGTTTTCCTTAACAGTGAAAGAGGTAAACTTAAGCTCTTTCTAAGCTGTAATTTTCATTGTCTTGGATAGCATGACACAACAGCAAAGAAAAAAAGAAATTAAAGAACACTCCCAGTAATTAGCTTGTACCGTAGCCGGTTATATTAGAGCAGGGTTCCCCAATTCATTTTCCCCATGGGCCAAATTATGTCTCGGGTACCAAGCCGAGGGCCAGGGGCAATTTTTTGTTTTTTATTCGTTTTTTTTCTCTAATCGAGCTAATTTGACACTGTGTTATTTTAGGCCTGGGATTCTTCAATCCTGTGTTGAGGGTCAGACAAGGAAAAAAATGCACTCTGGAAACAAAATAAGTTGAGAATCAACCATTTACTTAAAATATTTGGTTGTTACAGTCTGCTTGAAAAGTAATACAGATTAACAGCAGCCAGTTGTACATACTGAAAATCAAAATAAGTCCAGAATCAACTATTTAATTACAGATGTGTTTGTTAGTCTGCTTGAACAGTAATACAGATTTATTTTATAAAAAAAAAAAAAAAGGTGACTGGAGTCGTCGCGGGCCGGACATTTGCCTCTTGTGGGCCGCAAATGGCCCGCGGGCCGCCTATTGGGGAACCCTGTATTAGAGTGTCAAATTTGACTAAATACAAAAGTAGTGTAGTCTACTGTATATAATCATTGCAGAGGTACCTACCAACATGACAGATTGCCATTAATGCCTGGTGTGCGTGCACAGAGCCTCATTACGCAGTAAAGCAGGGTTCAGTCCAGGACACTAAACACGACGTCAGTCATGCATGTGTCAGTGGCTCTCCAGGACTCCTCATGAGATTAAACCCCAATGACCTGTACAGTAGCAACACCATAAGGACAGGCCATTGCTTTGATGCTGAGCAGTGAGGCGTGAGGTAGGCTTCTTTCTGCCACTGCTGGGACGAAATCCCAGCCCAGGTTTCATAAAGACAGGCCACCTAGGCCTATTTCCAGTGCCATAAGTAGTCTAGGGACATGCACGTAGGCTATAGATTATTAGCCTAAACATTTGATGTATTTACTGTACCCAATGCCCTCCTCCAATGAGAGAGCAGTTGGGAGTTCAGTGTTGTGCTCAAGCACAAGAGACCTTGCTGATGGACAAGTGGGTTTTTGTAAGAGAAAGTGTCTTTCCAGTTTTGGGCAAGTAGCCTACCTCTACAGTAAAAAACATAAATTTTGACCCTATGTACCTCATTGGGTAAAGCTTTGCTCAGGTTTGAGGGGGTTTTCTTCCCACCTGGGTCACCCATGCTAGAACAGATACACACAAATCTAACTCTGAGTGTACAAAATGGAACCAAATGGACCCTTATTTGTACACTGTCAGGGCTAAATTAACACTGAGGATTTGACTATGTAGTATACAGTCATAGTAATGTAAGGTGCTCAAATGGAATATGCTATGTTAAACTATGGTTGATTCTTTAATAGAGAACACAAGCAGAAAATGTGTCACGAAAGTGCCACATTTTCTGCTCGTGTTCTGCTTATGTCATCAGCTTGCACGATGTTGCTGGGGTTATTGTGCTGACAGGATCAGTGTGTTCCAAGTTTCCTGTACCCAGCATTGGCCGGGTTATTGCGTGGTTGAAATAGGTGCTCTCTTTCCTCTCTCCCTCTGACTCCCTCCCCCTCTCTCTCTCTCCCTCCCCACACTTTCACTCTCCCTCTCTCTCTCCCTCCCACTCACCCCCCCCCCCCCTCCCTCTCTTGAACCTGATACTCAAAAGAATGCAAAGGAAAACATGCAAAAGGACATGCAATGAAACTAATTGTTTTACACAGTGAGTTTTACAATGTCTGAGATTGCACAAACCCTGTGCAAACCCATGGCGTGTGTGTGTGTGTGTGTGTGTGTGTGTGTGTGTGTGTGTGTGTGTGTGTGTGCGTGTGCGTGTGCGTGTGCGTGTGCGTGTGAGTGTTGAATGGTGAAATGAATATTTAAATACGTGTAACAGGTTTGAAGTTGGTCATGAGAAGAATGTGGCCATGCAGATGTGACATGCATGGACACAGCATTGTCTTCTATTTGGTCAATGGAGCTTTAGTTAAACAGAAACAGCTGTGTCCCTCTTTGGACTGCTAAGCCTCTAAAAATAGAATGCATTGCAAAACTGTTCTGTTGTCTGCCTTGATTCCTTAAATCGGGGTTCAACATTAATGATTGCTGGGGGGAAGCAGAAGACAGCTAGGCCAGCCACTTGCATTTTCATTTTTGAATGAAGTTGCATTTTTTAGATCTGCTTAAATTATTTCCTGAATGTTCAACTTATACAAAATTACAAACTATACGCCCCCCACCACTGCACACCACGCCTGCTCGAAAATAGCCGATCTACAAGCTCAAAAAGCATCATGGACGTAGATCGGCTATTTTCAGTGCACGACACAGTTGTGTGAGAGCATAATTTAAGAACGTTGGTGAAACAAGATTAAGACTATTAACTTGTAATGAATTCTGTGACTGTGAAATGTGCACATTTCCCAAGATCCTTTGTATAGTGAGATACAGTACAAGTGTGTAGCTGTAATATGTTGCATTTTGATGAGTTGCATTAAAGCTATGTAACTTTTTTAGAAAATAAAATGTTATCTTGTCCAATCTGTAAGGTAGAGTATGTTGATACAACTTATACAATTGGGGTGGTTATGTTTGGTCTCCCTGCTCATCTATTGAGACATTTAGATCCTGTTTCTGGTTTGACCCAAATGTTGTCCTTTTGTTTTGACCTAAAAAAAAATTCTCAAGCTCTATTAGCTCAGCACTTAATTGCGTTCTTGTTGAACAGTGATATATTCTGTTCATTAATTAAGTTTTATATAAGGATCTCCATTAGCTGATACAATAGCAATTGACTAATCCTCCAGGGGTCCACAATTTAAAGCATTTTCATGTTGAAGAAATGCAGCATTATTTATATATATTATTATATATATCATGTTTGATTTGTTTACTTTCAATTATCACATACCGTCCACCTAGCATCCATGACTGAGTGAATCAAATTATGACTGTCTGCTATTAACCATCCAGGGTTTCAGCAATAGTCAAGATTGAAATCCCACTTCATACATCTATCGTGCATCTGTCCTACATTAGTGCGATGGGTGATTTGACAAAGACAGGGTAGAAGATATGACCCCCAGCCTTCCTGTCGCTTGACCAGACATTTTAGTTTTTAGCTGGGAGCGAATCTCTTGCTGCTGGCCTGTTACAGGGCCGGCTCCCTGACACCTGGTCTCCCAGGTCCAGCCCCCCTGAGGATATCATAAAAACATTTGAAACATAAGAAATGTTAGGGGCGCACCGATACCACGTTTTCTTGACCAACTACCAGTCATTTATTTTTAAGTAGTCCGAGTACCGAGTACAAGCATTTTCTCATTTTCAATAATATTTTTATTTATTTATACCATTTTAACTTAAATACTTGTATGTCTACTGAGCAGGATTTGAGCGTTTGAAGTACCATAAACATAGCCTAAAGTTATACTACTCAATCATTAAGCCGACTAATGGCCTCGCAGTTGTTTAACAGCCAAACAGCCTTTTACTATGTGCCTGTCCCTCTGGGTTATGGGATCAGTGTCACGTCTCTCCTGGTTGTGTGTGTGTGTGTGTGTGTGTGTGTGTGTGTGTGTGTGTGTGCGTGTGCGTGTGCGCGTGCGTGCGTGCGTGCGTGCGTGCGTGCGTGCGTGCATGTGTGTATTAGGTGATAAACATGAATCTTACAGGGTTGATATTCTATTGCCTATACTTGTCTTCTAAAGTGTGAGGGAGATACACAACAAAATGCTAAAACACATGAATACATTGCCCGATTGACCCCAAATGTCAGTGTTTGTTGCAGAAACATTTCTTTTTATCAATCTTCACCAAATTATACACATGATCTCGGGAGTCATGTGAAAATGAGCGTTAAACAGCTTTTTGATATTCCATGTAGGCCTACTGTTTGCCTGTAATTTCTAATTAGCTTTCAAAATGTGTGTGAGGGGCTTATTTTTAGCAAAGAACAGCATAACCACTGAACACAACATCCAATCAACCCTAAATTGGAATCACATGGTCTTCTCAGAGTAGGTGGCATCTCACAGTAGGTGGCACCACAAATCCCCTCCATACTGTAACCTCTGGTCCCGACGGCTGCGACCCATGACTTACACAGCCCATGGGTAGGCCCCTGACCTGGCGAAGATACAGTGTGTGCTCCACAGAGCGCCCCATTCTAGTTTATACCGTGTAAGTCAGGCGACCCAGTGAGCCAGATTTCTTTTGGGTTCATTTATATAATTTGGAACGTCTCACAGGCTGTGAGCCACTTGGCTCACACAGTAGGCTACGTCCTGACATTTCTAGTGGCTCACATCGTTACCATGGACACTTTGTCAGTGAGCCGATGTATGGAGTATAAATCACCCAGAGTTATGACCCATGAGCCATGTACCATAGATGTTCTTACAGTATAAACTAGGCTTTAGAAACATGCACCCGTCACTTCAGGTTATGGGAACGATAATCTTTGCAAGTTGTTTTTACTGCCGACAAGCAGAGAAATGCTACACAGTGCACTAAAATACTCAAAAATTGCCAACATGTTTGGCAGAATGGGCACAAGGAACTGGATGAAGGCACGCGTTCAAGAAAGAAAGGGTTTCTTGCCATCGGCGAACTTAACCGATGCCAAGTATCTTAGCCTGGTATCTGTGGCGCGTTCCAGGGCCCCTGTCTAGGTCACGGCCCTCTGAATCATTCAGGGTCTCCCCCCGCGCGCCTTACGGCGCCCCTGGGGGCAGTGAACCTGTCTCATAAAGACCCCGGGAAGAACAGCAGTGCATATGGCGTTTATCACTCCGACATCGCATCCTGCTGAGGATATCACTTGACCCCGTTTGTGTCACAATCTATGTCACGTGGAAGACCATGAATTACGAGGAGAGAGAGAGTAGCACTCAACACCATATCAATATAATGATGACAGATATCAGTATTTTACATTATGGAAACACTTAATTTTGTGTAGTAAGTGATGTAGCAGCTCTGCGCTCAGCATGAAGCGTCCACAGACATCAAAAGGGTAGTTAAGTCATTTTCCTATTACAGTGGATTCTTGCGTGGCTGCATGGCAGACATGCTGCATAAATGTGCATACTGGAGGCACACAGGTATAACCTTGCTGGCTGGTGTATAAGCATACCGTATGAGCATACAGTATGAATACAGTAGGCAGACAGTATGAGTACAGTATGAGCATACAGTATGTGTACAGTATGAGTGTACATTATGAGTACAGTATGAGTGTACATTGTGAGTATAGAGCAGGGGTCTTCAACGTTTTTCAACCCAAGCACCCCCTAGCTGAGAGAGAGAGGAAGCAGGGACCCCCACTATACAGGTGTAGGTATATATTGTGTTGCAGATTAAACTTTTTCATAGATTTCATCATGTTGTGTTGGATTCATGTTGAGGTGTATTTTCATGATTTAACCACTTAAACCGTGAATACTTAGTAAACCTTTCACTCTGTACTTGGTCTGCTCTTTTCCCCCCTCTACACCAAACCTCTTTGCCGAAAATAGCAGATCTACAAGCTCACAACACTGTTGTGAGCTTGTATATCTGCTGTTTGTGGCTAAAGTTCTCCTCAGAATAGGGATGCTAGGGTTCAAGTGGTTAATGTAAAAAAAAAAAAAGATCCTATCACACAAAGATTTGGCGGCCTGCCTGAAGTAACTCTCTGAGGACCCCCTAGGGATCCCGGACCCCTGTTGAAGACCCCTGGTATGGAGTATAAATATACAGTATGAGTACTTTGACTTTGACACACTTTGGCATCTTTATTGATAATAAAACATATGTAAAATGACATACATTGTCACACCATTATCAAAAGGATAGACACAAAAAAGCCAGCGGATTATTTCCATTGCGGTCCTTTCGTATGTATGTGCAAATAATGTGATACATATCGTGATACAGTATGAGTTTGCAGTGTGAGCATACTAAATGGTGCATTTTTATATAGCGCTTTTATCCAAAGCGCTTCACATAGATTGTGCATTACATTCACCCATTCACACACACATTCCAAACCGATGGCGGAGGAAACCATGCAATGCACCAACCTGCTCATCGGGAGCAATTAGGGGTTCAGCGTCTTGCTCAAGGACACTTCGACACTAACTCTGGGGGACCCCGGGATCGAACTGTGAACCCATCCGGCCACTCTACCCCTGAGCCACTGCTGCCCCTGCATACTATATGAGAGTGCAGTAAAGGCCAGTCCACACCAACGCAACTCCTTGCAACAAAACCGTTTTAGAGACCGTTGCAGCGGTGTGGACTGACCAGTTGCAGAGCGCTGCCATTTGGAGATAATGGTTGCAAGTAGTTGCAAGGAGTTGAATTGGTGTGGAGTCTGTGGACTGGCCTTAAAGGGCAAGACCACTTTGGTAGAGGTTTGGGTTGTGTAGTTACCTTGCCATGGTGTAACTCCAAAGGTGAACAAGAAATCAAAAATAATTGCTCCATTGATTAGAAATTGTTAATTCAAAATATGCTCCTCATTGACTTACATTGTACGCTGAAACAGCTCTCAAAGTCACTTAAGCACATAAACGAACGCAAGCAAAGTTGATTCAGACAATACGGAACATCACAAAACCCAGTACTGTTTATTTTATTTTATAAGAATGTTAACTTCCTGTTCATTTTGCCATTTTTATTAAGAAGAAAACCCGGACTGGATCCGTGGATCCGGATCTTCAAACAGTGAAATCAGCAGGAAATGTTATTAAAAAAAAAAACAGTACTGGGTATGGTGATGTTCTAATCTATTTGTGTCTGAATCAGCTTTGCTTGCGTTCGTTTATGTGCTAAAAGAGTGACTTTAGAGAGCTGTTTTACCGTACAATGTAAGACTTGTAAGTCAATGAGGAGCATATTTTTAATGATCAATTTCTAACCAATGGACCAATTATTTTTTATTTCTTGTCCACCTTTGGATTTACATCATTGGCAAGGTAACCACACAACCCAAACCTCTACCAAAGTGGTCTTGCCCTTTAAGAGTGTGCAATAATTATGACTGTACTGTATCAGCGTACAGTATAAGTGTACAATTTTTTCACATCACATCTTTTCCCTGAGTCTTACTTACAAATATCAACCAGGAAAACTGTGCACAGATGATGTGCTTCATAATTAAAGTTTCATGAACGCATAGTGTTTGTGTCTAGAAACAGTGGTATCAACAACACCAGCCAGTGACTGACGAGACGATGACGAGACGATGTTTCAAGTTAACTGGAGACACACTAAAATAGATTTTGCTCAGTCCAAATAGATATTTATTTCATTTATCTAATTTGGCCAAAAACGTCATGTGGCTAATGAGACATGGGATGCCTTGGATTTTCCCAGACAGTCTGCGAGGGTTGGCACTCTAATCTCCAATGACATTAAAAGCATTTGCGTATTTTTTTCAACATAGCAACATCCTACTCCCTCTGCAAGGTCCATTGTTTTATAATTTCATGGCATGATTCTAGGTCATCCTTTTACCCAAGAGTTCATTGGTTCTGGAGCTTGTGTTAAGTGAAACTTAAATAAAACCCCTTTCTAGAGTTGTAAACTAAAAAAAACAGGAAAGCAGAGTTTCACATAACAAGGTTACTAGTTAGAACTTTGTGGGAAGCAGATAGTAAAATCTTGTCCCCAGAGACAGACCAAGTTAGGAATGAGGCTGCCTTTCATCCTGTCTCCTAAATACTATACATTAAACGGTGTACTTTGAACTGGATATTGTACGTGAGCAGCAACCGCACAATAAAGTGTGAAGTCAACTTTGAAAATCCTCACAGGAGATCAGAGGGTTAAAAAGTCGGCTGATTGACAGAGTGGCAGATGTCTGAAATGATTCCCTGTGACTAATCAGCGTCGCTGCACGTTAAAGCACCGCACCTGAAAGAAGCCTGTAAATGGTTCAAAACCAGTGGTCCGGGGACCACCAGTGGTCCTTGGGGGGGTACAAGGGGGTCCCCAGCTAAATTAGTTAACATAGCGTCACAATCATTTTAACCATTTAGCTTTGGCTATTCAAATATAGCAGATATACATTGTAGATCTGCTATTTTATTTTAATCGTGAAAATGTGTGCACATTTTTTAATATATATATATATATATTTTAAAGCACATTTTTAATTCAAATCTAAAAAAAATGGCCGCCGATCGGATTAAAATGCTTTTTATTGAACAATAAGGGAGATACAGGTACTTATCGCGGTCCTGCTCAACTTGTTACATCCGTTGCTCGGGGATAAGCACTTTATATTTGAAATCTGAACGTTTATGTACATGTGAGAGTTGTAAATGTGAAAAAATCTAAAACCAGGAACAAGTGGGTCCATGACTGTCATGGTATGACAGTCATGTTTCAGGGCTACACTGGTGCAGCCATAAAAAGCTGGAGGCAGCCGGTGAGAGACAACTGTTTGTTTGTTTAAGAGTCATAAAACTTGCCATTTGTGGCGCACGGTAGAACGTGCGTTCTAGCTCATTGTCATTTGTTTGTTTGATGTCCTCAAGCTAAAGCAACATGATTGTTGATTTAGAAACTAATGTGATTTGTTTATTGAGATATACAGATTGATAAAAACAGTTGGAATGCTGCTAAAATTCAGTCTATTATATTTGCATTTCATATGAGACTGCATGTTAAAAACCTAATTCATAAAAAGACACTAAGAAAGTAAAAACAATGTTCAAAAATATATGTAAAGCATGTATTTTTGCATTTATTATTTCATGTGCATTGTATTTACAGTAATTATTTATAATTTTTCATTTACGGTTTTTCACCTTGCAACTATACCTTACTACCTACATAAGCTGTACTGCAACAACAAAAACTAAAGTAAAGAAGAACTAAAAAGAAAACAAATTGTGGTCATTGTACGAGTGAAACCCGGTTAAAACCTCCTATGGACTGTACCATCCCTTTCAAGCGGGGAAACTGCAAATATACTAAATAGCTTGACACCAAGATTAATTTGATTGTTTAAGTGTGCCTGCCTCAATCCCCCAGGAGCCTTGCTGTTTTCCTGAGCAACATGCCAAAGGTCACTGGGTCACTATAGTTGTTGTTACTGTAACCTTAGTCAGGGAAAATGAGAAGTGAACATGGTCATAAACATTACTTGGTGGACAGTGGACTACCTCGAATACACCCCAGAGAAAACTGGGGGCATATACTGCTAGAGCCTAGATGCAAGTTCAAATGAAAAACAAATGACATCGCAATTGAGGTAAGCAAAGATAGTTATTTAAAAGTTGTCAAATTCCACAGGGTTGAGGGAACACACATAGCCTATGGCCTATGTTACAACCAACCCCATGTCCATCCATAATACAATTCCAGTTAACTTTTCATACTTCCAGTGGAGTAGTGAACCGAAGTGGACAGGTCAGAACATGGCAGCACAGCCATGCTCATGCAATATCCAGCAATGTGTATCAACAGACCACTATTTGGATACAGTGCCAGACACTGACATAATGAAGCGATTAGTATTGTGATAAAAAGGCTGCTGACACAAACATTAAACTCATCATGGAAGCTCATTTAAATTAGACCATGAATTAATAGTTTTTAAATGTGGAATCGCATCTACAGTATACAGTAGCTGAGTGAAGTAACATTTTCCTAAAATTCTATTAATACTTCCATAGTGACATATGTTCCCTTCCTATTCATTTCAATGGGTCTTATTATGTCTTATTATCAATTAACCACTTAAACCCTGAATACTTCGGTGTACGTCAATAACAAACTTTGCTAATCTACAAGCTTACAACGCATCGCTTTGGGATGTGTTGTGAGCTTGTAGATCGGCAATTTTCCCCTGAATGTTCACCAATTTTGGCCAAATGTTTGTCTATTTTGGGAAATGTTTATGTTTATTTTCACCTATTATTAATGGGATTCTAGGGTTCAAGTGGTTGAACGTTTGATTTGTTTTCATAAGCTGAAGAAGGGACACATAATTGAATTATGCCCTCCGGTTTTACTTTGATCGACGCAGTATCTATTATTAATGGGATTCTAGGGTTCAAGTGGTTGAACGTTTGATTTGTTTTCATAAGCTGAAGAAGGGACACATAATTGAATTATGCCCTCCGGTTTTACTTTGATCGACGCAGTATCCTGCTTCTGATATTATTATTATTGTCCTCTTCTCTTCCTGTGGTGAAAGTGATACCAGGAATGAATGATGTGTTGCACTGAAACATGTAAATGCCTCGAGCAGTGTCTGTAAACTGGTGAGTCGGGATGGCGAGTGGGTGGATGTCCCAACACGATTGCGGACAAAGAACAACTTTGATAGAATATTGTATTATTAAATTAGGTCTTATGGTCTAGACTAGGTGTTAAGAGACATTATGGTGACTGGAAGGTTGCCAAGTTGAAGCCTCAAAACTTGGGTAGACCTAGGTGCACGGAGTGAACATGTAACTCTCTTCCCCATGACCCCCAGGGTTATGCCCTTGAGCAAGGCAATTAACCCTGCAACTGTTTCTGTGAAGCTGTTCTATGGCGAACAGTAGGGTAGGGCTGTGTAGTTGTCTGTGGCAGTAACCCAAGTATACTGTATGTGATGTTGTGCTTATTGCATGACTAAGAAACAACACATTGATCCTGTGTGTCCACTGTCCAGCAAACCCCTTCTGAATATAGTCTGATAACTGCACTGGGTTGCCAGCTCTTCCAGACAGCCTTGTCTACAGTGTTTTTCTCCCTGCCACCCTTAATCCACTCTTGAGCTGTTCTTCAGTTCATTACGTTGGCGGTTTACTCTCAGTATTGTTATGTTGTGTTTGAGTGGGGATCTAGGATGCCGCTAATCCTCCACTGAGAGGAGGCGCAGTTGCATAACATGCTCAGACTTGAATACAACAGACAGGGGTACGGCTGCCTACTGGAGAGAAGGGCAACCAACTCGATTGCAACAGACACGTATACACACTGGCTGAAATTAGAAGACCGCAGCCACTTGAACCCTATATACTTAGTTTTACGCCACATAGCGGAAATAACCAATCTACAAGCTCACAACACCATGTCGCATTGTGAGCTTGTATATCGGCTATTTTCACTGACTGTTTGCGTATTTTCGCCAAATATTCACCTAATATTTCTAATGTTCGCATATTATGGTTCATGTGGTTCATCTATTAGGGTCATTTCAGACGGGGAGTGTCCGACGCGCCTATGTAATTAATTTTCAATGAGAGGCAGGCGATTATTTGGGACTCGCGGAGAAGTTGAGGGGCGGTGAGGTGAGCGAGCGTGGTCCCGTGAAATTCTGGTGCTCGTGCTCGTTTGTGCACACACGCACGGGCGGCAAGAGCTGGATTGCGGTGGGCTTTTTTTCCCCCCGCTACGCGCAGGAGGACAAAACAGCACTGATCGCGGCCCCCGCTGATCCGAGCGGTAACGCCCGTGTCCACCGTTCCCCGTCTGTAACGACCCTTAAGGTCCTTACACACCGGGGCGAATTCTTCATGCGAATAAATACGTTTTTTTTTAAAACCTTATAAAGTCAATGCAAGCGTCCACATCAGTTTCGCGAAAAAGCGTCTTTTAATTATTCGGAACGAGTCCGAATTTTGCGTATATTCGCATATTCGCCGGTGTGTAAGGACCTTTAGGGTTCATGTGGTTGAGGATTCTCAGGGCTTTTGATGCCACTTTGAGCAGTGGACTATCAATAAAAGCAGTTTTAGTGTCAGTCTGCACAGCAACATCCAGAATGTCAGTTTTAACATGAATCATATTGCCCTATTGGGGGACATTTGAGAATCTGACATAACACTTCTCAAAGCTTTTCCACAGTGTCCAGAGCTTTTGCGTCAAAGTGCACGCGCTCGGGACACACAGGGATAGGATAAATATCTTGCGTTTAAACTAACACTCCGGATTTTATTGCGTGTAATCATTGGAAAATGAAAAGCATGTGTCTTGTCAAGGAAAGGAATACCAAATACTAAATGCTTACATAATAAAATCAGAAAGATTGAAAGTGAGATAAAACACAATTAGAGTGAAAACATTTGTATCAGAATAGTAGTAATAGTTTTCAGGACTGACCTCAAAGATGACCCTGCCTCTGCTGCCCTGATGATGAAGGGTCATTTTTAAAGCCTGGCGGCCCTGATGGCAATGTCACGGCCACTTTGAGTCTAGATTTTAGAACAGCCAGACAAGCTTAATTTGAGGATGTCAGGTTGCACACTGGCTCATTATGAAATTCAAAGGTCAATGTAGCCAGGAGTAATATGTCACATGCTCTCGTTTCTCTTTGTTTTTGAGGTGTACAGTACAGTATACGCCCCTTTGGTCTTTTCAAATATCACCTTTAAAATCTGCCCCTTAACCCTCATCCGTAAGGCTATACCCTACCCCCCTAGATGGAGATGTACCGTATTCCCCCTCCCAGAAACGTGCACAGTTGAGATTTTCACTATATTGTATTTATCTGAACATCTGGTGTCCCTCTAATTTCCAGATTTGGATACGCGTCTGTGTCCATTTGCTGCTGTTCATCACGCTTGGAGTCCATTCCAGTGAATTTGTCGTCAACCCTGTGACAGATGACATCTCAAGACTCTCGGTTTTGGTAAGCCTTATACTACAAACCACTGTAGGTTTGAGTTGAACTAATTTAAGACGATTTCTTATCTCTGGTATGACATACTATCATGCATACTGTCAGTTTCTATCAGAACATGTATTATTTTTGTTTGTTTCATCATCCACCTGTCAATCTATCCATCTATCTATGTTTCTGTATGTCTATCCATCTATTGTTTTCCTCTAAGCTTGTTGAGAGGCAGCGGCGTGAAACCGACGCGGGTGTTCACAGTGGGCCCTCAACCCCCCCCCCCCCCCTCAGTTAGCATGTTTCAGGCCATTTGGAGTGGATTGGTGGTACTTTGTAGTGAAACTACAGCCAGCTGCAGGCACACTTTTCTTAGACATTTTGTTTCTAGTTTTATTTTACCAACCTAAATGACCCCAAATGACTCTGGGCCCCAACGCAACTGCGTTGTCTGCATCACGCTAGTGACGCCCCCGTTGAGAGGCACTACCTGAACCCCATAAACACTGTTTAGTGTTAGTGTTTCCCCATTGGGTAACAAACAGTATTTTCCATTGAGACCCCTTGGTTATCCTTCGGAGAAAGGCTGTAAAGTCTTGTTTTTTGACATTCACGGGAAGTCTTTGAGCTGCTGTTTGCAACCTCAAGAGACCAGTCACTGTCTTAAACTTGACCTACTGACCTAAAGACCCCCAAAAATGTAGATAGTAGCCATGTCTTTTTTAGCTGTTGTCCTTATCCAGTGTGAACCAGGTCAATGATGGCCATTTCATTGTGACTGAATTCAATAACCGTAAAGATTAACAAGTTACGATGCATAAAATGGCAACCATAACGCAGTGTTGTAATTGCTACTCTTTGAAAAGAAAAACTGCCACCACCCATCTTCATTATCAAATGACACACTAATCCACTACAGAAATTATACATTTCTGAACTTCTGATGTATTTTACAAACCATCCAGACCTCCCAGATCGTCTACTGTAGGACAGATCTGCTTTCTGTCCCCAGAGAAAAACTAAAAACTAAACTAGTAGAAGCAGAGATGAATTGTTATGCTCCACATACCTGGAACAAATTACGGACCCAAAACTACAGGTCTGCTACAGTTTGTTTAAATCAAACCTGAAGACTTTTCTATTTGCAGCTGAATTTTATTTACGTTTTTGACACAGTTCTTGTCCTGCACTGTAGCTTTATTCTCATATTTGTATAATTATGTAATGTTTTTATTTGAACTTATTCTTGTTTTCTGTTCTCTTAACTCTTTAATACTCAATTGTATTCAAATGTTCTTTTATAATGTGTTTCTTTAGCACTTTTTCTTAATGCTCTTAAAGCAGCACTATGTAACTTTTAAAAAACATATTATGTCCCACAAAATGATAAAGTTACATGTTTAAGCAATAACAATCATTATTCCATAAATGTATAGACTCAGGGGGGTCCCTGCTAGGGGCTTGACTGTATATTACTATGTATAGACATTTGCCAAGGCACCAAGGCAGAACTGCCAGTCAACGCAAAGACTGGCCAATCACAGCGCGTCCGCACCAGACATGCTTGTAGAGACTCTTGGGTAATGAAGTCAAAGACGTTGACTGCCATGTTATTTGTCTCCAAAGTGGCCAATGATACCCCAAACTACATAGTGCTGCTTTAATGTTCTGTGTAAAGTATTTAGAATTGCCCGGTTGTTGAAATGTGCTATACAAATAAAACATGCCTTGCCTTGCCTTTCCAATGAATCTTAAATTAATTGTATATTCTTTTTTATTTTACAGAGACAAAACATTCCTAAAGATTATAAGATTCCTGTGCATTACGTTCCTAAAGAAGAGGTGAGTTGGTTACATTAGATTATGTTAATGATTTAATTATTAGTGAATTAATCCATTAATCAATTATCTAAACAATAAAATGATGGTAAAATAAAGTATAAAATAACGGTAAATGCTCATCATATGTTTCTGAAACCAAACTAACAGCTGAAACAGTTTAATATGTTTATCCAGCATTCAAACACACACGTTTTCATATACTGTAGGCCTACATCATTAAATTGATTAATTAATTTAAAGGTATCGTTTCTGTCCTACTTCACAGTGTAAAATGAGTATAATTTTCCTCGTTTGATTTTTATCTCTTTCCCTTGCAGGGTGGAATGTGTTGGGTCAAGTTAAATGTTTTCTACTTGGAGGAAAGTTTAAAAGATTTAGCGCATAAGTTTGGGAACATTTCATCTAACAGAAAAGATATTAGCATTTTCATCCAAATGTTGCAAGAAATGCGTCTCTACATGGGGTCTGTGGTATGTTGACTTTTAATATGGATTGTCTTTTAGTTGCACTGATGTGCTGTAGGCCTTCAGTAGACTACAGTATATGCACATTGTTGATGTAAAAATAGCATGCATGCTCAAAGATTGAACAAGTTGAATGAACAATGTTGAACGAATATGCTTTAGATACAGATTTTATCTGCATCTACTGTATGTTGTGACTGAATAAACATCCCATCTTCACATTCTTTGTTTCTTAAGTTGGACACCTCTTGCATATGACAAAATAAATATTAAGCTTGAAAAATGATTTTGTTGTATTGTTTTTGTATTCACAGGAACCCATAATGTACGATTTTGAATGCCACTACAGAAAAGAGCGGTGGCCGACAGCACGGTACTTTGACTTTGTGGAAGACTTCCTCATAGCTGCACAGTACAGAGAAGATTCAGATGAATGTGATCCCCCTCCATGTCCCACTACAACAACATACACATCATCAACAACAACAACAAAAACAACAACAACAAAACAGTATCTACCAGGTGAATGTTTAAACACTTAAACCCCATATATTCGTTGTACGTCAAATACCGAAGATTTACAAGCTCACAATGTGGTGCAATGTAACGTGCTGTGAGCTTGTCAATATGCTATTTCAGCCAAATATTCCTATTCTCACTGACAGCCTATTGTTGCAGGATGTTCGCATTATGACATGCCCAGAATAGGGACGCTAGGGTTCATGCTTGATTAAGAGCTTATTTATTACCTTACCCCTTTGATATTTCATAATTTAATCACCCACAATAGACACATCAATACACTGATAGGGGTGTGGGAAAAAATCGATTCAAATACGAATCACGATTCTCATGTTGGACGACTCAGTATTTTTGTATAATGACATTTTTGAGAAGTGTCAATTTCTGGGCTGAATTGGGGGGGAAAAACGATTTTGAATCGGGAAAAAACTTTTTTGAATCGAGAATCGTTTGTTTTGAAAAAATCGGGGAAAATCGGAATCGTGACCTCAAGAATCAGAATTGAATCGAATCGTGAGATAGCAGACGATTCACGGCCCTAACAGTTGATGTTTTACCTGGTACACAGAGTTGCCTACAGGAGAAGTGAGCAATTAAATGCCTAGCTTGAGGGTAGCTTACAGTCATTGCTGTGGTAAGGAAGAGCAAGAGTGCAGGTTTGCACGCGACTGTTCTTGCCAAACCCGGCCACAGCGGGACGTTTGGTCATCATATATACAATGCATTTCAATGGCAATGCGAGCGGACAAAAGATTTTTTCACTATTTTCTATTTGATTATTACTTTATTATCTTTTTCGTACATTTTTTGGAAATTTCTAAATTGTACTAAAGCAATGCATTGTTATTAAAAAGAAAATGCACGTTCTAATTTGCACTTTTGAATACTTTTAAGTATTTCTAAAAGCAAGTACTCCAGTACTTTAACTGAAGAACAAATTTGACAGAGCAACTTTCACTTGTAGTTGAGTAACATGACCATGAGTATCTACTCTTTGACTCAAGTACTGGTGTTGGGTACTTTGTCCACCACTACCGTGCCATCTGCTTTGTGAATAGCCTCTTTTTTTAGGCCAGATCTCTTGTGACAGTTGCTTTAGTTTTTTTTCTTCTTCTTCTTTTTTGTCCAGCAAGGCACGTCTTTTTTTTTCAGAAGAATGTTGTGAGATAAAAAAAAATCTAAAATGGCCCCTGTGCTCGGACGTCCCATTGTAACTTTGCTGTGGTTTGTGAGTCACGGAACCAAGGGAAGATGTCCCCAGGTAGACCATGTGAAAGGAAGAAAAGGACCGAAACCTCAATTGTAAAAGTGTTGATTACAGAGCAATCTTCCAATCTTCCCAAGCGCTTTGGCTTTTCTTTGCTTGAGCGGCCAGATCAGACCTTTTGTCTGGGGAGGGAAGAAAAGGCGGCAGTGAGGTGACTTTTTAGCACCTGACAATGAGCCGTTTTCATCGTTGGCCATTAACACTCCACCCTCTTCTACTTTTTGCTCCATCTTTTTCTGTCCTTTATCTCCCTTAAACTCAACCAAATCATCACTATATGTTGTCCGTTTACTTTTTAGACTCTTCTGCAGAATCACCGCTGCCCTCCGGTACAGCAGCAGACTGTGATTCTGCATCAACAGACTGCAAATCATGTAAGTTTATAGAAAGGAATGCCTTCCCCTTGAGTTAAGGAAGGTGTTGTTGAACCAGCCCAGCTGGTGTGTTGAACAGTAAACTTTTGCCTGCTACAGTATTTCTTGCCGCATTCTCGAGCGTATTAGTGGATCTCCCTGAAGCTATTGTCACTTGATTAATGACACACCGCAGGGTAAACCCTCCATTAGATCTAGCTTTAACTCGTGACATTCATGTCTTGTCTCGTTTGGCTCAAACATTTTCCTTGTCATGTCACACAGCGACCTGCTAACCACTTGAACCCAAGCATCCCTATTCCGGAGCTAACATTCTGCTGAAATATTAGATCTAGATCGGCCTATTTTTGGCGAAGATATTTAGTGTACAAGAGGAGGGGGCCTATTGGAAGATTCCACCTTGGAATGCGTTCAACTAAGTATAGGGTGTAAGTGGTTAGAAAGGAAATGGTGCCAATACTGCCATGGTATTTGAAAGCATGGGAAGACAATTGACACTTTTAAGATTATGATTTTATTAAAATCATCATTTCTGTTTACTTAAATATCGGGAGGAATTCTACTGCTACAAAATCCAGGATGTTCAAAATTGTACACAACATTCTGTAATTTGGTTCTCTCCATTTCTTACATTCCTACACAAGTTGAAAAGTCCGCCAGACCAAAAAATCGAGAAGGAGTGCATTCAGCACTTTGTAGATGGGTAGGAACGACATAATAATTCTCCCACCGTTTTCCTGTGAAAGGAACCCTTAGAGGCTTAACATACAAACTATAATTTCCGAAATACAGTATCCCTTAAAAGACACTAACGAGCCATGATATATAATGGATGTCTTAATTTTGTCTTTCTATTAGTGCTGGAATCCATTGCTTGTAGTTGTCATTGTTGATGGATTACAGGCTTGTTGCAAATTAGTAGCACCAAAGGCTCAGTTGGCATCTAATGTTATTGAAATTGTGGCATCTCAACTGTATTTAAAACGATTAAATCAACAGCTGAAGGCTGCATGTCAATTAATTAAGGATTGCTTTTGAGGTATTTTTCATCTTTGTCAGTTGACGTTCCAATATAAAAAGTTACACGTTCAAATATGCCGCAGTACTGGTCTAAGCAATGAAGCTCTGTCTCATTGCACATGTTCATTCTTGAGCCGTACCAAGTACAATATTGGCTTCATAGCTCTGTATTGAACTCAGTAGATAGTAGACATGGCGTCCTCTTTCAGAGAGACTTCAATGAGTGCAACAGTAGAGTAAGACAAAATTACTAGACGACCAAAATAACAAGAGACCAACAGTGAGGAGAGCATGGGTCACAGTATATAGACAACATGTGTAACTAATACTCTTTACAGTACGTCCCCGGAGTACTAGGTGTAAAGAAGAAAAATAATGTTAACACAAATTGTATAGGCATAAACATCTACAATAGGTAGATTATCTTTCAAGTCTGTAAAAGCCACGTAAAATGACTACTGGATCACAAAGTATTGTATTTTGTTTGATCATATAAGTGACCTTGTTGTATTTAATTTGGCATTTTCTCACAGGGAATGAGCAACAGAGGTTCCTCCCTGAGGCAGTAGAGCGAAGTCTTCTGTTATTACTGTTCATTCCGGTGGCAGCCGTTGTATTCCTGCTCGTGTGGAAGGTGAGTTGAACTTTTGCCTGAAGCCTTCCGCATAACCTCTCCTCTTGTCTCCTTTGAGGTATATAGATTTCAGACATGGCTACTAGATGCTTTCCGTTGGTCTCACTAATTCCCTTGTTTGAACTTTTATGTTCTCATATGGTGTCCAGCAAACACTGGCTTGGATTATTATGTGTTTAGATTAGGAATAAGCAACAGATGTTCATGCATCATTTAATACATAAAAATAAATTCCATTTCCATTGCTAATATTGTGCTTTACTATATTTTAGCGGCAGTGTGCAGGCTGAACGTGCTCTTTTTGGCATTTCTTTGGCAGTTTTTGGTTTATTTAGACAGGAGAGTGTAGAGAGACGGGGAACTGAAGGCAGAGAGAGGGGAGAGAGAGATTTGACACGTGACGGGAGACGGATTCAAACTCGGGTCCTCATGACTCACAAGGAGCATGTGGTTGTTACATTTCCAGGCTCCCCCTGAACACTTTTAAACTGATTAAAATTGACACACACACACACACACACACACACACACACACACACACACACACACACACACACACACACACACACACACACACACACACACACACACACACACTGAATGGAAGGCTTTGATGTAAAGTATTATTTTACTCACACAGGTCCGATCCAGGCGGAACCGGGAAGAACCTGAGCAGAACTCTGGAGAAGGAGGTCTGTTCACAGGGACAGAAGCGACTGCACCTTCCATTACTGTTGAAATAACTGAAAAGTAAGCTAAGTTGTTTTTATTGTATTGTCTCTGTATGCATCTCTGTATGCATACAGCCATCTGACTAATGCTGATTCAGCCTAGCGTCCCTATTCTGGGGCGAATTAGGTTAAAAATAGCAGATCTACAATCTCACGTGTTGCGTCGCAGTGTGTTCTTAGCTTGCTATTGTCAACAAAGATATTTAGTGCAGAGCGGAAAGACAACTAAGTGTTAAGTTATTATTATTACTGGTTAAAAATGGGGCCTGAAGTGTATGGGTTTTTCATTTTGGGCCTGTTGTGATATTAACTGCTTTCTCTTCTAAAATGAATTTCAGAGACAAGTTGAACATCATTGATACAGTGTAACTGTCATCTCTTCAATTCCCCTCAGCATCATTGGTGAGATTTGACAAGAAATTACAGGAGAGAGAGAGAAAAGGCTACAAAGATTTTCTGTGCAAACTTGTAAAAAACCCTGTTCCTACAACCACTCTCTCTGTGTTTGTTTCACAGGCTTCCACTCCTGTCCTCCGGTTTGTGTCCCAAAGGAGATCCAATTAAACACGAAGCTTAATTCCGTAGTGATACCCGAGACGCATCCTGTCCAGTGACTGCTCTCCAAATTGGCACTGCCATTACCGAGATTCGTCCGGTTAGAATTATGCTTGCTACTACCGTATGGATACGTTTGCCTTTCTTTTAAGACTATGCTGACCCATCCAGGCCGCCCTCCACCCCCATCCCTGTCATCCTCTCTGATCACAGAAAACACTTAATGGAAAGGATTGATGTTGTCCTTCCCAATAGCAGCTCCCAGCTTCTGAACAGAACCTGTTGACTGGATGAACTCTTTGGGAAAGCTTTTTTCTCCAGCATACAAATCCAATCAGAACATTGCTGGAGTCTGGCTGTATACCCCCTTCTTTCAGCAGCAAAAGCAGAGAGACATTGGCAATCTTTTGTACAGCACTGAGGCATGAATTACTACCTCTAGTCCAGTGGTTCCTAAACGGTGTGCCAAGGCACACTGGTGTGCCGAGAGACAAGTCCAGGTGTGCCTAATTCAAGACATATGAATTATTTTTTAATGTACTATATGACTACTTTGTGTGCACTCATTTCCCATTACAGAGGCAAATTCGTTGCCCTAAATTAATTTTAACCACTTTCATCCTGACATCCCTATATTGGGTACGCCATTAGAGGCTTTTAAACATTTTCTTAAATAGAATAAATAGCTAATCGACAAACTTACAAAACATCGCATCACAACACGTTGTCAGCTCGTATATCAGCTATGTATATATGTATACAGGTGTGCCTTGATAATTTGACTTGCCCATGGTGTGTCTTGGGCGCAAAAAGTTTTAAAACCACTGCTCTAGTCGGCCTCTATGTTAACCATACTCTTTACCTGTACACTTTAATATCTCTGCGTTTCCCATAGCACGCATTGTTTTTGCTTCATCCATACTTTATCCGATGAGGTTATATGATGTATATTTATTTATTGGTGACAGCATTGAGCTGCTGTTGCGGTCGGTGAGATGAACAGCAAATTGTTTGGAGTGATCTAAGCACGATTTCACTAAGGAGGAGTTGTTCCTCAAGGGTACATTACATAGGACATACATTTTATTCATTAACCACTTAAACTATATACTTCTTTGACAGGGCTCCCCAGGGTTTTAACCCTGCCCCCTTCCCTTTCCCCCCCTCTACATCAAATCTCTTCACCTGAAATAGCCGGTTGGAATAGTAGATTGGCTATTTTCACCTAATGTTCACCTAATTTCGCCAAATGTTCACCTATTATGACATGCCCAGAATAAGGACGCTAGGGTTCAAGTGGTTAATAGTTTTTCGCTCTGAATACTAATGCAGATAACCTTTGGAATATCCTCAAAACCACATTCCTCTACAAATGTCATTGTACAATGTATAATGCTGTTATTACTGGTATATGACATAATGTGTTATGAATGGAAAAGTAGAGAAACAAATACTGTACATTGACTAACTTACATTAACTTAAATAATCATTGTATTCACCTTGTGCTAATGAATATCAGGGAAGAAAATTCCAGGATTTTAGTTTTAAGCAAAATGTTTTGTTTTGTTTTTGGGCCAAATGTAAGACAGAGGGGAATTTCCCATAATATTATAGCTTTAAAATACCATAAATAAATAAAATGTGTTACACATAAGTCTTTTTCGCGAGTTCCAGACAAACAAAACATTCATTTGGTATAGTATGCCGTTCTAGGAAGGATGAGAGCTACTGTATAAGCTTTGAAGGAATGGAAAAGCTAAGATAAACTATACAAAATAATGTTTTTGGAAATTCACACCAAGCTCCTCAAGTATATACAGTACATCAAGGATATACTGTACATCCTTGAATGATCCATCAAATGTTCCTTTTACATCCACAACAATAACATCTGTCCTCATCTCAAACCTGTTCATTTGCGAGGTACCCATTTCTCCTTTCCCAGCTTGACTTCAACAGGTATCCAGTTGTGCTTGTACACAACCAAAACCCTGCATTAAAAAATCGTATATGTCCGAGTGCGTTTACATGTACTGTATGCTAATACGTCTCTACTGTGTCATTCTTACCCTGATTAATTAAGGCAATACACCGGTATCTGATTTCCTAAATCAGGATACAGTCTTAATACGAGACGACTCCTTGTTTTTTACCCAGTCTTTTGATTGTTTTGGGCATGTACTGTAAATGCTTTGTTTGCTTTTGTTTGCGTTTGTTAGGGTCTGAATATGGGTACACAAAATGTAACAACTTCAACTAATATATTTAGAAGTGTTTACAAGCTAAACCCAACTTTTGAGTAAAACATGTAAACCCAGCTTATTGTTATAATCACACTAATGCTACACATGTATATGCTTCAATTGAATTATTACCATAATCTGATTATTTGCAGTGGTATTAGTGTGCATGTAAACGCACTCATGACAAGGTCGGTTCACTCGTCACAATATTCCAGATAGTGTTGAATTAACTGTACTACACTAAACAGATCTTAAAGGACAGGACCAATAGTTTGTAAGTTGCTGGAAGGGGTACCGTAATCATGTCAAACATCCACGCATGTACAGTACATTGCCAGGTGGAAATGCCATGCAAGTCTTTAATCTTTATATCAAACCATTCTCAGATGATTAACAGCAATTAACAATTCTAAATTATTTTAACCAAATAAAGTTGGGATGGCGATCACAACATGACTTTCATACTGTGTTTGTCAAAAGTAGAAACAGAAGCAAAGATATTCTACCAGGTCAAGAAAATGGCATATTGGAACCTGAAATAAAAAATTTAAAAATGGTGTCCTTTGATAATGATTATTCAAGTGCTTTGAGAGGATTCCTTAAACTTTAAACAGGCTATCATAAAGGACATACTAAATTAGAACAATGATTTCTGTTTAAGAAATTCTGTTCATGAATCAAACGAATATTATTGCCATAATGTTCTTCACAAACATTTTGCAATGTGCAACCATTGCATGACCCCTAACTTTCCATAACAGATCTGGAACCATAAAAATAATAGCAGAATTCAGTTTCCCACAGGTAAATGGGGACTCCTACAATAATGCTACATGTTTAAAATTCTGTCACAGTATACAGCAATGGAAGAACTCCTCAAGCAGTATATCCGACCGACCACGGTATATCCGAGCCCCCTCGGATGTACAAAGACAATGAGCCCCACACCCCACCACCTCCCTTCCTATAGGCAATCTCACATTTAACAAGCTTGGAGAGTAGAAGAATGTTCCACCTGTCAGGGAGAAGCTAGGTGCAATCAGATCTGTGATCTGTCACACAAAGAAGGCTACATATTTGATGAATATGAATCGGGTTGGCTGCCACAGCTTCAAAAAGCCAGGCAGTAAACCTAAACTAGATTGACAAAATGCTCCATCTCACTAAGTTGGGTGGGGTACTGACTGCTAGAGAATTTCAAGAATGTATACTATTATTTATGGTCTTGCTGTACATTGTACCATGTTCCACTCTTGGTTTTGTGCCTTGTTTGAATGATGTGACTGACTGCTGATGTTTGAACTGTCAAAGCTTGTCTGTCACTAGTCTTTGTGGTTGGAAAAAAAAAGTGTGAGAGAAAATAAATGTTATTTTACAAGGCAGGATAATTAGGATGATCTCACAACCATGACCCTCTCACTGATTGAACACAGACCTTTTTTTATTCTTTCTTTCTTTTATTTTTCTTTGTAGATAAAAAGATCACATGTAAACCAGAACAATCCACAGTAGCTAGACAGCACAGGAACTTGGTTTTATTTTGGGTTATTTTGTTGCCCACAGTCTTCATATTACAAGGTTTTCCGTGTTGTATGTTTTCCAGAAAAGCAGTGAAACATCACAAGTGATGACAGAATGAACTGCAGTGGCTGTCACATTTCTGTCTGCATGTTATGTTCTTTAGACTTTGTAACCTTATAGGAAACAGTTCTACAGGTACAGTACACCTGTGTGTTTAATGTGTTTTTGGGAATACGCTGTTGGGAATTTTCTATTAGGAGAGTATTTATTGTGGAACAAATTGAGTCTGTTTAAAAACAAAATGTATACCACATTGGTGTTCATATAGTTCAGAGAAACAGTATATTTCAGCATGAATAGCTGAAATGCTTGATGTGGTTAAGTGTTGTTTGTAGTGTTAAACCATGCAAGAGAATGTTTATTCATTAAAATATGCGATTCTGAGCAACATTTGGAACACGCTACAGTATATATTGATGCTTAGACCAGACCCTATCTCCTCCATCAACTTTAGCTTAACATTTATGTTGACACTTAACTTCTCACTGCTGTTGCTGCTATGCCACCTGAATTTCCCAACGGGGATCAATAAAGGTTTATCTTATCTTATTGTATCTTATCTTAACATTGACCTTATGGTAGTGTATGAGCCTGTATATTAAAGCTACAGTATGGAATCACAATGACACTGTGTAAGTACTTATAGTAATGAGAATCCACCTAATACATAGGTACTTACAATATGTACAAGTTACATATTGGACATTATGTACTGGCATAATGTTTCATCCTTTTCATGTCAAATATCAGTTAGTTACTGTTATTACATATAGGCCTAATGCATTACTAAGTACCTACACAGTATTACAGTGTAGATGCAATACTTTTAAAGAGGTTAATGCACAGGTTTCACTAAACTCTACTAACTCTACTAAAATACCCTAAAATAAGGCTAACATTAATGTGTCACAAAGCAAAAAACTGTTTTGCGTGTTTACACGTGACAAAAATCATTTTTATTTGTTTGTTTTTTTGTTTTGTTTTTTTTACATATATATACTATATTAATATCATGAGATGCAACAGGTCTAAGCTGTGAATAAAAATAAAAATAAAAATAAAAAAAGGTCTCCCATTTTCCTGTCAGTTTGAGAGTCTATGAACATTCAGTATGTAGATATCATTAAATTGATGCACGGAATGATGTTATCAGAGTTAAGTGACTCTTAAGTGATTCTTAACCACTTAAGCACATGAACCCTAGCGTCCCTATTCTGGGCATGTCATAATAGGCGAACATTTGGGGAAAATCGCCAAACATTCGGTGAAAATAGGCGAACATTCGGCGAAGATAGCAGACCTACAAGCTCACAATACGTCACTTTAGGATGTGTTTTGAGCTTGTAGATTGTCTATTTTTACGGTTTGACGTACAATAAAGTATAGGGTTTAGCCTACGTGGTTAAGCCTGATTTATACTTAGTTGTCCGATGGCGTTGCGCTGCAAAAATAGCCGATCTAAAAGCTTGTAGATCTGCTATTTTTGCTGTGTGACAATGTTGTACGATGAGTAGAAATTGAACATAATTTTAGTGAATTTTCGCCGATAATGACAATGCCAAAATAGGGGCAGGTTTAATGTGGTTAACCAGTGCTATTAGGCTTTTAACAAGTGAGCGAAATAGACCCACATCAGTGGGAGAATCGAAAGGCTCTCGGCAGGAAACAAGTCTTGGGTGCCAAAAGTAATGTAATTATTGCCCGGTTGATATTCTGGGTGAGACTCCACTGTGTTCTGTATTTTTGTATAAATGTAAACAAGCATACTATGAGATATGAATAAAGTACACGTATCTGATGGATGTATACTGACTTTTGTTATTGTTTGACAATTCCTTCTCAGACGGCGAGTCCATATGTGATTTTGATCTAGTGGTAGATCAGGATGAGCCTCTAAGGGACAACTCGAAAAAGCCAGAGAAAGATATTTGATTTTCAACACACACTGATGTCAGACACAACATAAACCGTGTCAAAGTCACATATATGGAGATTTTCAACATGCACTGATGTCACAATAGAAATAATTTCAAATGCATTTATGGAGATTTTCAACATGCAGTGATGTCAGACACAACACCGATTTGCACATCGATGTGGCCCCTGGTGCCCCCTGATACACCTAGAACCTATTCCAAGTTCAGTCCAGTGTGGGGATTGGCGGTGCGACATAGATTTGAGGGCCACGTAGCGGCCCGAACCTCTAGCTCTAGTACAATCAAGGGCCCAGCATCCGCCTTTGAAATTTAGTCTATTATAGGAAGTGACAGTTCATATGAATGGCCTGTAGTTTTGCTGTTTTACCCCTGCTGGTGTCAGAAGAAATAACTCTCGATGCAAGTGGGTGGATTTTTGCCGAACTTTAGACTTGATTTTATTACCTTAATAAACATTGTCATAAATACTATATGCTTCCAGTCGCTAGTAAAAAGTCTTCTTCCAATCACCATGATATGCGTTTTGGTAAATTATGGTCCCATTTATTTTACCTTCTACCTTGTGATGCTTTGATTGATAAGCTACACAACCAATATCATTCATTCCCCACCTCCGCTCTGGTCCCAACCAATAGCATTCATTTCCGGTTGCTTAGGATATGACGCGATATGACACAATATAGAAAGTTGGCGGATTTGAAATAGCTGAAAAATAGGCTTCATTTACGGTCTGTAGAGTCTGTTTCCAAAAATATACACAATACACGTACTGTATGTGCAAAAATGTGTTTGGAGGTACTTCCTTGGCCTACTGGCAGCGTGCACAAGAGATTTGGTGCTGATCGTTCCAGCGGTTTGCGAGATTAGACCCGGCCATCTCGGAGGCTTACGTTCGCAGACCTCAAGTGTCAGTAATGCTTTAAATGCTGTCGATAGATCAACTGAGGAGGGAAGACAGCTTAGTGGTTGTCCAGCAGAGAAAGTTATTGGTCCTAGGTCATCAGTCGCCCATAATGGGTCTGGTGACACAGGTCTCAACCGTTCATCCATCCCTCAGTGCAAGTTTTGATAGATACACTGATAAAGTCACTGCACTTGACAAATTGCCTCAAGGTCTGAGTTTAATAAATACGGTATTAAATACTTCACTTTAAGGTCAAAACAGGAGCCATTACAGTAAGACAATTAATTATCTTTATATTGCATTGCGCTAAGTGGGGAATGGGATATGGCCGTGAAGCCTCAATGAAAAGCAAATCTATGCAAGAACCAGGATAGAGACCACTCCTTATCTTAATCAAGCTAGCCATCAACTGAAACATTCAAAAGTCCTTAGCTTTGGATGTGCCAATGGCAGGAGTCAAGCCCCAGCAAGGTTTGGGTTCACATTTAGAGGAAACCGCAAAGCCTGCGGCCCTGCGCTGGACTTACTAGAAATCTCTTGATCGTTTGCAGGCACAAGTGATCTGCGGTGCTGTGAGGAGGCAACAACAAGCCTTATCTAACTGGGAGTGCTAATATTTCTTTATACTGGCAGTGATAAAAGCTGCTTGGGCCCCTCGCTTTGTAAGAAACAGCTCTGCTACATGCTGTACGCACACATGAAATCAAACCGAAACCAAACACATAATGTAGGACTGCAACTAACAATTTTCATAATCAATTAAGGTCTCAATAATCCTTTGTATTGTTTTATTAATCTATCCTTTGCTATTAATTTTGAAAATAAAATAACGGTAAAATAACGGTAATAAAGCATAATGGTAAAAGTCTGCAGTGTGTGTGTGTGTGTGTGTGTGTGTGTGTGTGTGTGTGTGTGTGTGTGTGTGTGTGTGTGTGTGTGTGTGTGTGTGTGTGTGAGCATCTGCTAAATGCCTAAATTGTAAATTGTATTTCAGTCAATGAGGCTTACTTAACCCACAAGCAGTTAACATTACTTTACGGTGACTTTTTGGCACCGTAAACCGATTGTGTAGATATGTTACCATGGCAGCTGCTGAAAATGTTGGTGTACACACAGTATATGGTGTGCATATACATTGTATATATTTTATTCTCTTATTAGTATTAGCCTACTGTCTTTTGCCCTTGTTTTCTTTAATTACTATTATTATCTATGCTGCTGAAATGTCTGAAGGAAGCCAAACCATTCTTTGTTTTTTTTATCTTGTGTACCTGTACACAAGATGTAACCATAAAGAAGAACCTTGAACCCTTGAACCTTGAACACGAAGAAAAACGATGAGACTGTTAAGTGTATGAGAGGCTGTTCTGGCAGGAGTCAAACCTTGGCTGCAAGGATACATGACATGTGGGCCCAGACATAGGCTAGTAGGAAGATCAACTGACATAGTTATAGTGGGGTTGGGGTTAGGGTTACTGTTCAGCTGTTCATCCATCCCACAGATTTTCACTGTACTTGACAAACTGTCTCAAGGTTTGAGTCTAATATATATATAGTATAATAAGCAGTTCACTTTACGGTTGAAACTTGAGCCATTGGAAAGAATTATCTTTGATTTGCTGCATAGCGCTGTAGGGAATGGGATATCGAGTGAAGCCTCAACAGAGATTTCTTAGGTTTGATTCATGCAGGGCCATACTGTACATTTATGTTAGCCTACATAAATCAAACAGTATCAAAACAAATCTGTGCAAGGAACCATACCAGAGACCACTCCTTATCTTCATCAAGCAAGGCTTCAACAAAAGTCCTTTGCTTTGGATGTGCCAATTTGCAGGAGTCGAACCTTGGCTGCAAAGATACATGATTCCTGGACTTTCCAGAAATCACTTGATAATTTGCTGGCACAAGTGATCTGTGGTGCTGCGAGGAGGCAACAACAGGGCCTTATCTGGCAAATATTGTATTTTCTTTGAGGGAAAGACAGAATTTACACACACAAAAAAAGTATATGGCTCAGAGACATGTTAAACAATAATGGCCACACAAAATAGCAATAAAATAACAATGGAAATGGAAACAGTAAAAGATAGCATTAAAATCAAATGATGTGGATCTCGCAATCCACATGGGAACAGCATGGCTTCCTGTGCTGTATGCAGAGCTACATCTGTGAGAGAGAGAGAGAGAGAGAGAGAGAGAGAGAGAGAGAGAGAGAGAGAGAGAGAGAGAGAGAGAGAGAGAGAGAGAGAGATAGAGAGAGAGAGAAAGAAAGAGAGAATTATGAGACTGCAGTCCTCACCCATAGAAGACTGCAGTAACTGGGCTCACGGGTACATTCTGAATGAACGTGTGTGGTGCCAAAACAGCCAGCAAGCCTTGGCTGGATACATGGACGTGTGTACTGTCATGGAAGCTGGCTGCATACTGCATGCATTTCCAATTAACACCCGCCCTGAACTCACATTCTTGCTGACTGAGTGTGCACTGCTAAGACATTCCCCTGGGTAAATACAGGTTACCATATTACACTTATGTTCAGAAAATATCAAGTTTGTGCAAGCAAAGTTTATGGAGGGTTGTCCTACCACACATGAACCTGGGGATCTGTATTACGCACATTCACATACCGATGGTGTGTAACCAACCTGCTCGTCGAGAGCAGTTAGGGGTTCAGTGTCTTGCTCAAGGACGCTCCGACACGTCAGGAGCCAGGAGGAGCCGGGGATCAAACCTTCAGATTCCAAGACGGACGCTCTACCACCTGAGCCACTGCCGTCCGGAATATATGCAGCTCACAGCAATATATGCAGATCACAGCAAAATCCTGAGTTTTCATTTAAATCTTATGACTCTCAAAGTGGGGTCTGGGGATCCCCAGGGGTCCTTGAAGGGGTTCCCCAGCCAAAATGTTGAGTGTGTCACTTTTGCACAGGAAACAATAAATGAGGCTCACACACAGTGAAATCCTCACTCCATTTGGAACTCTGAGAGTGTGCAAATGTAACCAAACGAGTCCATTTGGTTACACGTGTACACGCTCAGAGCTAAATGAGCAGTGCAGACAGTCCAGGCGGTAGTCAGTCACCCCTAAGAGGAAGTAGCTTCGCTCTCTGTTTCGCAAGCTTGGCCTGAAGAACCCTCTGGCAGCATCGCTAGCCTGTCCTCCCTTCACCGCACCTCACAGCCAGGAGTGGTTCTCTCCAGAGAGACAGGACCCAGCTGTTCTCCACGCCGCAGGAAAGGCATTCAGTGACCGGACCCCTTTCGTCTTTTGTTTCTGTGTTTTGACCGCAAGCCAAATGAACTCCGACCAAGCTGTGCGTTAGCCTCTTAATGGAGTGTGAAGATCTGTGTATGCTGTCTGGGTGGTTGTGTGAGGAGCGCTGTGTGTGTGCGCTTGATATGTGTGTGGTGGTGAGCGCGCACGTGTGGTTTGATGGATCTGTCCCTTAAGTATGAGTGTAAGCAACTTGGGGAGCACTCTCAAAAGTTTATTTTTATGATTCATGATTTTTTTCCCTCCTCCAGATCTAATATGTTTCCTGATTATAATGTAGCTACTTCATCAAATATTATTAAAACAAACATGTTTAATGCTGCAAGACCCTGATTGGCAGAGAGTAGGGTCAAAGCTTAGTTATTTTGAGAAGGGCCTCCCCTAGCATCCCTATTCAGGGGGGAACATTCACCGAAACTAACCGATCTACAAGCTCAAAACGTGTCGCAAAAGAGGGGTGTAGAGGGGGGGAACGTGCCTAGCCGACCCTGGTCAAGTTTACTAAGTATAGATGTTTAAGTTGTTAAGCCAAATGACTCAAATAGTTGCCCTGACATGTTTACAGGAAAAAAGGCTTGTAATTTTGCCCACTTATCTATTTAGGCACCAGGCTCACATACCCCTTAGGGACCAGTTGCTACACCAAACAAAAAAGGTAAACACTTTCATTTGAAGGTAATTGGTCCACAAGCATTACTTTAACAGGTTAATAGTCTGTATTCACTACAAGTCACTCCACAGTGCTATTGCTTTGAAGATCAGTATACGATGTAGCACGCACAAAAAGAGCTTCACACTACAAACATCAACACCACGCTGTTTTTCCAACACACACAATTTCTCCTCTCCCACTGATGTCTCCCACATTTGACACATTTTACCACCTTTATGAGAAATTTTTAGGTGTATAACTGTTGTATACTGTTGTTGTTTTTTATTGATGGTGCTTTTTATTGTTCATATTTATTTCATCTCTTTTTTTTCTCGTTTACATGCATTTAAAAAATGGGTGACATTATTGTCCATACAAGCTTCCACGAAGTGTAGTTCAAACGATAGTTTTGTGGACAAACACCTTGCCCAGCCCTGAGGGCAGCTGGGTCTTAATCCCTTAAGCCCTATTTTCAAATTATTTTGAAAACGTTCGCCTATAATGACTTGCCCAAAATAAGGATGCTGTGTTAAAGTCGTTAAGCCACCACTTTTGTTGACTATTTTATAGACCTTTTTCTGAACAGCTTCCTTCTTTTGTAAAAGACACAACTGATTTCTATCTTGGATTTGCTAGATCCACTTCCTACATATTGCATATTAGCTACTTTCAACATAGAAGCACTGTATACAAATGTTTCCCTTGAGGGAGGCATTCACCCGTTTAACTGACATACTACAGTACTTTGTACGTTCACAAATTCAACTTTTGAACACCTTAAGTTCAACGTAAACTTTGATTTTAATTAGTTTCCTTCATACCTGGATCATCCATAAAGACAAAGCATTGCGTACTTTATACAGTACAGTACTTTATACAGTACTTTATACAGTTTGGTGTACTGAGTACACCAAACCCGCCTTTTAAGAGCTGACAGTTGACACCCTCGTCCGCTAAAAACAGGCTACCTGACAGTCAGTTCTGCAGATTAAAACATATTTGTAAAGACCCTGCTCACTTCACTAAACACTGTTGCTACGGGAATGAGGAATCCAGAACTGATTTCTTCAAAGGTATCCCAAAAAGTAAAAAAGTAAAAACTAAAAACAAGCTCCTATGTTTATCTCACAAGTATTCTTGGTGTGCTGAAATGGTTAAGCTGGTTTTATGGCATATTTAAAAATCAGATCCCCAGTTGCACAATGTTTTTATTGACCTCCCTCGAGTAGTGTTCTCACGAGGTAGAAACTTGAGCTCACTTTTGTTCATTCTGATCTGCCTCCAGTAATTACAGTGCAGTACAACAACTGCACTTTTAAATGTACCGCCTTCAAACACTCCCATTCATGAAAAGCAATTCCCATCAAAGGGACCATTATCTCGTACCACAAAGGGTGTTAAATGCATTATCAATTTCCCATGTGGCAAATACTATGTAGGTAAAAGTAAACATGCCCTAAAGACACGCATTGCAGAACATTGCAGCGCCATAAGATGTCAAAACACTACTTGTTGTAGCACATCTCATTGTGGCGGGTTATCCAGCCTCTGCCCTTATTTACGTTGGCTTAGAGAAAATACCTGCACCTATAAGAGGGTGGGATTTAGTTTGCTGTTGAAGGGAGAAGATCACTGGATGTCAATACCATTAGGATTTAAAACCCTTATTTTGACATTGTATAGACATTGTATAGAGCTTACCGTCAAGCTTACCGTCAAGCACAACTACACTTCCCCTCTAGCATTAGGCTATCTCATAATTGCTTAAAATCTTGTGGTTGCTTAAAATCTTTTTTATACAAATATACATTTTCTATGAAAGGATTTTTTTCTATAAAAATGCATTTTCCTCAAAATAATCTTTCAACCTAACTACCGTATGAATGTACATACTTTGTATACATTTTGAGCGCCCTTTTGAAACTCCTACTCCTAGTCACATTCTCTCTTTCTTACGAGTTCAATATGGAGTTATGAATGTCCATGGCCTCTAGCCTCATGAATCAAATCAGTTCATGTTTTTTTCATTTGATCAGACTGTATTCGAGACTCAGCTCTTCTTTTTCTGATTTGTTGATTGTTTACACTGAGATGATGACTTGTCACGCGATTTGGAGGATTCTATCCCATTATACAGACATAACAGGATCAAACACATCTATGAGTGGCTATACCATAGTCAAACTTCACTTGATTGATGATTGATTGATGATTGATTGATGATTGAATACTTTATTAACAAGTTTGTTAACAGTATAGGTAGTACAGTCAAAGGTTATGCTAAAAGGATAACACAAAAAGCCCTGGGGGGCTTGTTTCCATTGTGGTCAGTTGTAGCCAATTAATCAGTAATAGCCTACTTATAATACATACAATACAATACAATACAATACAATACAATACATATCAGTAGAAAACTCAGTAGAATCAAAAGGTATGTTTACAGAGAAAGGATCAGGGGTGGGGGCGGGGGGTAGAGGATGCTACTACCAAGGTGTTCAAGGAGTTAAACTATGCTCAATTGTAATTTAAGGTCAGCCATTCTTTTAGGTTAGTTTTGTTTTTTGGGTAGGGAGACGAGATCTTTAATGGGTTTTGGTAGGGCATTCCACATTTTGATGGCAGCATAGTAGAATTCATTTTCCCCATACTGTTTTATAATTGTTGTACGCATAATACTCTCTAATATTATAGTATGTTTCTGGTTCGACTCCGCATCAGATAACTGTGTTACCTTCCCTTTGCCACCTGTCATAACTCACTGTACTAGAAAATGGAAAGCTGAAAATCCTTGTAAGCTGTGTGCCCTAAGAAGAATTAGAGGTGAGCTATTATTGAGCAGGATAAACATATAAAAGAGCTGTAATCAAACACCCATTTTATTGACGTTGGCAAAACAACTAATAAATTATGCAATCTTATGCATCAAATCAAACTAAATGATAATTGTGATAATTATGTAACCAAGAGCCATGCTAATTGTCGCCACAATCACTTCAGTAGCATGCATGTGTGACACTGATGTACCAATCCAGCAGGTCTGAGTTCACATGCAGCTTGTTTTCCCACAACATTGTCCCCATGAATCACAACAGCCAGCGACAGAGGTATGTGGGCGTGGGTTTTGCGGGGGTGTTAAGGTGTTCGAGTATATGCGTACGTGTGTGTGCTTGGTGTGTGTGTCGGTGCGTGTGTGGGCGGGCAACAGCATAATCATTACAGCCAAAGACAGTGAAAGGGCGTCCTGAATGCACGGCCTTGAATGCTCCGTTCCCCGTTCTCCAATGACAGCGCATACATTAACAAAAAAAGGGGCATTATCTGCTCTCTTGAATGCGTGACAAAGCTCTTTATCGTCACTGACTGTCCTGTTTTGTGTGTGTGTGAGTTTGTCCCCTACTTCTTCCCTCTCTGTCTCTCTTTCTATTCGAGTGTCTGTGTGTGTGTGTGTGTGTGTGTGTGTGTGTGTGTGTGTGTGTGTGTGTGTGTGTGTGTGTGTGTGTGTGTGTGTGTGTGCGTGTGCGTGTGTGTGTGTGTGCATGTGTGCCTGAATGTGTGAGTGCGTGTGTGCGTGTGTGCGTGCGTGCATGTGTGCATGAGTGTGTGCATGCGTGTGTGCGTGCATGTGTGTGTGTGTGCATGCGTGTGTGTGTGCATGTGTGTGTGCATGTGTGTGTGCATGTGTGCATGCGTGCATGCGTGTGTACGTGCGTGTGTACGTGCATGTGTGCGTGCATGTGTGCTTGCGTGCGTGCGTGGGAATCAGCACTGGACCCTAGTTACAGGTCAGGTGCTCTAAGGTTACTAATAGCCCACACCAATAGACTTGTGATCCACGTCTTGCCCTTTATGAGGCTCTACCCCCCTACAGGCCGCCCCCCCGTCCCCCACCCCCCAAGCCAGCCCTGTCCCGGGAGGACGTAACAGGAGGCTTATCAGAGCGCAGGGCTGTGCTGTAATACTCCTGTGAAAGGGTTTCCAGGACACCTCCCAATATTGATTTTTCTGGGCAGGAGGGCTGAAACTGAGACGGACAGGCTACCCCCCCCCCCCCCCAACACACACACACACACACACACACACACACACACACACGCCCTCCCACCCTGACTCCCACTCCCCTCCCTCGGAAGCATCAGGGTGGTGGGAGGATTATTTGTATGTGTGGGTGGGGGTGGGGTGGTGGTGCTGGATACAGCAGGACAGGAGAGATGGATAGGCGAGGGATTGAGAGAAGACGAGAGACAGTGATGGAGACAGAGGAATGGAAGGGGAGGGAGAGAGAGACAAGACAAACACGGCAGGGGCTGGGAGACAGGGAGCAAATGAATGAGAAAGATACAGATACAGAGAAAGAAAGACAGGGGGGACACACCAGAGAGAAAGATTAGAGAGATATGGCAATGGGAGAGATACAGCAAGACAGAGAGAGAGATGCAGAGAGTCACAGAGATAAATGGAGACAGACAGCGAGAGGAGAATGACAGAGACTGTGTGAGAGAGACAAAGATGCATCACCTGTGTTGGAGGGACCCAGTCTGTATTGACAGGGGAGGGGGGGGGGGGTCGGAGGGGCTGGGATGAGTCTGTCAGACAAGGAGGGCCTTGAGGGCTCTTGTTCGGTGTCGCCTTGGTGCATGGCGAGGGTGCGCATCAACTCCAGCCCCTGTCATCTGATCCAAGGTCAGCCCTCCTCTGTGACGGAGCACTGTGTGAGTCAGTGGCTCCTGAATAACGCTTTCAAGCCCCGTTCACGTCTCCCCCTGGAGATGAATCACTGAACTTTAGCCTATTATTTCTGGAGAGGATCCAATTTCTTCCGCGCAACTTTGTTTCCTAAACGCTCCAAAGGAAACGTTGGTCAGAGGCTTCGCCCACACAAGAAGGCATCATTAGGTCCAACGCAACCTTCGTGTGGGTATATTGCAATGCATAATTTTGAATTGGAGCTGGATAAAAAATAAAATGCAGGAGGGATTGCACATATGTTATGGGTGTGTGATCAAATCTTCCATAAAGTCTATTGCATACCCAGCGTTTTTGCCCTCGTTGAGGCTCACAACCTGGTCAGCTGCCTATAGGGCTGATACGGTAGCTGTTCAATCAACACACAGTAAAAATCTATATTGGCAGCTGACCAAACAAAAGTGTCACCATGCGCTGAACTGTCTGTCAATATGAGAGACCTGCTGGAACTCGCCATGCCAAAACCGGTTGCTATGGATGACGTGGTCAATTCACAGCGTAGGGGACGTTAGCGTCTATCTCGACAAAAAGGTTCCAATTAATTTTCAATTAATGATCAAATGTGTTATTTATCCATCCAAATGGAGAATGATAACAATAAAATTGGCACGTGGTTGTACACTCACCATACTCTGATATTGACTGTTGACCAGGTTGTCAAGTTGCACCTTTTCTGGAGTGCTAGCAGTATATATCAAAATCTATCGGTATTACTGGCAAATTCCGTAGTTTGGTTCATCTTAAGTGTCTCCTAACCCTTTATTATTGTTTAATTTAACCGTATCTTATACTGTATATTGCAATGTCATTTGGGGAGCTATTTATCCTACACATCTTCACAAACTTCATATGGTGCTAAAATGATTCTGCAGGATTGCTACATGTAGTGATTGGTCTGCTCATTCTGCTCCTCTTTTCAAACAACTTATAATATTTTGTCAATTATTAATTTAAATAAATACCAAACCTGCAACTATATTTTCAGTGTTGCTTCACCCAGTTTCATTTTCTTTGCCCTGTAAAGCCTTCTTCCAGTTCAACAGTGATGTGCACCATTTCAATATCTCATCAAAGTCTGCTTCACCTACTCATTTTAAAAATATACGCTTAGAACCCATTTGATGAATCAAATGTAACAATTCACATACCTCTTACACCCACACGCACATACTCTTTTCTACTAATATTTCTTTTTTCTTTTTCATTCATACTGTGTATGTTGTATTATTTATGTTGCCAAATAATGTATGTTTGTTTTTAATTGTTATGATTACTTGTATTATTTTTGTTAAATGAGGTGAGAGTAACTTTATAAATCCCACAGGGTTTTCTAAATCTCACCTGCACAACCCAATTTTATGCTGTTGTTGTTACAAATTTGTTGTTTGTATTTGTGCAAATAAACAAAAGATAGATGCTCCACCATCTTTGCTGTAGTTCGATCGGACAGAAATCTTGGATCTGGGTTTTAAGAACCATCAAATAATCGTAGAATCAAGCAAAATGTCTTCTTGAATACATGCCAAACTTTAGATTTAATGGTGCTGCAAAAACCAAATGTTTCCCTTGAGATGCTTTATTTAAACACAAAAAAAAACACAAAAGAAATAACCACACACACACATCCACAAAAGGAGTTGGATGGGTGTTGTCATATTGTATTATCTCAACTTGTAGAAAGCACCGCTTCCCCATTCAATTTACTCTTTGAGTGATTTTCAAAGGGGAAACTTGATAATACTGTGACTGAAAGCCAGGTGACAAAAGCGTGGCAACAAAAGCTATCTCCATCTTTTACTATAATGACATGAAAGACACCTGTTCTTTCTCAGATGCTACACAATAAATAGGTAATGAATACGGTACAGCGATAAAGCACAACATAGTGGCATAGTGATTTGCCAGTGCTAAAATGTTACACAACGGTGTATTGCTTCTATACTGTCGTTTTCATAAAGGCACATGATGCTCTCAAGCATGACTCACCATCACGCTAAAGACCATTGCAACATTGTAAAGACATTGCTCATTCCATGACTGATCTCATTTATGAATGTTATAGATTTCACTTGCCCTGCGGCAAAAAGCTTGTTTGCACGAGGGAGATAGTGAGGACCAGTTACAAGTCTCTTTTGTAGGCTTTGTGTATTAAATGTGCTCTACAAAAAAGCTTGCCTTGTCTTTACTACTGTAACTTACTCATTTAAATTTACATATTTTCTGGTCACACCAACCTGCTACTGTATATACTTCATGGATATTGAATATTAACTTGCCTTTAGCCTAAAAAGACAGCTGTTATTAAAAAGCGACAACAAAAACTTTGACACAAAAATTCTGTTTCAATATATATTACCATATTATTGTCTCAGTAAGCAATATTCACATGAATATGTTAATTGGACAACCTTTTGCTTTGAGAGAAAGCAAGGTAGAGGAAGTACAACATGTTTAGGGTAAACTTTGCTTCACCCAGCTGAACCACTTGCGTTCTTTTACATAAAAGGTTTGTTCAGGTTTTGTGTGAAAATGTCGAAAACACGAGAAGCGTATAAGGACACTTTCATCCCAAAATGACGATCATTTGTCAATTTACAATTTTTGCATTTATCAGGCGCTCCTTTCAAGAGCGACTTACAAAAGTCAAGATTAGAGTAGTGGCATGAACCCTAGTCAATCAACAGCAGGGTAAAAAGAGTGCCACAATGTAACTAGGATAGCAGGTAGATATAAAACCTAGAATCTGTCTACATCGCATACTATCTAAATGATTGACTTAGCATATGGACAAGTAAGATTTGAACAATTATCTCTGGATAACATTGTAACTAGCATCTATTCCACCAAAATAAGTGATACAAGGAAAGAAGAGTGCTATGGGGTGAGGAAACAATGTCAGTGCCTAAGAGAGGGAGAGTGAGAGAAAAAGGGCCTATTTCACCCACACAATAGTCCGGCCAATGCTGGGTACCGGAACAGGCAATGCAATGTCAACACTATTAACCCCGTAAGCACACGCATGCACGCACGCATGCACGGACGCATGCATGCACGCACGCACGCACGCACGCACGCACGCACGCACGCACGCACGCACGCACGCACGCAAAGTGTCTCTTTTTTTTATTTTAATTTGTTACATGAACACCAGTCCTTCCCAAATCAGGCAATGCAATGTCAACACTATTAACCCCGCAAGCACACGCATGCACGCATGCACGCACGCACGCACGCACGCACGCACGCACGCACGCACGCACGCACGCAAAGTGTCTCTTTTTTTTATTTTAATTTGTTACATGAACACCAGTCCTTCCCAAATCTCTGGCATCAGATTGTAAATTGTGAGATTGTGAATGTAAATAAAAATGTCTACCAGTATCCAGTAACGCCATGGCTGAAGAAGTATGCATCTTTTCATATACAGCACCTTAAAGTGTATGGCAGGCAGAGCTGTTTGTTGTATGTTTTATCAGATGTTGGAAACACCATGGAAAATCACTGTAATCGATGATCATTTAAATATCCCTTGGGCCTAAAATGTGAGGCCAAATAAGTTCATTTGTTGCATGTCTTGCTACATTCAGCTGACTGTTAATCAAAGACTTGGAAATGCTTTGATGTACAAATATGTTGTTTGTGATTACCAAACATGTTTTAGGCAGTGTTTCTGACCTCAAAGGCCCAAATCTTTTAAACAATCAAGGACCAAAACTGTATTGCAACATATTTTGAAGGGGTTTCTTTAAGGCTACAATCTGGAACTTTGTATAGGCTTGTAAAAAACGGTGTGCAAATGTTTTTACATAATTGTTGCGGAATGTTGTGGAGTGTGTTTTAACTCATAGAAGTCAAGAGGGATTATGTGATCAGGCAGACCATCAGGAGTACCGGGATAATTCGCCGTGGGTCAGTCTGTCTGTGGGCCGGTAGATGGTCAGTGTGTTGATGTTTTGTTTTGCTTTCCTCGGCTGACTGGCCCACAGAGTGAAAAGAGATCGGCCCACCGGTTTGATTTTCATAGTCAACAATAAAACTAATAATGTTGTTCGGGTAGCTCAGTCAGTAGAGCACTTGCTTTTGGACCACAAGGTGCTGGGCTTGATTCCGGGCCCAGCAATTTCAGCCTTATTCATTGAAGCCACTAGATTTGGGTTTAGGCTACTTTCTATCTACTTGATTTGGTAGGCAAGTTGTGACAACAACATTGTACTGAATTAGCTGTGAGAGAGGCTGTGTGCTAAAGTATGCATTAGAGTCTTTTAACCTGTTAATTAATGAATTTATTTACGATATAATAACAATATAAATAACGTTCAGAAGTGGGCCGGTCAAGGCATTAAATGCCAGGGCTGAGTTTTTGTCGTGCTGTACTGTACATCATATGACCTTGTCTATTAGTGCTTTTTCAGTTTATAAATGATATACATTTGATTTCACATTGAGAAGTAAACACAGCTAATGGCTTGATGAAGATTTAATTCAGCTACACAGACCTATACCACTAGACACCGCTACACATGTAAATTATATGCATGTTTGCATACACTTGTGTTTGACAAGTGTATGCAAACATGCATATAATTTACATGTGCAGCGCCTGCGATTTGAACTCCGGTCTCCCGCATAGCAAGCCAACATCCTATCCACTAGACTAAAAGATAAATCCCCCCTTTGCTGGGGCCACTCACTGTCTGTAATCAGATAGTGGCTCAGATCCTCTGCCTGATGATCAAAAGCCTAAGGCCACCAAGATGATTTTTCCTGCGTGCAGCGCATGTTTTTCATTGTTTATAATGGGAGCGCTGCGTTTTTGGAAACTCCAGGCATTGCGCTGGGCATTTACCTTGCACTCGCACGTGCACACGAGGCGCTTTCCTCTGCCTGCAGAGAGCTAAAATATTTTCAACATGCGCGCCTGGAAGCACTGCCAGGCAAGAGCCCCGGCGTTTTCAGCCGAGAAAAGAAGCTCCAGTGGAAACGTTGCCCAATATCTCCTCCAACCAAGGGGGAATGCCCCTTTAGGCTAGTGGATAAGATGTTGGCTTTCCATGTAGGAGAACAGGGTTAAATTATGCTGCAAGAGCTCCACTGTATATTTATTGCTGTCAACATTTCGATCAATCAGATCTTCATCAGGCCTTATACATACTCTATATTTGCGTTTCACTACATTCACATTATCCCTGTTGTGTCAAGTACAGTATGATCATCAGCTATAATCATCATACCAAGAGTTTCACACAACGCAGAGAGAGACACTGTAAAGTGCTGTAAAGTAGGCTAGCATGTTTTTTTTTTCAATAGCAGACTGACTTTGACATTAATGAATTGCCCTCGGCTCTTGAGACAGAGAAGCTAACTGAAGAAAGAGAATCTTTCAAACCTCCCATAGTGTGTGTGTGTGTGTGTGTGTGTGTGTGTGTGTGTGTGTGTGTGTGTGTGTGTGTGTGTGTGTGTGTGTGTGTGTGTGTGTGTGTGTGTGTGTGTGTGTGTGTGTGTAATGGGGGGGGGGATAAGCAACAGTTACGATATGTCGGTGCCTGTAGGCGTTCAATTCTAGTCAAAGCATTGCCGAATCTGTGAGGGCCCCTTTGAGTCTCTGCTGAACAGGATGGTTCAGAATGGCAGCCAAGCAGATGAGAGCTGCCAATGTGAAGAACAGAAGTTTAGAGAGCGAGAGTGCGTGCGCCAGAGAGAGAGAGTGTTGATAGGATGCCGTCAAAAGCAGGTATTGTACATTGAGTGAAATAATAAAGCATGTGACCCTTGGATCTATCCTGGGTTTTGCAGTGAGGGGTCAGGAAGAACTTGTCAGCATGTTTCACGTGGTTTGGTCAGGGGACCTGAGGGGATTTATCTTGTACTTTTTCTTGTCTTTTTTATTATTACTATGGCTTGTCACTTTTACTCATAGGGGTTCATCACAAGCTTTTAAGTTACTCGACCGCTGAATTACTCATTCATTTTTTCAAATTGTCTTGTCTTCAGTTACAGGCAGTGGCTAATGTTAGCAACTTCGCCAGGACAGGAGGGCTTCATTATGTGTTAAGCATGGTTTGTTGGTTCCCCTGGACACCTGACTGTGCCCTGCAGGATCTGTCAATTACTGACATCCAAATATGTGTCCCCCTTTTAACGTCCAGGTGCAAAAGGAAACATAATGATGATCCTGTTAGAGGCAGGAGCAAGCATGTGGTGATGTGTCTACATACTGAGTATACAGTATGTAGGTTTTTATATTACACGCGTACGCGCACATGCACACACAGAATATGTAGGTTATTTGTGATATCCTGGGGGGTTATATAGGTGATCTATTGTTACATCCCCAGGGGTTGCCTCGTGCATCACGTGTTAACTGAATGTGTCTATATGTACTGTAGGTCCCTACAGTGTAGATCATTGATTGATTGATTGATTGATTGATTGATTGATTGATTGATTGATTGATTGATTGATTGATTGAATACTTTATTAGTCAGAAATGTAAACAGCATGAGGTACAGTCAGACATTTAGGCTAAAAGGAACACAAAAAAATCCTGGGGACTTGTTTCCAACTAGGGGTTCTACTAGCCAGGCCCGCACATCGCAGACAGAGACAGTAGAGATGCGCGGATGGGCTTTTTCGTCCCTAATCCGCGAGTACACGTTCATTATCCATCTGTCATCCAACCGCATTAATTATATCGTTCCAATGTATAGATCCGCACCGACCACACCGCAGGGATGCATATGGGATTCTATATGGATACATACGTACTTGTATAAACAATGTCACTCACACCACTGTCGCGATCACCGATGTAGTGACTGTATACAATACATAAGATAAGATAATCTCTCCTCCTGCACTTTTGTCATACCCAATATCATCATCAGGAGTCATTAATTATAGATAGATAGTTGTCATTAATTAATTTCCCGCATTATTTCACCCAGCGGTTTATCCAATATTAATTAATAATTATATTAGATTTGCGTTATATTCCCGACCTGTGGGAGTCAGCAAAGTGCCGTAAGGCATCCATTGTGGCGGAAACTACATGAGTGGTGCGCTACTGAGGCAAAATATGGCTCAAACAGAATACAAATGTATACTGAACAATGAAAAGTACGCGATACAAAGCCTAGAGGTATGATTGATTTTTCGGCTAAATGTGTCAGGAATTGGACAGGTGGTCTGCTAAACGATAATATACCAAACTCTGCACGCCCCTTTAAGGCGTTTGTATTATTAGAGATGTGGTCCTATGTATTCAATTCATCAACATAAAAATAACACAAAAATACATATCAAATAAAACACTTCACTATAATATAGACAGTCAAGTGTTTTATTTGTTGACATGTACAAAATCATAATCATCATCTGTTATTGCATCCCCAGGTGTTGCCTCGTGCATCACGTGTTAACCTGTGTCTAGGTAGGTGATCTGTCGTTACTTGTAGGCCTATGTGTGTGTGTTAACTGTGTTGGTAATTAGTGTGGTTGCCCGAATAGGGCAATCACACTAATTACTCGTGCCATATGTCAAATTGACCGGCTTCATCGGGAATCGTGCGCTTGTACTTTGCTAAGAGATTGGTTACATAGTTTAATTAATATTGATTTATTAGTGCATTAAATTTCCCCATCCTCTTTAATGACAAAATGAAAAAACTCAAATTCAAGTATTTTTTTCTCAGAAACCGTAAGGACTAGAGTTACAAGACTTAGAGGGGAGGTTTATAGTCCAGTGCAAAATTTAATAAAAAATTATTACACCAGCCGGCCTCATGGTGGCGCTATAACAGCCCACTTTACGTTTCGGCTTATAACTCTTGAACCGTAGGTCGTAGAATCAAAACATCTTTTCTCCTGGATTCCTTGGGTCATGATGCAGCTCCCCATATAGGCCACGCCCATTTGAGTCTAAATACATTTTCCGCCATTTTTAATTTTCTTCAAAACACACTTTTTGCACCTTTTCCTACAGATTTTGTCCAAATCTCACAAAAATCGGTACACATGATCTCTGGACCCATGTGATAAACATATCCAAGCGGAATTTTCATAGTCAATACCGTTCGTCCGTAATTGGCTTCCAAAGTTAGTGGGAGGGGCCTGTTTTTTAATCACATGTCAAGGGTGGTTTACTCAACGAATCTCCAAAAGCATTTCCACTTTGATCCATAGGTGGCACCACAAATGCACAAAACGTAACCGTTTGATGCAAAAACATGATTTTGGGGGGGATCAATCCACTCAAAATGAAACACAAGTGATCTCAGGAGTGACATGACTATATAATTGTGCCGTTACATTTGTGGGAGGGGCCTATTTATTTAGTGGGAGGGGCCTATTTAAAAAAAACGAAACGCCACGTATCACGAATGCGGGATGTGATCGGCACCGAATTCGAATCGTGCGTCACGCGGCCTCCGACGGTATTCCTCCCGGCGTATTCCTCGAATCCCGGCGGGCGCGACCCGCGTCGGCGCGACCACACTTTGCAATTTCCCGGAATTGCGAAAATTCTAGTTACTGCTGTTCTTGACAATTCTTGGTAAAACACAAAAAGGATGAATTTTGAATGTTGAAACTAATTGTGCCGTTACATTTGTGGGAGGGGCCTATTTCTTTAGTGGGAGGGGCCTATTTCTTAAAAAATCTAAATGCCACATATCACGAACGCGGGATGCGATCGCCACCAAATTCGAATCGTGCGTTGCGCGGCCTCCGACGGTATTCCTCCTGGCGTATTCCTCGAGTCCCGGCGGCCGCGACCCGCGACCGGCGTCGGTGCAACCACACACTGCAATTTCCTAGAATTGCGAAAATTCTAGTTACTGCTGTTCTTGACAATTCTTGGTAAAACAAAAAAAGGATGAATTTTTAATGTTGAAACTTGTTAGGTAGAGGGAGGGAGATGCTCTACAGTTTTGGTTGCGTGTGCAATTACCATGTCTGTTTTTATAAGGTAATTGTACTAACTGTCTGAGCTGCCTATGGCCCCAAGCCAGTTGTATTTTAACAACAACTTAACCACAGTTATTCAGCATTGAGATAATTAATCGCACCCAAACTGCACACCTATCCAGTTACCAGACACCCTCCACTGCACGGTGTGCAGTTTGTGTGAGGTTTCACATGCATTATTTCTCTCATATGCTATTTCTACTAAACATATTTTCTATATTTGTTTTCAGGGAGCCAGTGCAGTTTTACCAAGAACTGATTTTTCTTCATTGCGATAAACTTTGGGAGCAGAAGGGAGGTGATTATTTGAGACTTGAGTGGACAAGATGGGAGGTGGATCAGGGATACAAAATCAATCAAAGTGGGGTGAAGAGGTTTCCAGGTGGTTATCAACTAATGCTGAGTGCTACCGCGCACCGGCACATAACCAAGTGATAAGATAAGATAATCTCTCCTCCCGTACTTTTATCATACTCAATATGATTCCATCCCATCGGTCCAATTATCCATCACTGTCAGCTGCTATATAAGGGTGAAAACATCAGCCTTCAGGGGAAAATAATCACTCATTTGTGGTTAAGATTTGAGGTTATTTGAGGCCTGGTGCCTCAGCCAAGTTAGTGCGCAGATGTTATGTGAACTGTGAGGACCTGAGTTCGAACCCAACTGCCTGTCTTATCTTGCATGTCTCTCCTCTCCCTCCTCTCCTGTCTCTATACACTCAAGTAGAGTATAATTGAGTTTAGGTCGCTTGAAAAGGGCACTGACCGATGTACAGAGGTCCATAAAGAAGGAAGAGACATTGAAGAGGAATACTGCAGTGGTTTAAATCAAATTAATATTTTTACAATCCATCAGTCATTGCAGTAAGAGCCATGTCTATCTGCCATTATGGATTTCAGCTCTGATGAAAAATGGTTTGAAAAGTAAGGATGTGGTCTGGTTTGTGAGGGCTAAAAATCTTGCTCCAGTATAAATGAGATCATGGCCAACATTGATTTCAAGTGACGTTGAACTTTGGTAGAACCTTTCGTTGCATAACTACCATGACTTAAGTCCAAATACTGTCAGTCATTTTCATCAGTTGCTCCTGTGGAGGAACCAGCTCAGTGGCCTTGTGGTTAGAATGTACCCTGAGATTGGCAGGTCAAGGGCTCAATCCCCAGCAGAGACATACCAAAGTAAACTATAAAAATGGCAATACCTCCCTGCTTGGCACTCAGTATCAAGGGTTGGACTGGGGGTAAGTCCTTGCAACATACTAGCATCATGTCCCGGGGGTGTACTTGTACATCAAGGTGCCTCATGCTACAGAAACTGGCGATAGGCTGATGACCTATGGGCCTCATCGCTCGGGACCGGTTGGTTCCCAAGGTTGTTGACTTGGGAACCAACCGACAATTTTATCCAAATTTCAAGCACATTTCTGCACCCTTTTACCACCAGGATATTAGTCCTACAAATTTATTCCAAACATCACACAAATCGATACACATTATCTCTATATTCATGGGATCAAGACGGCCAGACGGGTCCGTCCGATTTTTCATATTCCATTCTGATTGGCGAATTCCGAACATTGCTGACCCACAATCCTACCTGAGTCTTCTTCTTCCGCCGCTATCTCACTATCTACAGCAGGGGTCTTCAACAGGGGGTCCGGGACCCCTAGGGGGTCCTCAGAGTTACTACAGGGGGTCCCTGAAATACTTGTGTGATATGATTTTTTTTACCTTAACCACTTAAAGGCTAGCTTCCCTTTTCTGAGGAGAACTTTAGCCCAAAATAGCCGATCTACAAGCTCACAACGCCTCGCGCTGCGAGGCGTTGCGAGCTTGTAGATCGGCTATCTTTGACGAAGAAGTATAGGTGTAGAGGGAAAAAAGAGCAGACCAAGTAAACAAAAAAAGTTTAATCTGAAATACAATTTTATACAATATAGAGGGGGTCCCTGCTTCAACTCTCTCTCAGCTAGGGGGTCCTTGGCCTGAAAACGTTGAAGACACCTGATCTACAGAGTAGTTTTTTATGAAACTCGGCAGTAGAGGGTCAGGAAAAAATACAGAGAAATGACACTCACAACCATTGGCCAAAGGGTAGCACGCTAGCACTCAATTGACAAATGCAAACATTTAACAGGCATAGCCCATGAACCCTTGTACGTGAAGCCTCCATGAGCCAATGAATATCGTAGAGGGCATGGCTTCATAAAGGGACCTTCTGAATTGTCAATCAGAAGGTCCCTGGTTGAAGTCCCCGACTCATCCAGGTTAATTTAACAAAAAGAAAAGGTAAAAGTTGAGCTATAGTCCTGTTGATAGAAGTCAATGTAGTGTCATATATAGTCTAGCTAGCCTACAATGCTGTGTGCCTAATATGCAATTAGCCTACTTAGACAAGTCTAGCTGGGGTTAATAAGGCCACTGTATGATGCAAAAAAATATATATTTTAATACCTTCAGATATGCTTCCTTCCGTATTTCTGCATTTTTCCGGCCATACAAACACGCAAAAGGCTTAACATGCAGATTACTTACTTGGCAACACATTATGAGTCACAAGTTCACAACAACTCTTGCTCAGGCAGCAATGACACTCTTTGCTGCCTGAGGAAGAGTTGAAATGACTCGAAACGTGTACGTGTTGCCATAAACTTGCATCCTGTCGATGTGAAAGGGAAATGTTCATAGCCAATTGAGGTAGAAAAGATTGGAATGAAAAAGTGGAATGGGAATTTCCTCACTATGACAAATTTGATTAGTGTTTTGCATTCTGTGTGAACACAATGAGAAGTGAAAAAGTGCATTGTCCATTTGCCTTAATGGTCTGGGGTTTTGAGGCACTGTTACATAAGAGAATGAGGTTAGAGTTTCAAGAAATGCGTCCAAGCGAATGAGAAAAACTGTAAATCTCTGGGTAGCAGAGAAGTCAGACTGTTTGGCCCTCAGTTCTAAGTGAATAAAACAATAATTTGGTACTTGGATGTTCTGTTCTATTCTCTTCACCTTAGGGAGATGAATAGATCATTCTTCAATAGGTCCAACTAAAATACGGAGACAATCAATAACTGAAACATTGAGAAAATAGAGCAAAGGATTAATTTAACATTGTCTCCATTCTCTTACAAAATTGGACAACGTTGAACTTGTTGGATGAATGTTTTAGGAATAACTTTGTGTGGGGGAAATAAGTCTTGGTTTGTACAGTATGAGGTGTTAGATATACAGTGGTGATGCAGAAATGTATTTGTACAGCTGCATGGATTCTAATTAGATTTTAGGGTAAACAGATTCAGCCAACATACTGTAGTCCTCCAGAGATCTCAATTGCCACTCTCCAATCTCAACTCGCCATCTCTTCAATTATTTGTTTAAATTTACTTGATTTTAATTTGCATAGTTGAACATAAAGATTAAATTATGATGAATGGGGTTGTCTTTAAATGCACAACATTTAAACAGTGATTTTTTTTGTTGCTTCAAATCACAGAAAGGGATTTAGCATATGCCTTAACTCACCCACTCAACATCCATACACTATATAATAACTTTTATTTAACCATTACATTTATATGGAGACCAAAGGTATCCTTTTCAAGTAAGAACGGGCCAAGAAGCAGAGAGACTACACAGCTTGGACAGTACAATGCAGATCACAGCCAAAAAACTCACTGACTGACTACCACAATAACTCCAATGAGTGGGTGAAATTAAAAGAATGAAAAACAACAGAGAAAATACACTAAGAAGGAAACAAAAAAATTAAAAAATAAAGCTACGCCTCAAAGCAGGAGTATCAGTAATTTTAAAACATATTTCCACTGTGCTCAGCTGGCACAGCGGTAAAGTGCCTGCACCACCGGCGGAGGCTGGGGGTTCGCTGTGTCCACACTAGCATGGATATTTTTGTGCATTTTGAAAAATATCCATGCTAGTGTGGACAGGCCCTTAGATATGAACACTGTTTTCTTCCAACGCCCCAAATCTCCTGCTCTGTGTACTCCTGCATGGGCTTTCATGGGCTCAAATGAAGCTTAGGGTCATGTAGATTACATCTTTCTAATGCCATGGGGCTTCAGTAACAGGAAGTCACATGGCTTGAAAACTGAAATGAAATCAGTCCGCTTCAAAGGGATATACAGCACTTTGAAACCAACACATTCAGCAGAGGAACTATGGGAATGTGATCGGTCTGGGCTTTCTAATAGTATCCTATTTATGCTACTTCAATAGAGGTGCTGTGTGCGTGCGTGTGCGTGCGTGCGTGCAGTGTGTGATGAAGGGAAGAAGAGGAACAAGCCAGTAGCCCTAGAATACACAAAAACATTGCTATATCTGGTGCATATGTGCTTCATAAATGTAACATTAACCCAGGTAAAAATTTGGAAATAATATTACTGCAGCGCCACACACAGTGCTAAATACACACATACAGTACTAGACTGAGCGGGGTCATCCCTATGTTCCCCCACTAAGGTTAGACTGAGCCACTTGTAGACCACAAACAGTAAAAGAGAAATTAGAGCAAACAGTAAAAGAGAAATTAGAGCAGATTGGAAGAAACCATAGAAGTCCAAGTAGCGCAGCATGTTATGTCAGATATAAAGAGAAAATGTAGCTTGGAACAGCGCTGCCACAACATTTTTGGCTGGAACAGCTGGGCCAACTCAAGTGGACGGACATGATGGTGATTGATTGACTGACTGACTGATGAAATGTTTGTCTGCCCTGACATAGAGTAAAAACAGACAAGCCAATAATAGAGCAATCATCCCTACAAGCTATGGGATGAATTATATCCTTGGTTGGTCTAAAAATTAACATTAACTAACTAGCCAATCACAGATCAATCGTCCCTCTGGGTCATAGAGACACACGGCCGGAAGCGGAAGGCCTACAAATTCACGCCCACTTTTGAGACAGCGCCGCTACTCGAGGTCATTTAGAACGATGAACTGCAGCTCTCATTTGCAGCTCTCATTTGCAGCTCTCATTTTAAAAACGCCTTCTAAATCAATAAAGTTTTCAGAAAATCTTCAATTTTTTATTCGAAAATTTAACTAAATTCCTGTTTCTGCATAGCACTAAAATGACACAGATGTTTCCCCGGTTTTAAAGGTACAACAACGTATAGGCGTTCCCGGTCTTAATGGGTTAATTTCAAAACAATGTCTTTTCACATTACACAGTGTTTTACAATGAAATTATGATCAGAATCATGACTTTAATCAAAAATCATGCAGTGTGATGACTGAGGCAATTAATTCGCATGACGACAAGCAGAATTGCAGAGCTACAGTAGATTAGGACATAAATATTTTCTACCGGCAGAGCGGCGGACTGTCTCCACATTTACACACCAAAGATTACATTTAGGGGAGAACGGGGTAAGATGAACCTCTGGGTAAGTTGAACCACCCCCTGTATCTTTAAAACTATACACATGAGTTGTCATGTGACCTTAAAATCAGGACACACCCATCATTTCCACCTGGCTGTGAAGTTGAGAGACACATGGGCAAAGTGATAAGCATATTTCTACACAAAAAAAGTGTTTTTTGCTGGTCAAAGTTAATTTTTTACTTTTATGGTATAATGATTTTTATTTTAAAGCAAATGTACCCAGGTTGAAACTTATATATCATGCATGTTGGTGATATTCCAATGTATAAAACCATGTGAATCATTTAGCTAAAGATTAGCCTGAAGCATTAAGCTAGCCAGGTTAGGTCAAAATGGTGGCCATGGGGCAAGATGAACCAAATGCCTTGGGGTAAATTGAACCAATAATCCTAATATTAATCACCATTCATATTTTTTATTATGTATTTTCTTCTCAAATTATGCTGTATGACCTTTCATTTGGATGAATACACTCATTTAAGAGAAGTTTTCAATATTGTATTAACAATTGCAAATATTAAAAGGTTCTGAATAACAAACATTATTTAATTGGTTTTATATTGTTTAAATACCATTAAGAAAATAAATAAGACTATTTGCAAAAGGGAAATGCGTTATCAAATTATTGTTGATACATGAATACATTATTTGTTCAAGTTTAAACTTGAAAATGCAAAATATTATATGGGTAAATTTACCCCTTGACTAGGATCAACTTACCCCTTACCTGGGGCAAATTGAACCACATGACCACTTTTTTTTGAGAACCCATATTTTTACAACCATTTGTCATAGATGCACACTCATTATTTCAATTGATAGAAGACATCTTGAAGTTTTAGTAGATGTTTCGATTTTACTTCCATCTAATTTTTCCTTGCCTAGAGGTCAACATAAGTAAAAAGTGGTTCATCTTACCCCGTTCTCCCCCCGCATTTGGTGGGTTTGAACAGTCTTCCTGTGTTAGCTGATCTAAATGATCATGGATCATGGGTCATGTCCTGAAGGTAGGTGCCAAGCAACCGTATGAAAACAAGCCCAAAAGAAGCGACTAGGCCACATGAGCACACACAATATATGTATTTGAAAATAGCCAAATCAACAAGCTCACAATGTGTTGTGGATTGTAGATCTGCTATTTTCAAAAAATCTTAGAAGAAAATGTGAAATATTTGGGATATTTTTGAATCATTTAACAACACAAATTGTGTATGGCACAACATGTTTTCAGATGGGGGGTCCATGGACAAAATACATATTGATTGGGGTCCTTGACATGAACATATTTGCGAAACACTGCTTTAGACAAGCCCAAATAAGCAACTACACCTTAGAAACAAGCCCAAAAAAACATGCAACTACCAACATGTTCAGAAAAACAAGCCCAAAGTTGCTTATAATAAGCAGACGTGGCAACATTGCTTGTAAGCCCAAGCCACCAGTGGTTTGTACTGGGTGAGGGTAGCAACAGGAAGCCAGTCAACGGAACACAAAATAGGGTAGACATGTGAAAATAAATTCAAACTAGAGAAAGTGCTCCTCGGAGCACAGGTCTCCGCCAGGTCAGGTAGGTTATTTTGGCCTCCTGGTGGCACTATGCTAGGCCAATGTGAAAAGGGTGCCATTTCTTCCTAGGCCGTGCACGGCAATCGGACACTGCATTCATGATTTGAGGCATTTTGTGCTAAAAATGTGTTTTGCTAAATTTGACCTGCTGGTGGCGCTACAACAGGCCAATGTTAAAAGGGTGGCATTTGTTCCTCAACATTCAGTGTGAATGTGCGTGGAAAGTTTCACCGCAATCAGACGCTGCGTTCATGATTTGCGGCATTTTGTTCAAAACAAGCCACTACTGCAAACTTTAGATGTTAATTAAGCCAATCAGGATGGAATATGAAAAATCAAACAGATCCGTCTTGATCACATGACTATAGAGATCATGTGTACCGATTTGCGTGAAATTTGGATAAAATGGGAAGGAGTAATATAATTTTTTTTTTTTACATAAGTCGGCCTCCTGGTGGCGCTATAACAGGCCCATGTGAAAAATTTGGGGCAAAGGTTCTGAACTGGCATCCAGGGAGTGTGTGTGCACAGTTTGGCTGCGATCAAGCCAACGGTGTCGGAAATTAGCTGTTCACAGACGGACACACACACGGACGGTCGGACGGACACGGTGCAAAACATACTCTCTCGCCATGCCTTTCGGCCTGGCGGAGACAATAAAATAGCAAATGTGTGTGAGAGGGGGAGAATAGAGACTGCTGACCAAGGGGAATGCACACACCAAGAAGTGTTGCCACACACATCCAATCATGTAAACAAATAGCTTCCAACAATCATGTCACAACTCAAAACTTTCAACAGCAACAGTTCTATGGCCAAAACATGATGTATTGCCTTTAAACCCAAATATAACCACAATGGACCAAAATAAATCAATAACCTTAACCATTGTGTACACAATATACTGTAGAACAATGAACAGGCGCCTACCTTTTTTCTTTTCTTTTTCTTTTTGCACTCTTCTCCACCTTTTGTGTTATACATTTGATGTAGCTGTGCCTCCAGTTTCACATAATCAAGCCTCTGCAATGGCATAGTATACTCATACCAATCAAGACAATCAACTGTGCAACAGGTGAACTGATTGCCTCCAACAGACATACCAATTACATTTGGGGGGGGCTTTTCTTTTTAATTGTATGAATTGCATTTCATTTTGAAAGAGCTGATGTTTAAGAAGTTAAAATTAAATAAACTATTAAAATAAAGATAAAGATGTAGGTGGCCTGATGGGATATCCAAGAAAGCAACCAATCAAATGGTGTTTGGTTGAGATTAGGCATAGGGTTTATGTGGTTTAATTCATTACTTTTAATTTAGGTCAGGCACTGCTATTAGGTCAAAGGTACCAATATGGAGAAATCACCCCAAGCTATTTTGAAAGTAAAACTTTATCAAGTCTGGATATAAGCTATACGCAGCTAAGACATCCATTTCTGTGAGCTACTAGTAGATATATAATGTTGCAAAGATAATGTAGCTTTATGACAGAAAAACTGCCTTTAAATGTTCACAATGCCTCACCCTCATTATCTACTGTATGTTCACTCATTTTTCAATGATCATTCTCATAACTATTTAATAACTGTATTAAAATCTCCTTTTATAATGTGTTTCTTTTGCAATGTCTTACTGCTCTTAATGTTTTGTGTAAAGTATTGTTGAAATGTGCTATACAAATAAACATTGCGTTGCCTAACTCCTTCCTTTAAAACTCTACTGTTTGGTTTGGCAGGCTGCATTAGACACCTTAGCTGGCAGATAGCTGAGTGTTATGCAATTTTACAACAGGAATGTTGCCTAGCACAGTTTAAGTTTAGGCATGGGTTTGGTGTGTCTAGGGTAAAGCTCTAACTGGAGCATTCTGTATCAACACAATGTCTAACCACTTGATGTTTCCTCAAGTAAGTAAGTAATTAAGTTAGAGAAGCTTATTGTCAGTATCAGCCGAGAATGCGGGAGACATGACCCCTTTTCAATGCGCTAGACCCATAGACTGTAAAAAAGAAATGGACAAAGTTACACCCATACTCTAAAGACCGTAAATGAAGCCTTATTTTTCAACGATTTCAAATCCGCCATCTTTCTATATCCGGTCAGAATATGCAAATAAGAAACCGGAAATGAATTCATGCTATTGGCTGGGACCAGAGCGGGGGTGGGGAATGAATGCTATTGGTTGTGTAGTTTGTCAATCAAATCATCACAAGGTAGCCACACCCCTCTTACAGCATACCCTACTTTATTATTATTATTGAAATTCTTTATTAGGAATAACCCCTTGAGATGTAGCATCTCGTTTTCGAGGGGATCCTATATCATCAATTTTAAAATAAATGGGACCATAATTTACCAAAACGCATATCATGGTGATTGAAAGAAGACTTTAAACTAACGACTGGAAGCATATAGTATTTATGACAATGTTTATTATTAAGGTAATAAAATCAAGTGTAAAGTTCGGCAAAAACCTATCCGCTTGAATGGTGCCCAATTCTTTCTGACACCAGCAGGGGTAAAACAGCAAGACTACTGGCCAGTCATATGAACTGTCATTTCCTATACAGCCTCAATTTACAACTCAGAAGCTGGCCCCTTGGCTAGACCCCTGGGAGATTGCTGAGGTGGAGCGTAACACCTAGTTGACAGTGCCCGGGATGGAAACCCCCATAGTGGACCAAAGTCAAAGACGAGTGCTTTACCGACTGAGTTACCCAGACACAACCCTGATGTTTCATCAAAATATGGCCAAAATCAAAGAACCCTTAAGTATAGTAGGACGCCAGCCAGCCGCCACCACTCAATACTTCAGTCCAATACTTCCACTGTGACTTGAATCTATGTCATTTATCTGCATGACAAGAGCATTGCTTTCTTTTGGCTATATCCTTCATGTTCGCACGAAAATGCATACTCCCGCACACACTTTTCTGTTTTATTAATCAACCGCTCGGTCACTTAGGGACCTTATCCTGATGAATGTGACCGAAACTATGTGACCGGAACGTTGGTTAATAAAGCAGAGAAAAGTGTGTGGGAATGCTCATTTTTGTGTGACTGATTTCATCTAAGGGGATTTACTCGCAGCACCACAAACATTTTTGAGAGTGTGCCTGTTGAGCTCTCCTTGCATCCTTAATTGCCAGCCAAAACGCTCGTTAGCTTGCTTCCCGTCACTAACCAGTGTGAGAAGGACTGTTGAGTTGACTGTCTGTGTTCTGCCAAGAGTTCAGAATTGAATTGAATTGATTGAATGAAGTGTTTCTTGTGCTTGGAGGCTACTCTGGCACTCTGATGCTTTAAGTCAGCATCCATGTAGACCTACTAAAAACCTTGTTTTGCCATGGTAATGTGATGTGTGCGTGCGTGTGTGCGTGCGTGTGTGCATGCGTGTGTGTGTCTCTGAGGCTCATAGCCTGCCAATGAACCTGCACGTCAACTGCTCCGAGATACTCACATCAGATGCGAGGAAGAAACTGCCATCGATTTGACATTTGATCACAGTGGCATAATGTGATTAGTTCCTAAGTGCATTTGAGTGACTGTCTTCCTCATGCTTTAACTACTCAGTGATGCCTTTTGACCATTATATACTGTTAAGAGAAATTAAATGACTATATTGGCTGTATCCGCATTCTTTTGCAGGTCTGTGTACTGTAAGGAAAGATAAGGCATGAGGTGACTGAATTGAATTACATGCTGAATGTAGAGTGAACTGTCTGGGATTTGAACCCTGGTCTCCTGCGCGGGTATGGATGCTAAAGCCAAACATCGAATACACTGTGTGTGTGTGTGTGTGTGTGTGTGTGTGTGTGTGTGTGTGTGTGTGTGTGTGTGTGTGTGTGTGTGTGTGTGTGTGTGTGTGTGTGTGTGTGTGTGTGTGTGTGTGTGTGTGTGTGTGTGTGTGTGTGTGTGTGTGTGTGTGTGTGTGTGTGTGTGTGTGTTTACGTGCGTGCGTGCGTGTTTGCAGGGATATCATAAATACCAGATATATCAATACATATTGGGCCAGCACAAAAATCCTAGATGTCATTGTCTCCGCCAGGCCTAAAGGCATGGCTGAGACTGTTTTGCACACTGTTTTTTGCACTACTATTATAGTGCCACCAGGAGACCGATTTTTGTTTAAAAATAATAATAATATTACTCCTATACATTTTGGCCAAACATCATGCAAATCGGTACACATTATCTCTATAGTCAAGTGATCAAGACTGTTCCGTCCGATTTTTCATATTCCATCCTGATTGGTGAATTCCGAACATTGCTGTCCCACAATAACCTACCTGACCTGGCGGAGACCTGTGCTCCGAGGGGCACTTTTTCTAGTTCCTTCTAATTTCTTATGATTTATCTTCTGTGAACCATGAATTATTTGTCCCCATATGTATGTCCCCATAAAACCTGGTTACACTGATGTCACTTGCATTGAGTCCTGCTTCAATGACCTCAAACAATGGATGTCTAAAAACTTCCTGCAATTAAATGAATCAAAAGCTGAAATAATTATATTCACCCCCTCCTGCCCCAACACAGAAATAGTTGACAATCTCACCTCAAGTCTCGGTGCCCTCTCCAAAACTGTTGAAAAGAAGGCCCGTAACCTGGGTGTCATGTTTGACCCAGAGCTGTCTTTTGACATCCAGGTAACAAAAGTAGTTCAGTCCTGCTTTTTCCAGCTGAGACAACTAGCAAAGGTCAGGCCTTTCCTTACAGCTACAGACCTAGAAAAGGTCATCCACGCTTTTATCTCCTCCAGACTTGACTATTGCAATGCACTTTATTCAGGGATCAGTAAGCGAAATACTCAAAGACTGCAACTGATACAAAATGCAGCTGCTAGGCTTCTGACCCACACAAAGAGAGATGAGCACATTACACCAGTCCTTGCGGCCCTTCATTGGTTACCTGTGAGTTTTAGAATTGATTTTAAGATTTTACTGCTTGTTTTTAAAGCCCTAAATGGTCAGGCTCCTGCGTATATCTGTGATCTTTTAACTCCTTATAGGCCAGGCCGCTGCCTGAGATCATCCAGCAGGGCCTTATTGACGGTACTAAAGTCTCGCCTTGTAACAAAGGGTGACCGGGCTTTTGCCGTTCGTTCGGGCCCCTCGGCTGTGCCTGTGTCTGTCCCCACTGCCTGGGGACCTCAGGCAGGCAAACTCAGTGTCCTCTTTCAAATCTCTTCTAAAAACTCACCTCTATCGCACAGCTTTTTCTTAGATTATGAACTGTTGTACTATTTATACAATTAATGTCTAATTTGAATTGTAGATTAACTGTTGTTATTGTAAAGCAATTGTAGATTAACTGTTGTTATTGTAAAGCACTTTTGCTATATAAATAATGTCATTATTTATTCAAGCCAAATTTTCCTTGTGTGTGTGTGTGTGTGTGTGTGTGTGTGTGTGTGTGTGTGTGTGTGTGTGTGTGTGTGTGTGTGTGTGTGTGCGTGCGTGCGTGCGTGCGTGCGTGCGTGCGTGCGTGCGTGCGTGCGTGCGTGCGTGCGTGCGTGCGTGCGTGTGTGTGTGTGTGTGACCCAGACATCTTTACATCTTTGACAGCTAATACACCAGATGTTGTGATTGATGTAGAGTCCAGGGCAGTGTCTGTATTAGAGATGGCATGCACCTTTGACCTTAGCCTAGAGGAAGCCTTTAAAGTTTATGACCAAGGTCATTAAATACCAACCTCTCCTACATACCATCTCAGAGCTGGGCTATAGGTGCAGACTATTTGTATATTTATATTGGGCAGCCTAGGACATACCCACAGACTGGACTTGAGCACTTGAATGGGAGCATATGCTATGTTGCCAAACATTATGTTCCCATGGTCCTATCTTCCCAGGTTCTACCCTAACCCTAACAGTCCCGATACCTATCTCTAACCATATCCTATCCCTAGCCCTAAAATGACCCTTTCTAGGACCCTGCGAACATAGGACGCTGGGAACACACAGTAGGAATGACCCCACTTGAATTGTACCTGTATTCCGTAGTGTTGCTTGAATGGGACTGACCGGCTGATAGAGAGGGAACATACTGTAGAACACTGGTCTTTAGTCACACTCAAACCAAGGATGCTGTCATTATGTAGTCGGTATGCTAAATGGCTGGGTGCCCAGACTTTGGCTGCTTCTGATCAAACGGCAGATTTGCAGTGACCATGCTGTCCCTAATTGCTCATTTGGGAATACAGCCTTACAACCGCATTTTCCCAGCACTGTTCAGCCAGCCTGTTGGCACACTGTACTTGTGCACTTTGGCTAGGAAACCATTTGCATCTTATGATGAATGGTGAATTTGGTGCAAAGTTTATGACTCATGCTTTAAAAAAGAATAACTTTCACAATAGTATCCCTTTGGGTTCATTGTGCAACACTCATAGAAGGAGCTGGAGGCATGCTACATGCTGAGGAAAGTGCACCACACTTCGATAAGTTGAACTGAAAGTTTGCAGGAGTGGCTCGTTTTGAACTAAATGCCTCATATCATGAACACAGCGTCCGATTGCCGTGACACGCACATTCCCACTAGGCCGAGGAAGGAATGCCACCCTTTTCACATTCGCATATTAAAGCCTCACCAGCAGGCCAATTTCTGCAAAACACATTCTTCTATATTACTCCTACAGATTTTGTCCAAACATCACGCAAATCGGTACACATTATCTCTATAGTCATGTGATCAAGACGGATCTGTCCCACCGTGGTGCAACCGGCTTTGTCGGGCGTCTATGCGAACACAATTGGCTCGTGTTTGGGGGAGGGAAGGGTAGGGTGGGGGAGGGTGATATTGATCATTGCATGAAATCCTACGGGCTGGGGGCGGCACCTGTTAGCGGGGAGTGTTGGGCGGTAGGAGGACGAAGGCTCTACGTCCTCCCGGTGGGGGCAACACAGGCGTGTTGCTCTGAACAAAATGCCTCAAATCATGAACGCAGCATCCAATTGCCACCCAAAAATGTTCTGACTATAACACTATAACAAGCCACTTCACATTAATAACAATACAATTAACAGTACCTCAAACACAAAACTTTATTCTACACTCCCACAAATCAACATATTGTGCAATAACTTTATCAACATTAATTCCTCGACTTCTCCAGATTCCACTCACCTCTATAAATTAAGGCCTGAGGCGATTCTTTAAAACATTTCTAAATCCTAACAGTTTTTTGAAAAAAATAAAATAAAAATAAATGTTCACGATTTTTCAAAAATAGCAGATCTACAAGCTCATAGCGCGGCACTCGGTGCCGCGCTATGAACTTGTATATCTGCTATTTTTGAATAGCCAAAGAAATCTAAAGTGACACAGATGCGTTCCAGGTCTTAATGGGATAAAGACTGAATTTCGAACATTGCTTACCAACAATAACCTACCTGACCTGGCAGAGACCTGTGATCCGAGGAGCGCTTTTTCTAATTAAGACTTAGATTTATATTATGTACTGTATAGTAAGCATTAGACTGACTTTCAGAGATTAACAATCTGGGTTGTGCCCCAGCCAGATGAGATTCTGTGTAATCCTTTTCTGTTTTAACCTCTTAAACCCTATATATTTCATTGACTGGAGTCCTGTGGGGCTCTATACAAGACCCCCTTCTGTTTTCACTCTACACTTATATCTTAACTGAAAATAGCCCATCAACAAGCGTAGCTATTTTCGGCGGGTGTTCACCCAGAATAGGGATGCTAGGGTTCATGTGGTTAAGACTAGTTTATACTTACAATATACAAGTATAAATTAAGCAGCATTAGACTGATATTCAGAGATTAACAACAAACTGTGATTGATTTTGCATATGTCTGAGCTGGGTTCATGTGTTTTGCATTGCTCTTGTGTGTCTGGATGTGCATGGTACATTATGCATTTTTATTGCAGCTATGTAGAGATACAGTACATCGATCAGTTGTTCAGCATTTGTGCACAGCAAGCCCTCACTCTGCAATGAGACTGTAGGAGCATTCTTCTGCCTGCCTGCCATGATGTTTGGCTTGCTAACAAAGTGTAAGAAAAGTAAAACCTGCACAGCAGGTAGCTCCCGTTTTTCAAAAATATATTAAGAGTTAGTGAGTCTGAGGAAAGTCAGAGGAAGGGCCTTGGTTTTTTGTTTTTTTATCCAGCACCATACCTACGTAGTAGTGTGGGGAGAAGATGTTTTTGGTTCACTCCAGATAGACCTGAACCTCTTGCTGGATGGTGTGTCTTTGATGACCCTGGATGAGTGTTAACGGCCCTCCTAATGCTTACATCATGATGAGTGTTAACAGCCCTCCTACTGCTTACACCATGAATCAAGATGAGATGGGATTTTTCTGTTTCTCCGTTTGGTCTTCACTGTGGAGTCTGCATCCAGGAGCTATTAATTATACCAACTGCGCTCCTCACGGTGGCCCAGCCCTCAGTCTGAGCCTCAGCTCGGGGTTGGAGAATGTCAGTTGGTATTTAAATTCCAGGGGGGCTTTGCCAATGTCTCTTTTAGAGCGGTGGCTTTTGTTGGCCCTGGTAATAATAATAATGATCATTAGATAACCTTAGATAATATTCTTTCAAATGAGCATAATGAAAGCATACTTCATTTAGAGATTTCTTCTTGCAATGTTGTCAGCTGATGTCTGTTGGGCTGACCACAACCCTCTCTTCTTCCTTGCTCTGCTAAATGTCCATATAGAGTTTAAAGTTGTCAAATGAATCACCCAGTGTATGATCACTATATGCACCTTTAAATTAGCCTCTTGACCTGTGTGGTTAAACCTTTTTCCAGTCTTCTTCTGTTCAATGTCACAGGTTGCTGTGAATGAATTGTCTAAAATGGCACTTAGGCATTTGTGCACTATGGCAGCGCAGATGGACCCTTGCGTCTTATTTCTGCTTGGACATGTCCGCCTCCACTGGGCATACAATTCAACTTGGGCTCCTCAGGGCCCTAGCAATTAATACTACATTATTGTGAACGGGCTGGCTCAGCAAAATGTCATGCAAATCTGTCACCCGTCCTGGGCGTGGACTACTCCCAGCCCTAGTATTATATCCTCATGTCTTAGTGCAGGTGTTGCTGGCAGGCCCTCCTGACTTATGCATGGTCCTTTGTCGTGGTGATTTTCAACTCCTCATGGTTCCAAAGGCTACTGTTTATACATACATTACACACACATGCATTGCATACATACAATTACATAGTTATACAAACATTAACATGCATAAGAAAACAATAAACAAAACAACAAAAAAAACGAAATTCTATTCAGCCCAGATGGCATTTTTCCAAGGTGATCAAAAGCTCTGATACACAAGTCATTGTTGCTCGTTTGCCATTGTAACATTACTAGAGGTAGGGCGCCCGGCCCGCTAGCCGCGCACGGGGCTCTAGCGAGGGCTGGCTTATTTTGGGGTACCAAAATCGTAGGATAAAAATTTCCAAAACAAAATTTAGTTAAAAAAATAAAAATACATGGGGGACCCCCTGGGGGTCCGCGGACCCCCTGGGAGTCTTGGGACCCCCGCGAAACATTGCTTTCGGTTTGGCTCGGCGGTGGTCGGTGGCGGTGCTCACGCTAAAGGGAACAAAATGGTGTACCCGTGATGTTGTCCGGCTCGCAGTGTTTCGGTTGCGCTCGGCGGTGGTCCGTGCTGACGCTAAGGAACAACATGGTCGACCCGTAATGTTGTGAGTTTGTGCTGGCCGCAATTAATTATGCTCCGAGGAGGCAAATGTGTGGTGAGCAATGAAAAGTAGCCTACGCCACCCGTAAAATTGCGCGCGTTGTGGCTTGTGTTGTTAGTGACATGTGATATGTTGTTGTTGTGTTTAGTGCGAAACAATGTAATATGGGATTCATGTTTTCCTATTAGGTTCAGGTGCACTTAGGACCCTTTGTATGGGATTTTGAGATCCATCAGCCTTAGTGTAGGCTAGATCAGACGTGTGTCCCACTCATGGCCTGGCTCGCAGGCCGTTCCCTCTCTGTCTCATTAGAGCTCATTCAGTTAAGCCCCTGTGTGACAGAATTATTTCTGTCAGTTGACCATGTAAAGTATGTGACTCATTGATTTCCTTTTCCTCCTTAGACATTGTTTTCCACTTAGCATCATCGTCACGCTAGTTTTTTCCCCTTTCTTTCTTTCTTTGTTGTTTGGCCTTCCTGTGTGGGCTGTTCGCCTCCACATCTACATGTATGTTCTGTGAGCTCTCTGCACTCATCAGCGCCCCAAGAGGGCTCCACAGCACATCTCAGCACACCTGCCTCTCGTCTCCAATCTCCTCACCTGCCCTTCATCTCCAATCACCTCCAAACTCTACAAGAACCTGGCCTGCATGCCACTGACGCTGGAGCTTAACCTCCCTTATGGATTAACCCGGAATCCTATGAGTAGTGGCAGCCAGCGGAGCCTACACCCCTCATCTTCCCTTGTTGTTGACCTTGGTTAATAAACTTGTGGGCTTTAACCTTCAATTCGCCTCTTCCTTGCTGTGCGCCTGGGTCACACACACACATCGATCCTAACAGCACACTTCATTTAAAGATTTCTTCTTGCAATGCTGTCAGCTGATGTCTGTTGGGCTGACCACAACCCTCTATTCTTCCTTGCTCTGTTAAATGTCCACAGAGTTTAAAGTTGTCACATGAATCACCCAGTGTATGATCACTATATGCACCTTTAAATTAGTTACTCACCTTGGATAAGTTCACATTCCAAAGCATGTCTCATAATGGCTCTTTATATATCACAAACGTGACAAATATTCAAATAGCATAATAATACAAAATATAGCTGCAAGCAGCAATAAGCGGGTTCGAGGGATAAGGCAGAGGCAGGCAGAGAGAGAGAGTGAGAGTGAGAGAGAGAGAGAGGGAGAGAGGCAGTTAGAGAGAGAGAGAGGGAGGGGGAGAGAGAGAGAGAGGGGGAGAGAGAGGCAGGCAGAGAGAGAGAGAGAGAGAAGAAGTGAACATGCATTAATTAACAAAGTCATGATTTTTGTTCAGTAAATTATATTTGGACTGGTTAAATTGGTGTTTGAACCAGGGACCTACAGACTGGCAGGTAGACAGTGTACTGACTGAGCCATTGGATAGACAGAATTGGATTTCATGTGTGGTAAGTTATCATACAGCATGGATTGCTTATTATCTATACTTACAATTGGCATGCAGGCGCATGCGCGAGGTAACTGGTTTGACTTGGTTTGACTTCGTCTTTCACCTTCCTACCAACAACCTAGCCTGGTAAACGCGCATGCGTCGACGCACTTTCTCTAACCAATTACACCCACTTCACGCTTACAACACCTGGACATGGCAAACCAACCTCAGCACTGTGCATGCTCAAACGGCTATGTTACACATCCTACCAACAACCTAGCCTGGTAAACCCGACGAGCCTATCAGCGTCGTCGCTCATCGTTCTGTGATTGACAGCAAAAGTTGGCCAATCAGGTGGCGAGTTTGAGTGAGCCCGAATGGATCCGAGTGCAGCCTCAGTGCAGCCGACCAAACACGAACGGCAGCCATTGTTTCTGAGGGCAGTTTTCTCCGCACTTTTCTCAGCTGTTTTAGAACTTCAAAAAGCTCTCAAACTTCTTCTTTGAGGCACGGAATTTACTTATAAGATATCGTTTGGATAGAATTTAGTTGTTTCACTTCATATATGTGGTCAATTAATCATGACAGAGCCTATTTAAAAATAAAATTTCAGAGAACCGGCAGGGGCGGGCAGTCACACGCATGTATCTGAATAAGGCAACCTATTTTGGGCATGGCCATCTCAAAAGTCCCGTTGCGTCACATTAGTCGCGGTGGCAAAAATGCACTGCAATTGGCTGAAGGGGAAAAACGATCATTGGCTGAAGGGGTTGTCAGTCAACGGTATTACTCCCGACCAACTCCAGCCCACGGCCACTATTGCAGAATGGGCGATCATGCCAGACTCACTCCTGGAATCAAATGGAAATGAGATTTCCGGAGGGAGGGTTTACCAGGCTACCAACAACCTGTATGAACGTTAGTCTGGTAAATGTCATCAATGCTACCTAATTAGCCCGTTAAAGCAGGGGTCTTCAACAAGGGGTCCGGGACCCCTAGGGGGCCCTCAGAGTTGCTACAGGGGGTCCGCCAAATCTCTGTGTGATAGGATCATTGTTTTTTACATTAACCACTTGAACCCTAGCATCCCTATTCTAAGGACAACTTTAGCCGAAAATAGCCGATCTACAAGCTCGCAACGTAACCACTTGAACCCTAGCATCCCTATTCTAAGGACAACTTTAGCCGAAAATAGCCCATCTACAAGCTCACAACGCCTCGGAGCTTGTAGATCTGCTATTTTCGGCAAAGAGGGAAAAAAGAGCAGACCAAGTACAGAGTGAAAGTTCACTAAGTATTGATGGTTTAAGTCGTTAAATGTCTGAAAATACACATTAATATGAATCCAACATCTATGAAAACCTTTAATCTGCAACACAATTTTATGTAATATATAGTGGGGGTCCCTGCTTCATCTCTCTCTCAGTTAGGGGGTCCTTGGCCTGAAAAGGTTGAAGACCCCTCCGTTAAAGAGTTTCATTTTAGTGTATTTTGTGGGTTTTTGGGACACAATGTAACGGCAGCGACGCGTTGCTGCGCCATCACAGGGCATCATGGGAAATGTAGTCATTGTGTTAAAGGGATATTTCACTTTCAAAACAACTGTGTGGTGAATGTTGTGTGTGGTGCTGATGTTTTTTGTGTGAAGCTTTTTTTTTTTTTTTTTTTTTTTAGTTTTTGTTTCAAATTTGACCCAAAGACCAAGGAGATATGATTGTTTAAAGATCTAGACTCCCATCCACTTCCTTGTTAACTTAAAACTTAAAAATTCTGTATCTCGGCTCCTGAGTACTTTTTTTTTTCGATGAAAAATCTCTGGCAGTGGGCAAACGCGGCCAGCAATAATTGTGGCAGTGAATGAGTTAATGTCAGAGTGTTTGTGTTGGAGCGCCTCAGTGCGGCTGCAGAGTTCATGTGCAACATCTTGCATGTGTGGCTGTGGCTTTACAGTTTTCCTTCGCCGTGTCTGTAGGTCACCCCCAGGGACCCCCAAGGGTCTCCAGGGCCCCCTAAGGGGGGGGGGGGAGGGGTAACCGCGGACCTCCTTTTTTTTTTTTTTTTTTTTTTTATCCCATGATTTTGTACCCCCAAACACTATTTTCTTTTGAGGGGGGGGGGGGCCTGCCAAGTGGGCGCTGCGTGGGCACTAGACGTTCGGCCCGCGTAGCGGGCCGAACTTCTAGTATATATACAAGCTCATAACGCGTCACATTGTAGATCGGCTGTATGTGGTAACAATAACTAAAGCTGTCATATGCTGTAATTGTAGTAGAGTAGAAGTGACAAAAATGGAAAGTAAAGTAAAAGTACCTCAAAATTGTACTGTGCATTGTAAGCATTTGTATTGGTACTTGAGTAAATGTACATAGTTACTTTTCAGCACCATTGAGGAGCCAATGACTGACAGGCTGTCAGTATATATCACACAGCTTAGACTCAATGTATATATCACACAGCTTCGATTTGTTTTGATTAAATCCGACAGTGATGTAAAAAAAAAATCTGTTGTGTAAAAGTTGCACGTTCATACAATGTGAATGTATATTGTTTCTTGTGTCTGGGTAGCTCAGTTGGAAAAGCTCTTGACTCTCAACCGCAAGGTCATGGAATCGAGTTCTGGCAAAAGCAACACAGCATATGAGTAATCTGGTTCCCTGTTGTATAGAGCATTGTTACAGGTATAGGCTCATGTGTTTGTTAATGTTGCTACCCTTTAAATGGCCATGGCCAATAACGTGGCATTGGGCGCTTAAAGTTAAATATTTGAAAAACTACACATTATTTCAAAGAAAAAGCCACCAGGCCACTAATGAGTTGTGACAGGTGTGATTGGTGATGAGTGAGAGCAGGTGAGAGGGGTGGATCCAATCCATGGGAATAGGGGGAAGGTTGCTGACTAGATGACTCTTTTCTAGACCCACCCTCACTAACCTTAACCTCAGTAAAACAACGACCTAATCTCAAGAAACACTATTTGTAAAACTAAGAATTCCATATGATGATCACCCAACACATTGTTGGGGACAGGGATCAAACCAGCGACCTATGGATCCACAGGCTGCCTCTCTTCTCATTGAGCTAGAGATATAGCCACCCAAATGGTGTCTGTTGTTTTCCCGTCCGTTATGAACCAAGCCTCTGTTTCGCTAACTACTCTAGATCACTGGTTCACAAAACATTTACCAATAGTTTTTTTTTGTCTCCTCGGAATGGAAACTAGTGAAAATAGTCGATCTACAAGCTCACAACGCGTTGCTATCTGAAATGTTGTGAGATTGTAGATCGGCTATTTTCACAAGAAAGTATGTCATACATAAAAAACAACTACTCTCAAAAAAGCATTTCATGTTATTTTTTAAAAATTGCACATGTCTGAATTAACATGTTTTGTACAATGCAATTTAAATGTAAACTGTAATGAGTGGGGTTTGAACCGGGGACCTTCGGAACATGAGGAAAACACTTTACTGATTGAGCTATTCAATCCACAGCCGTGGTCAGTGAAAAAGGAGAATCCAACAAAACAAAACAAAAGGGGGAATGAAGTACGTCATACATTGAAAATAACTACTCTCAAATAAGCGTTTCATGTTACATTTAACAATTGCACATTTATTCATTGATACAGTCATGTTGTGTGCAATGCAATAGAGATGAAGTTTGCATGAGGTGAGACTTGAACCGGCGACCCTGTGGTTGCAAGGCATATGGTTTACCAATCAGCCATTGGACCAACAGGCCTGAACTGATGAAAAAGGAGTTCATACAGATGACACAGTTTCACGCAAATTGCTCAGAAATCCTGGGTTTAAATGTTTTTCAAACTGCTCAATATGGCGGAAAATCTAAGGGCGAAGCTTACTGGTCAAAGTGATAGATGTGTTCCTCATGAGTCAAGGCACATGTGTAAGCAAGTTTCACGGCTGTCGGCCAAACGAGGCATGACTTTTGCCTGTTTAAAGTTTGCATTTAAAAAAATTGCTATAGCGCCCCCCTTTGACCAATTAGAGTAAGATTGGTTTCAGTGATACTTGGAATGACCCTCTACATTACTGCAAAGTTTCAAACAAATGTGAGTCTGCATGTATGTGTTAGGGGCAGATGAATAATTTTCATAAAACTGCAATATTCATTGGCTCATAAAAGTTTAACGCTTTCCCAGTTCGTAGGCATAGGTCCAAAGCTCATGCGTAAAAAGTTTCGTGCAGATTGCTCAAAGATCCCAGGAGGAGATAGATTTTAACTGCTTTTCATGTAATTCAAAATGGTGGGAGATCTAAAGGTCAGAGGTCATCAGACTGTGAAAGTTGTTAGGCATGAGGAGACGCATGTGTGTATCGAAGTTTCATGGCTGTAGGTCAAACAGGGCATGAGTTGTACCTGTTCAAAGTTGGCATTTTCAATTGATTGCTATAGCGCCAGCCTTTGACCAATGGTTTTGAGTTTCGGGCCTTGGCCGTTTGGCATAGCCCTCTACCATATTGCCGTACAGGATTCCAGGGGTCCAGGATTAAATATATTGTATCCAGGAGAAACTATTGTCTTAGAATTCTGGTTGACAATAGCTGTAATAGAAATCCAACAGTCTGTATTCCTTGAGCATCAAAAAGCTGCAGTCCAAACTTGCATAATAATCGTCCATGATAAAGGACTGATAAAGAGTCCATGATCATCTTAAAGGTCCTGTGGAAACTTTGGTAAGAAAGTTCTGTTAATAAACTTGATACATCCCCATGAAATCTCAGGGGTTTTTGAAAAATTATCATACCGTCTTGTAGAATGTCCAAGAAAGCATATTCCAGTAGGAAATCCAAAATGTTCTGATATTCTGCAGGTGTTTAATAAGAGCTATTTGTGCACTGTGCATACTCAAAAAGGTCTATTCAGTCATGAACACTCACATCAAAAATAGATTTAACCATTTATTGCACCAAATGGAATACAGTTAAACTTGGCCTTAATGGCTCAGCTCTTTAAGATGTTCCCTACATTTTGCTAAGCGGGTCATTCTCACGAACACTTGGTTTAAAAAATTTCAGCATGACATTTTTAAAAAGGCTTTTATCAAGAAATTTCTTTTTTAAGCATTATTAACACGGTCTTAAGTGTTTGTGAATATTAATTTAAAAATATTTAATGACAATTTAACACCCTTTTTGAGCATATTTTCAAAAACGTGTCCATAAAAATCTCATTACCGCAACAGTCTGAAAACGTCAAGACCATTAGGAAAGCTAATAATTTTGCCCAAAATAAGTATGGATTATTAACAGTCATGCACAGTTACTTAAACTGGGAAATAATATATATTTGTAATTTTTCACTTTTTTATTTGAATTTGACTGATTTCTCTCATTACCGCAACACCTTTCATAATTTACAACCCAATATTTGAGATATTTCATTGAAACCTGATATGTTTTCAAAATGATATGGCAATCCTGAAAGAACATAACATATAGATTCTGCACATGTATTTAAAAGAAAACGTATATTTTTCTATATATTAAATTAACATTAAATGAACACCTGTTGCGGTAATGATACGTATGTTTCGGAGATGAGGTTGATGATTTCGGTAATGATAATAAGTCTACTAAGTCTGAGGTATGGTTAAAACACTAAAATATGGGTTCTGATCTGTCAATATATTCATTATGAACAACCATGCTAAGAAGAATTTGGGCACAGAAAAAATACTTGCAATAAGCATGGCAATATAAGCATGAAACAGACAAGTATAAATGCAGACATGCAGTACTGGCGTCATAGTACTGACATCATATATGATCAACAATGATCAGTCGGAGAATCGGAGCAACAGGAGCTGTATTGCAGTTGCTGTACCGCACTGTCGAAAAGAGAGCTGAGCCAGAAGGCAAAGCTCTTCATATAACGAGCAATCTTCGTTCCTACTCTCACCTATGGTCATGAAGTGTGGGTCATGAACGAAAGAATAAGGTTGCGGATACAAGCGGACAAAATTAGTTTACTCAGACGGGTGTCCGGCCTCTCCCTTAGAGATAGGGTGAGAAGTTCAGTTATCTGTGAGAGACTCAGAGTAAAATCGCTCGCTGCTCCTTGACTTGGAGAGGAGCCAGTTTAGGTGATTCGGGCATTTAGTACGGATACCTCCCGAGCGTCTCCCTAGGGAGGTCCTCGCTACACGTCCCATTGGGAGGACACCTCCTGTTAGACCAAGGACCAGATTGGGATTTGATCTCCACACTAGCCTTGGAACGCCTCGGGATCCCCCAGGAGAAAATTGCTAATGTTGCTCTGGAAAGGGAATACTGGAAATCTCTGTTGGAACTGTTACCCCCACGACCTGATTCGGGATAAGCGGTTGAAGATGGATGGATGGATGGATGGATGGATGGACAGACAGACAGACACTGCTAATGTCATAGTACTGAAGTCATAGACTCAGTAGCCTACTCTGACAATGGGTACTGATGATCTACAAGCTGATAATACATAGCAAACCAAAACATTGTTAGCTTGTCTGTTAGATAAAGCGGATGCCATGTCTTTGTGTCCGCCTGTCTAGCCGGGTTATGTCCGAACGGTCATGATTGCCATAGATTACTGACGTCATGGACTGGTCTTGAACTACTGTGCAATAATGTGGGCAATGCTGGGTACAATATCGTCAAGGTGATGTCATAGCTGACTTTACATCCTATACTGGCTTCAAACTACCCACAATAGAGGTGTGGACATTTGTCGATTCTAAGATGCATATAGATGCGGAAGTGGACGATTCTCAACGATGCAGCGACATCACATAATCGATAGCCTAACGTTTATTGTTGATTTTCCAAATACTTCCAGGACCAATGTTGCATTGAACTGTGCTACACAAACTGCTCACAATCGAGAACGTGCACACCATTTAAAGCATAGAATTATAATATCTAGAGGGCGGATTGCCCCGCCCCTAGCTATTCATTTCAATGACATTTCTCAGTGGCGTTTTGAAGCACCCGGAAGTAAGAAATATTGGTTCCATATTGGTTCCATGGGTCCATTCCATTGGTTCGTGGGTCATGACACGTCGTTAGCAGGCGCACAAACGGCAGATGCACAAGCAAAATGCGGAAGTGTTGCAATATCAGATTTGACCACCAGGCTTGGCCGCTTAACTGTTCTACCGTGGTTCTGGGGGCTTGATTTAAAGTAATAGAAAGAACCGCGTCCATTAACTCTACAGATTTACAACCTCACAATGTGTTGCAACGTAACAAGTTATAAGCTTGTAGACTTGCTATTTTCAGTGAGATCTTTACAGGTTTTGGTTATATTGTTTTTTTCTCTCTGACTTCGATTAACAAAGCATTTTTCCATATACCGGTACTCATAGTTTTACTTCCTGCTCAGTCATGTTTGTGAAGTGCCCTAAGAGCTGCTACTGTATTGTAGATTTGTAAGAATCTGGGTGTGACCCTGGACGATCAACTGTCGTTCTCGGCAAACATCGCATCGGTGACACAGTCCTGCAGATTCCTCCTCTACAACATCAGGAGGATTCGCCCCTCCCTCACGGAGAAGGCAGCCCAGGTGCTCATCCAGGCTCTTGTCATCTCCTGCCTGGACTACTGCAACTCCCTCCTTGCTGGTGCTCCGGCATCTGCCATCAGACCTCTGGAGCTTGTTCAGAAAGCTGCGGCTCGTCTGGTGTTCAACCACCCCAAGTTCTCCCACACAACTATCCTTCTCCGTTCTCTACACTGGCTCCCCGTAGCGGCCCGCATCCAGTTTAAAACCCTGGTGCTAGCCTATAGGGCAGTGAAAGGAACAGCTCCTTCTTACCCCCGGGCTATGGTCGATGCTTACACCCCTGTAAGTCGACCACTTTGGTCTGCCACCTCGGGGTGACTGATTGCCTCGTCGTTCAAGGGTCCTTCTGGCCGATCTACACGGTCTAACACCTCGGGGTGACTGATTGCCTCGTCGTTCAAGGGTCCTTCTGGGCGATCTACACGGTCACAACTTTTTTCTGTTCTGGCCCCACAGTGGTGGAATGAACTCCCCACTGATGTCAGGACAGCAGAGTCACTGCCCATCTTTCGCCGCAGGCTGAAAACCCACCTCTTCAGGAAACACTACCCTTCCTCTTCGCCTTGCCTACTTGTTGTTAACTAGTGTACGAACTCTTGTTTTATTATTGTATTGTTTTATTGGATCTTGTTTAGTCGATACACTTATTTGTTTTAGCTCTTGCTCATTTGATTTAGCTATTTGTCTCATCTGTTTAAGAAAGTAGGTAGCTGATATATTGCACTTTTACCTTAGCGCTAGGTATACTCTTGGCTGCCTGTTTTAGCAGAAAATGAACTTAAGACTTCTGGTGATTAGTAGTTTCGTTCCCTACCTATGTTGAATGCACTTATTGTAAGTCGCTTTGGATAAAAGCGTCTGCTAAATGACTAATGTAATGTGTCACACTAGATTTGTCCCTAGCATAACTCGGAAAACGTCCGACCGTATGGTCTCAAACTGTACGGAGCTGAATGGCAATTCGGATGGACCAACAGGTTCCGACGACAGAAAAATCACAAATATCTGTATCTGTTGGCCCGTGGGTCTGAGAAAGAGGCAGACATTCCCAGTGTGTTTGGGAGTTTGTATGCATCGGTTTCCCAACTTTCCCTGATTGGCCAACCCAAACCGCCAGCTTCATCACCTCACGTTTGCGGTCCCTGATTGGCCGCATAGCAGTACGTTCACAATATGCATGGCCCCATGCAAATAGGCTGGCCTAGAATAGTCCTAGAATCTGTATTCAGCATTGGACGGGTTATTGTGTGGTTGAAGGAGGCTCTCTTGAAATAGGTTCCAAAGTGATGCCTTGTACTGTAGATTGTCAGTGTCATATGACAGATTACTTGGAGGCCGGTCTATGACTTCAAATATATGATCAGTACTGTGACATCAGCACTGTGTGCCTGTCGGTACCCAGCATCGACCAGGTTATTGTGCGGGTAGAATAGACACTAGGGGTGTGCCGATATATCAACTCAATTGTATGTTGGGGTGGGCGGTTATCTGTATGCCTGCATTATGCCCAAATATGGATGTGTCCGATTTCAGGGGGATCAGCTTAACAGTTCACATCAGACAGACAGAGAGAAGGATAGAGAGAGGGGCAGATAGGGAGAGGAAGGGAGAGAGTTGGGGAAACAGGGAAAGGGGATGTTGTGTGTGACGCCACTCATCGAAAGAGAGAGGGAGGGAGGGAGGGAGGGATAGGTAGGGGGAGATTCCATTAACAGTAATTATAATGCATAACTCAAATGATTAAAATGTATTGTATGAAGAATTAAAAGACACTATGATCCTTGCAAAAGTCAGTGAGTGTCCAACAATTATGAAGTATAATGTTACTTGACATTTCATTATAAATGGCTTTGTGTTATGATTATTGTTATGAAAATAAATATGTATGAGTGCTTTTAAGTAATTATGCAGTATTTTAAGTAGATTATAGTGCATTATAGATATGTTTATAATGTATTATAGGCATGGGCTCCATAGAAAGCTTTAGCAGATTTTTCTCAGATTTTTGACAGCCTAGTCTTTGCTGAAGCTTTCTTTTTATGAAACAGGAAATAAAGATAAATATCTACAGTTAATAAATAATATTTAAATGAATAGTTCATATTTTATTTAAAGTATAGTCTGAGATGATTAAATTCTCATTACCGAAACAGAAGTTCTCTCTACCGCAACTACCCTAAAATTGTAGCGGTGTATGAGAATGGGTGTTGCGGAGGATGAGAACCCTTAGCATGTTTTGCTAACAATAGAGAAGCCATGATGGATGAGGCAATTTTTACTCAATGTACATAACTAGACATTAATGAAGTATATTGTCACCCAATTTTTTTTATCTAACTATTTTCTAAATGACAAAAACTACCTGTATCGGTAATGATAATCAGAAAGTTCGGTACGCAGTCTGACAAGAGAAATGTTAACTTTGAACTGGAAAAATGTACAGAGATCTGCTAAACTGGTAGCCATCTTGAATGTACTGGCAGATGTGTTGAGTCATTCAAAACTCAAACTTTATTGACAATTCTCTTTGTGTGTTTAAACAGTCCTTCAAAAATGTTGCGGAGGATGAGAACATCACTCATGGACACTTAATGTTTCCACTATTTCTTCATTATTATTATAGATGGATATTCAGTTAATACTTTTTCTGTCATTTGAAAACAATTATTAGAACATCCATTAAAAGAATTTGGAATATTTACGCATTAATCTGTTTAAATTACAACATAACATACGCTCACGCAGATATGGACGCGTTGCGGTAATGAGAATTTCAGGATAAAATGCAATAAAATACAAAAATGATTAATTCCTATGTTAAAATTACTCTTTGTGCAAGGTAGAGGACACTATTATCTTTATTATGATATATTGTTATCTTACTAATTTACATATTTTATAGTTAAAATCCTTACTGCCATGGTATTTTTTGGTTTCATGAGAATGACCCAAGCAGCATGCTAAGCAAAATCAGGGAACGCAATGCAAAATCCCCCACAGGTATACAAGAGCGGAGCCAACTTTTGGGCCAAAATCAGATTAACTTGAGTCATGCAAACTTGAATGCATTTTAACATTAAAGCCATAGAACATTGAATTCAGTTTAGGGCCATGCAAACATTGAATTCCAGTTTACTTTAGAGCCATGCACACATGAATTTCCGTACAACATTCAGTTTAAACGTTTGACTAATGCAAGAATCTGAACTGTAAAGTGGAGACTGGGTGGTGGAGGCAAGCTTTGCCAGCAGCAGCAATTCTGTTGTTAAGCCGTGACGTTGCGCCCCGCCAGAACAACTTCCGGGTCCAAGTGTGTATTTTCATGCGCAGTGCTGTGTCCCTCGCTGTTTTAACAGATCTGAGACTAAAATAACGACTAAAGTGTCATTCTACCGCTTTCCTGGCAACAACAAAAAGAAGAGGAAATCGTTATTTTATATATATATCTATATATAAATATATATAAATAAATATAAAAAATAAATATTATAATGTTAATAATAATAATAAATAAATCTGTGTATAAATATATATATTAGCCTACTTTTTATCTATGATATTAGCATTAAGACCCTTTTTAACACTCAATGGTTCATTTCTGACCAAAGGAGGTTATTGTAAAAAGATTTACGAGTTCCGATATGTTTGTTTACAATGAAGAGTGGACGGCGCTGGTGCCTTTTGGATTCGGAAGTGACGTCGGACTACAAAATGACGTCAGACTTAAAAACCGAATTGAAAGGCAGAGATCCATGTGTGAGGGAGCCGTACCTAAACGGACCGCCTTGTTGAGGGAATGAGGTGTGATTGGTGTATAGGAAAGCGTGGCTGATAGAAAGCAATCAGCAGACTGACAGCTGATTACAGCTGAAGCTTATATGACTCCCGTGCCCTGCAAGAACTAACGCGAATCCGCGATGCTTCATTTGTGCATTATACATATATGTATGTATTTCCAGATATCCTATCAGGATGGAACAGGGAGTACCTGGTAGGGATGTCTTCTTATCATGATTTATTTGCTAGCGGTGAGGAAGCGAGAGGGACATGGACCTCTCTCAGAACAGCTCTTGGCATTTGTACCAAAACTCCCTCTTTTCCAGGAGACTGTGTTGAAGATATCATCTGGGTTTAGCACAAACTGGAGTTCACAGAACTGCTAAGTGACAATAGCGGTTCTGTGAACCTCCATGTGCAGGTGGAGCAGGAAGTGAAATGGCCTTTTGCAGGCATCCTCTAGCTTCTCATGAGATCTGCATGCGTTGCCCAAACATACTGTACAACGCTCAAAGCCCCATTGTGTGTGGGTCTTATCTCTTGTTAAGGCCCATGTAGGCTCATCTATTTACATTTTGCTTTAGCTATTTCAACAATGAGAAGGATCCACGATTACTTTTTTGCGAACGCGGAAGGAGGCGCGCCGCGCCTCCGCCCAAGTGGAGCTTACTATGAAACCGTGCTCGGGTTGTGTGTGTGTGGCTCTGTCTGTGTGTGGCTCTGTGTGCACTGCCTGTGTGCAGCCGCGCCCCCATGTGACTCACGCTCTCATTGGCTGCTGACAGATCTCAGAGTGGAGCTTACTATGAAACCAACCCGATCGCCCCCCAAACACGGTGAAATAGCACGGATTGACAAACGGCAATTCCGTGCATAGATGACTAGGAACTCCGAAACTCCGTGCATAGGAGAACCATATCCACCCCATTAACTTCAATACGAGGCGGAGGCAGTCACGTGACTTTCTCTCCCCATCACGGTGAAATAACACGGATTACAAGTCCATAAATACACAACATAACAATTTAAAAAAGACAAAAAAATATATAGGGCTGCGTTCGCTTCCCGCGTTCGCGCGTCTTACTTGTGTTACTTACTCGGCTCTATTGTTGGTTGTAGAGTGATGCTGGTTCTGGAGAAATGGCTGGTTACAACCAATGACTCTCTCAGCTGACCAATCCACTGCAGTCTGCACCATGTGCTTGGCTGTGGAGGCATTGAACTAGATCAGCGATTCCCAATCAGTGGACCGGGGCTCACTGGTGGGCTGTGCTTTAATTAAAACCTTGAAAATGTTGTTTTCATTGTGATTTCCATAAATAGAAACTTATACTACGTTCATTCCATTGACCAAGCCCCCACAACCGACTGATCGATCATAAAAACTAAGATTTTCAAGTAAGGCCCTGATCCAGAAAGGGTTGAGAACCACTGAAGTAGATGGTGATGGAAGAGGGACTCAGTGATGGTCTGGACTCTGGAGCATTTGATATGGTTTTGTTGGTATACTGATACTGTAAATATTAAGACAATTCAACACATGATTGTTAGCTGTGGTACAATGAACCATTGATAATAGCGTTAACCTCAGTTTACCCTTCTCAACCCCTCAGATGTGAGCTCCGCCAGTTAACACTGAGTTGTGTACTGAGGGCATGCAAGGCCATTTTATAGAACATCATGGAATGAGGGAGGTGTATTACATTTGATGAATGTGGTATTTTCATTTTTTCCCCTTTTATTTCAAAAGAAATATTGCAAAAATATATTTAGCTCTACAGTACTTCAACATTGACATAGAAACCTTGCAGGGGAGAACCGGGTCGGTTGTAACTCGTCTTGGTTGTAACATGCACGTTTTCTCTTGATTTGTCAATGCCATCATCATAACAGCACTGTGACCAGTGCTGTAATGAACGTGCCCAGGAAGTAAATAGTATTTTCATCCAGGCTAGAGAGAGTTATCACAGAAAAAAAATTAACCTTGAGTATCTATATACCTTTGGTCTACAAATCTTTCCTTTAATGTTGCTGAGCTAAAATCCACATGGTTGTCTGCATGTATCTGTTCTTCATCAGTTTACATCATTTTATCACGCTATGCACGTTAGTTCTGTTCTGTAAACAACTCCAAAGCAGTGGAGCGCAGAGCGGGTCGATTGTAACACCCTCTTTTTAGGTGTAATCAATGGATTTTCCCATGGAATTCACTCTGCCATCCAGTAATATTTAATTAATTCCTTATGTATGATACATTATCTTATCACATCTTTGGTATGAAAACAATGTGAAACAGTTGCTTGAATTAAGTATATTTGATTTAAGCTGAAAATGATTTGTTTAATGCTGTTTTTTAGCTACAATTAATTAGTTACAATTAGTCTCATATGCGCTTAAAATGTAACATCGGAACAGCGTCCACTTTAGGTTTAATAACTCACGACCTGTTTTATCAATTGAAAAACTTTAAGTGGTTTATGATAGCGAACATGTGTAGGTCCTTTGCTTGAAAATACTACATATGTAGGTAATAAGATCGCTGAAAACATTACAATCGTGCAGGCTCTCCCCTACATACTGTTGTACATACCTTGCACTTTCTTCCTGCATGACTGCCTGCAACCACTTTCAAAAGAAAATGCCTAATTTCTGTGCAATGCTAGAGTAGGTAAAATGTTAGAAAAGCATGAAATACTGTTCCACTGTGACTTCTTTACAAGGCTCAGTAATCAGACACCAATTTATTACATTGATGTTGCTATACTGTATATCTCATATATCAACACATGGCATGGTGTTGCACAACTGTTGTTTCCGACAGAAAGGATAATGGCATTCCAATCATTTTGTGAAAAGCCTCTGTTGTTCACCTTGTTTGACTCCGCAGGTCAAACAAGGCTCAACGCTGATCGATTTGTTTGATGACAGCAAGTACATTTTTCAGATATCAGTCTGTTTGTTGTTGCTGCCAGGCCAACTCTCTCTCCTTTCAGTTTTAACGAAGATAGAAACATCTGGTAGATGGAAGTATTCCCTCAGTACTGGGGCACCCCGCCCACACGGGCCACGTGGTTAGAGCGCATATGGGTGCAACATGCTCTGCCTCTGAACAGTAAGTCTCCGGTTCAATTCCTGGCCTTTCCCCTACTTTCTCTGTGCATTTGCTATAGCTCTGTCAAATAAAGGCTAAAAGGTCTGTACAGACATTTTGGGGGCAGGGGTTCAAGCACAGAAAAGCCCCCCCCTCCCTCATGTTGCCATACTGCTGCCATCCACAATCACACACTACTGTACGTTCATGACTTTTCATCATAAGAAATTATTTTAGATCAGCAGTCCTACTTTGTCATGCCTCCTGATTTTAGGGTCTCAAAAGATTGTGTTTTTATGTTCTGTAACATTTTGTTACACTGCACATATTTTTTTAATTGAGACATTAACTGAACTACAGATTTATTTGACTAACATCGCACTGAGAGGAAAATAAACCCCACATTATTCAAACGCACACGCACACACACACACACACACACACACACACACACACACACACACACACACACACACACACACACACACACACACACACACACACACACACACACACACACACACACACACACACACACAGTTATATATTTGTTACATCTGTTACATTTGATGCCTGAAAGACTGATCCTGGCTCAGGGAGTTGAGAAAGATTTCTTGTCTTTCATTGGGGACAGGTGTATTTTCCTCTTCTAGCAGTGTTTATGCTGCTTCTTATTTCCCAAATAAAATTGATTGAAACATTTATTTTAACAGGGCACATTTTTGGAAAACAGGCTATAAAGAAAAGGGGGTGTCCTAATAGGAACAAAATTATGCGAAACAATAACTACCTGCATCAGAAATGTATTGCATGTTGTCCTGCTTGACAGAGATAGTGTGCTTACTTACAGCGGCCAGTAATGACAAATTAGAGTGCCCTACTGACATACTTACTATATTTCTTTTTAACAGATATATAACAAGTGTTATTTATTATGTGCTGTTCATTGATTGAGGGGGGGGGGGGTTATTGGAGAGGGGAGTAGGGCTACTTCTTAAAGTTATAAGGTAAATTAATTCTAGCCTACACATCTCAGTCTTTATATTTGATAGAATTACAATAACAAAATCAGCAGTGCCCATAATGCACTTCAGTATGACAGAGGCAGACATAGCTGATAAATATCTCTATTTCTCAAACAGGAATCTCATGTTAGGGTATGACTCCCTTGTGTTTCATGAGAAAAGCTATATTTAACTGCCCGGTCATTGGCCTCGGTTGTCAGCAAACAACTTGGAGCTCTCAGTAAGAACAATTGTGGGAATTCACTAAACAGCCAAGTGGTAGCAGGGACTCACAGACTTCACCCAGGCACTTAATCATTCCCCTGCAGAGTATAAGAGCCAAGAGTCAAGAGCTCCTCAACACAGTATTTGATATTGGGAAAAATGTGACACTTAACATTAACCATATGAACCCTAGCGTTCCTATTTTGAGTACGCCATAACAAGTGAAAATTGTATTTAATTGAATGAGTAATTGAATTTTCGGTTTATTTTTTCCATCTCAAAGTTTTTTTGTAGTCTGTTGGCTTCAAACTACACCAAATGCTTTATTAGAAAGTGAATCTATTTTGTTTTTTTACATGACAGTGTCTACAAAGTGGACCATAGTTAACCACTTTAATGCCAACATCCTTATTTTGGGCATGTTATTATAGACAAAAATCTAATATATATATTTTTTTTTCATTTTTTTTTTTTTATAGATTTTTATATTTTATGTCAAAGAAAAAACAAAACAAACACAAACAGCATACAAATATAGACTCCACACACCTACTGTACATCAGACCATAAAATACAACATTGTTTGGTGCTTGACAGTCTGTAGATGAATAACTACACCAAGAATAAAACAATAACAGTGTTAATACCCAAAACAACAACAATAATAGAAAATTAGAAATTAAAATAAAAAAGGATTAAAGGTAGGGCAAGTGATTTACCCTGGTCAAAATAAGTGTTAAATAGCTCTATACTCTGACAGCACTCATCGCCACAGAGTGCCCGTTCCGCAAAAGGAGTCTCCCATGTCTCTCCAGCTCTTCACCAAACAGAAAACGCATCCTCAGTGCTCTCTCCTGATTGGCTTAAATTGTGTCACCTACCTGAAAATGTACTATATTCTGTCTACCAAAGAGCCGGAGAGACCCCCGTGACCGAACAAACGCTCCGCAGCAATGACCACCGCCAGAATACAGTACCTCAACCTTTCAGGCGGTCCCCAGCTAAATTAGTTACTATAGCATCAACATTTGTTTAACCACTTTAACCCTGTATTATACTTCAGCTATTCAAAAATAGCAGATCTACAAGATCACAACACGTCACATCGTGACAACATTGTGAAAAGAATATGAAAGATTTGGAGTCATTTAGAATTTTGTTTAACACAGTCAAATCTTCTCTTCTGGGGGTCTCTGCCATAAAATATGTTCAGATCTTTTCAGCCCACTGCTCTGTGTACACTATATAGCATGTTTTGTTTTGTCTCCTGGGGAAGTCTATTGGGCAACTCCAAAGGGGGGGGGGGGGAGTGTATTGAGAACTGAAAGTCTTCAATTAGCTGACACTTTAACAATAGGTTTCCTTAACAGTAGCGATGCCGGGCGCTGGCCTTGATGGATCCATCAAGGTTGGCGCCCGGTATCGCCTCTTCAGGTAGGGTAGGTGATATTTTTTGGTAAACATTTTTTTTGTTGTTGAAAAATCTAAATCTTTAAAAAATATATATATATATATATATATATGAATCACTCATTTTCTGAATAAAAACAAAATACCAGATCTACAAGAGATTGGCTTGTAGATAGGCTTATTATTATCAAATAATTAAGTAAGTACTGTAGCCCCATACACTGTAGGTCAGGAGCCTATCTCTTGTTTCTGTGAGGAAGCTTGATACAGTATACAAGTACACCCCCTGCACATGACGCTATGTTGCAGGGACTTACCCCCAATCCAACCCCAAATGCTGAGTGCCAAGCAGGGAGGCATTAGGTCCCTAGCCGGGCCGAAAGGCATGGCGAGAGAGTATGTTTTGCACCCTGTCCGTCCGTCCGTGTGTGTGTGTCCGTCCGTGTGTGTGTCCGTCCGTGTGTGTGTCCGTCCGTGTGTGTGTCCGTCCGTGTGTCCATCTGTCTGTGAACAGCTAATCTCCGGCACCGTTGGCCTGCTCGCTGCGAAACTGTGCACACACACTCCCTGGATGCCAATTCAGAACCTCCCTGGATACCACAGCAGAACCTCTGCCCCAAATTTTTCACATGGGCCTGTTATAGCGCCACCAGGAGGCCGATTTGTGCAAAACATTTTTTTTAATATTACTCCTACAGATTTTATCCAAACATCACGCAAATTGGTACACAGTACCAATTAGTCAAGGGATCAACACGGATCATTCCAATTTTCCATATTCCATCCTGATTGGCTAAGATTGGCTTCCAAAGTTTGCAGGATTGGTTTGTTTTGAACAAAATGCCTCAAATCATCTACGCATCTCAAATGTGCACGCACATTCCCACTATGCCGAGGAAGAAATGCCACTTAAAAATTTTCAAATCAGCCTCATGGTGGCACTATACCAGGCCGATTCGCGTTTTTACCCATAACTGCACCGATCTGCGTGAAACTTTGCACGCACTCTCCCTAGAGGCCAAGGAAAAACCTTTGCCATGCATCTACCTTTTAGAGCGCCACCAGGAGGCTGACTTTTGTAAAACATTATTTTTGCTATTACTCCTTCAGATTCTGTCCAAAAATCACGCAAATCGGTACACAGCATCTCTATAGTCATGTGATCAAGATGGAAGTGTCCGATATTTCATATTCCATTCTAATTGGCTAACATTGGCTTCCAAAGTTTGCTGAATAGGTCTTTTTGAACAAAATGCCTCAAATCATGAACGCAACGTGCGATTTCTGTGAAATTTTGCACACACATTCCCACCAGGCCGAGGAAGAACCCTTTTCACATTGGCCTGTTATAGCGCCACCAGCAGGTCTAATTTAGCAAAACACATTTTTGGAACAATGAATGCAGTGTCCGATTGCCGTGCAAGGCTTAAGAAGAAATGGCGCCCCTTTTCATATTAGCTTATTATAGCGCCACCAGGAGGCCACAATAACCTACCTGACCTGGCGGAGACCTGTGCTCCGAGGAGCGCTTTTTCTAGTTAGTCTTTGCTATGACTCAGCCTGGGATTGAACCCTGACTTCCCATTCTCAGGGCAGACACACACTCTAACCACAAGGCCACCGAGCTGGGTATTTTTGAATAGCTGAGGTGTAAGTGGTTAAGAGGACAAACTGTTCCACTTTAAAGTTTGCACTTGGTAAATTAATTAGAGCAGTTGACATCTGGAAGACAGATCAATGGAGGATTCTAGTCTTTTTTCCCCCCTGCCTGCAGCACTGCGTGGCAGGGCGCTATAAACACTCCTGTCCATGTATCTCTGTGTGACTATGTGTATACGAATGGATTTTCTTGACTCTTGATGGCAGTGATCCCAAGGTTGGGTTGAAAAAACTTTTGGGTTGAAATGGTGAAAGTTCAAGGTCATGGAGACATTAATCTTTCACCGTTTTGACCTACAGTAAAAGGTAAATGGCCATCCAGTAATCAGTCTGGAATGGAGTGACGTAATTGGGGCGGACAGGATTTTTTATCTCCAGGTGAGTTTAATTTGGCTTTCCCACACCCCTATTTCACTGCTCATCTCTTCTCTCCTCTCTCTATTCTTTTGGTTTGGTTTGATTTATTAGACAGACAAATAGCTAGAAAGCTGCTTAGCCAAAATGGAAATTCTAAGAGATATTTTAAATATATTTTAAAATATATTTTCGTGAACACTGTGTTGTGATTGGTCAAATACCCTTCTGGTCTGAAGAGCAGGTGACAGCTCCATCTTCTCAATTTTTATGGGATGGAATCTCTTTAATATTGGATGCAGTTTGAGAGACTAGTGTGTGGCCTGAGACTGATTTACGCATGGTCTGGCAAACCATGTACTGTAGACTAAGGCATCATCCATTTTTAGGGTTGCAACCATTGATTGTTTTCTTTAGTGATTATTCTATTGATTATGTTTTCAATTAAATGTATAATTGAGAAGCATGTTTCTTTAATATTTTTTTATTTTTTTTGGATATCCACAAATGTATGCACATTTCTTTACTTTTTTATTTTGAAAAAAAGTAATTGAAAAAAAGTAATTGAAAAATTAAGGACACCTTGTGCATTAGAAGGACAATATCAGTCACCAGAAGCAGGGACATGTGTTTTCAATGAGTCTAACATGGTTAACATGGAATTTGAAGTTGAATGTGGGCTTATATAGGAGGGGGGAGTGATTGATCGAATAAATCTAATATCATATTGAATCAAGCAACTTAAAAATTGTCCGTTGTGCACACAAAAGCCTTTAAAAGAGTTTTAAAGTGAAATACCCTGTTAATGGTAGGGTAAGTGATATCTTTTGGTTAAAACAAAACGTTTTTTTGTTAAAATATTAAAGCTCTATATTCTGATAGTGATCATTGTTATAGATTGTTTGTTCAGTAACAGGGGACTCCCGGTCTCTCCAGCTCTTTAATAAACTTTATTTTAGGTGGGTTGCCAAATTCAGCCAATCAGGAGAGAGTAGGCTACCCATTGATCAGCTTAAATTTTATAGCGTTCCAGGTCCAATTTTGTCTGCTCATTTATTCGTGTGATCACTTCCAATTTCACTTGTTTAGCCTGTATGAGTTCTCTCTCATTATTTAATAAAATTGGTATCCCAACCTGAAAATGTATTCTGTTTACAGTTTACACATCAGCTGGAGAGCAGGTTGACCCCTGTTACTGAACAAACACTCCATAGCAATGATTACTATCAGAATATTGACCTGTTTAACACTTATTTTAACAAAAGAAAATCACTTACTGCACCTTTCGTGCAAGGATAATGTTTTGATTCTACTATACGGCATCATCAGAGTATAAATTGCCTTGGATGAAGACGCAGACATCAGTCAACATTTAACATTTACAGCAATCAACAGATGTGTCTTTGGGTTTCAACTCCAGAGTAAATAAACATCCTGTTTGTGGATTGGCTGAAGCGTGTGGATCTCCTAATTTCTCGCGTCTCTGTACAGTCAGTAAGTCAAAACGTCAGGATTCACACCCACATAAACCCATGCAGACATGCACAACACAAAAAACAATATGCACACACACATGCACATACCTTAATAATGGCATAGACATACATACATTTGACCACCCACCCACTCACTCACGCACACATGCACGCACGCACGCACGCACGCACGCACGCACGCACGCACGCACGCACGCACGCACGCACGCACGCACGCACGCACGCACGCACGCACGCACGCACGCACGCACAGATTGATATGCAGTACAGTGATATATAGTACCAGCATCTGCAAGGGCCATCAACTATACACATCACATCTGTTCTATCCTCAGCTGTGTTATTCTGGAACAAAGTATCAAAGGAGTATCCCCCATGGGATTCAGCAGCTTTCTTCCAGTGTCAAGATGCTCAACTTGAACTTACACTATATCAGTATGAAACCGATATCTTACCCAGGAAACTTCACTCATGAATACTGTATGCTATAGGAGGCAGAGACTCGGAGTGTCACTTTATTGGGACCAGAAACCTTCTTCACAGCCTGATCAGGCTATGAAAATTACTGTGTCTGCTGAAACAGCCCGATCTCCAGAGAAAACGTTGTCATAGGTTTTGCAGAAACGTACAGTGAGAACCTTTTTTATCCCAAAAACGTTGCATGTGAACGTGGTGCACAGATGTGCACCACAGCCATGTAGGGTAAATCGGCGATTTTACTTTGCATACTAACGAACCCTAAACCTAACCCTAACCCTAAACCCTAACCCCTAAACCTAACCCCTAAACCAAAACGTTGAAATGCAACAAAAATGTAAAAATGTGGACCAAAAACATCTGGAGAAACGTTCAATGACGTTTTCCTCTGGCGATAGTGCAGCCAATGTCAGTCTTGTGCTCAATAAAGTGATCCTCTGCAGATATGAGTGCTCCTGCCTCCTCTATCTTAGGACAGTGTTGATGTTTCCTTCATAATTCTGTCTTGACCAGGTCTGCTTTAGAAAAGAGAGCCTTGACCTTAATGGGTCTTACCTGGTTAAAAGTTAAGGTAAACTGGGGCTCATCTCTGGTTCGATTCCGGCTGGAGCCATAACGTCTAATAATGTCTTTCTCCCTCGCTATACCCTCAGATTCCTGACTTTTACTGTATCTAAAATCATTGTCTAAAACATTGGAATAAACTTATATTAGACATTCATACATTTGACTTAATTGAATCATACATTACTTCATCATCTTAATTTAGAGGATCTGTGCCTTTGGTGGAGGCTACAAATGGAAATTATCTAACTGGGCTATCATCAGAAGTTTCTCTTAGTTACTCTCTAATCTCACTGAAGACACTTCCTATCTGGGCAAAAGCTTACTGAGCTGGCCTTGACCCCGATAAATTATTTTTATCACTGCGATGTTCATTATCATACTGAAACACATTTGCAAGGAACTGCTACAGTAGAGATGTTTGCCAGTCAGCAGTACAGTATGGGTACTGTACACTGGCAGCTCACAGATGTGATTATGTAAATGTGAAACAGAGCTGGAAAATAGCATGCATGTTCAGCAAACCTTTCTACGCAAATAAAAGTTCAAAATAAGAGGCTCTCTTAATTTAGCATGTCATGGCTTGTTAGCTTTATGTAATATAAACCACGGAGTATGAACATCAGCTTGTGCTTTAGACCATTGCACAACAGCTCAAGGCACCTGCTCTAAACTTGCCAGGAGGGAATGTATTAGTCTGTTATTTATAGTCATCCATTTGCATTGTCTCTGTCATACAGAACATTTTCTTTTTATGACAAAGGGTACAAAAGCATTGGACAGTTTTGCACAAACAGCCATTTAGATAAATGGTTTTATGTGCACTTTGACATTTAAATAAATTGCAGCTGTCCGGCGGAAAACTTATATGTCCAAACCCATTACTTTTCAGGCAATGGAAAAAATAACCTGTGTTCCAGTGGATGAAAATAGCTGATCTCGTAAATCTGCTATACTTTTGCGCAACATAGTACGATGAAGTATAATACATTTATGACAAAACAAAACAAAACATAGAAACATAAAATACACATGGAGATGCAAGGTTTTGCCAGACAGAAAGAAAAATGTTTTGATGTGTGCTGTGATTTACAGTCACCATCATTTGAAATGGTGTCACCAGAGAAATAGGTCTTGGCTCAGACCCCGTTTCAGAACCGCAGAAACTCTTTGATCTGTTAAACATATATTTATCTGGTATTTTTATGCTTTATTTCAGATAGGACAGTGTAGAGAGACAGGAAACCAAGGGAAGAGAGAGTATAGTACAATATGTACTGGATATTTGTGTGTATTGTTGGTACTAGGCACTTTGATTATTATCAACAACCACTGGACCTGGTTAACATAAATTATTTTCTCTAAGATGGGCCCCCAAATGTTGACCTCCTTGGCAACTAGTTTTCAAATGACTGGCTTCACAGTGACAAGGAGCAGCTATGTGAAGGGTTTTGGTATTGGCTGAAATGGAGAGACACTGTTTTTAATCTGACCACAGACTTTTGTTGTGACTGGATCTAATGTAGACATTAGCCTAATCAACGCTAAGATTAGATGGAGGCGCCAGAGTGTACATTTTTTGATTTTTCTTTGTGGTTGTGGCTTGTTTTCTTGGTCCTTAGAGTAGTATTTCCATCTTGGTTGACTTCCAGTCTGTCCCTGTCTACAAGAAAATGTGGCTTGAGACAGATCCATAATGAATTAACCACCTTTTGTACCGTCTGACAGTTTTATAACAAAATGAAAACAAGTCGTTTTCATTGTAGATTAGTTAGTTTATTAGTTTTAGATTGTACTTGATTGCCCCACATGGGCATCTGCATGGGAACGGGGTTGCTCCAATGTGGATCTCAAACTGGCAGCCTGTGACGTCAATTGTCTTGTTGACAATTCTCCACCTTTTTTCAGGCCGCGACCCCCCAAAATAATCAGCAGCAGAGGAGGGAGCGGTGGCAAGGGCCTGGACGGCATTGACAAGCTGACTGAGGCGATCAACCACTGGGCCAGAAGAGTTTCATGTTGGCCCAAAAGCAGTCCTTGTGAAACAACGGCGCCTATTGAGAGAATTCCACAGGGTCCATTCTTATAGCTTGTTTGTACTGTTAGGAGTCTCAAAACCAGGTGAGGACCAAATGCGGAAATCAGGCACAGGAAACAAGGAATTAAATGGTCTTAAGGCGGTTACACACCGGCGAATATGCAAATATACGAATATATCGGACTCGTTCCGAATAATTAAAAGACGCTTTTTTCGCTCCGCGAAACTGGTGTGGAAGCTTGCATTGACTTTATAAGGTTTTAAAAAAAAACATATTATTCGCATGAAAAAAATCGCCCCGGTGTGTAAGGACCTTTACTCTTGACTTTGAGAACTGGGAACTCAAGTACACCTTTCACAGGGCTAAACACAAAACACTGTCAGAGCAATCTGACAAACAAGTAAACAAAGGCAGACATCACAGGGTATACACGAATCCACGGAGCGCTGCCCTGGGCGCAGCCATTGCTGCGGTGTCAACGCTCCGCGGACGCGACACCGCAGCAATGGCCGCCTACAGGCAGCTACAGGCAGCGCGCCTGTGGATTCGTCTATAAGTAGACTTGGCAATTAGGGAGAATGGGAACAGGTGAGGTGAGCAACACATGTCAAACAAGTAACAATCAGGGTACTGGCCAAATGGGGGTGGCAGTGACTGTGACAGAGGCAGAGGTTGTGACACGAGGTACTAAAAAAATGGTAAATGGTGCATTTATATAGCGCTTTTATCCAAAGCGCTTTACATTGATTGTGCCATTCACCCATTCACACACACATTCATACACCGATGGCGGAGGAAACCATGCAAGGCACCAACCTGCTCATCGGGAGCAATTAGGGGTTCAGCGTCTTGCTCAAGGACACTTCGACAGTAACTCTGGGGGAGCGCCCCAGCCCGGGATCGAACTGGGAACCTTGGGGTTTCCAGTTCACTCTACCCGGCTACTCTACCCCTGAGCCACTGCCGCCCCAGTTAAGTTCACCAGTAACCGCCGGAACGGTCGGCCCAAAATCTAGTCGGCCCCGTTTATTTTGCTAAATGCTTCGTGAGAACATTCGGCACCAGCGAGACAGAACACTTGGCCTGCTTGGTGAGAACAGACTACAGCCCCTAATATTAAGTTAGGAACTAGTTAGGCAAAAAACTGGCACCGCTGAGCAAGCCATTAGGTGAGCGAGTCACTGTGCTGAACGTTGCAAAATCAGCTGACTGTTTGAGTTACGTTCCGATAGGGACAGAATCGTAAATCATCGCCCCCCTCTAGTCTCTTTACCCCCGAGACGTCAAACGTTTGCCGTCTTGGGAATGAGAATGCGTTGTATCCCCGGGCCGAGTAGGTTCTGTGATATACCTGGTGGTGCCAACCGTTCCGAGGTAGCGGATTTGACTGGGCCGAGTAGGTTTTGGTGGCCCGAAATACGTGGGTCCGACCGTTCCAAGGTCGTCGGATTTGACCCGGGCTGAGTAGGTTTGGGGGCGAACGTTCTTGTATTCAGTTAACCTACTGGCTGGTGCAGATCGGAATAGTGTTTTTCAAGATTAGCTCCGGCCATACAGACACAAAGTCACACACACACACACACACACACACACACACACACACACACACACACACACACACACACACACACACACACACACACACACACACACACACACACACACACACACACACACACACACACACACACACACACACATTAACAATTTTATTCATGTCCACACGTAGGGAAAGCACACAGGGACACAAACATTACAGGTGCAGTGTTAGGTTACATTCACAAACTCATGGCACATGTCTTCACGATACAACAAGAATGTCACTCAGAACTCCATGGGCACAAGCAGCAGCATCTCCGCCAACCATAGCAAAGACAGCACAACACTTTGCCAGCCCTTCTGCATCGCCTCTGGACATCCCAAGCTGTCGAAACCCTCCAACAACCAGTCCATGGGTATGTCCCAGGCTGGACCACCAAAGGAAATAAACAAAGTTCCCAGTCTCGCACCGTCGCCCGGTGTCAGAGCGCCCTCCGCAGCCGCTCCCATGGGCCTGGAAGTCCACCCACCGCTGCTCCGACAGTGGACGGACACACCGCAGGAGCGCCGGGTCCAATGCCTCTTCTCCCGGCAGCTGTTCACAGGAGGGGCCGTCAGGCAGACTACATCAGGTAGACTACATCAGGGGTAGTGCCTTATTGTATGCAAGCCTGATGATCGTGATCGAGCACATGGCCACAGAAGTTGCAAAATGCATCTACAATCTGACCTACTACAATAATGCTGGTAGTTACAACATTCTGTGCACGCACGCAGGCACACAGGCACTCACGCAGGCAGGCATGCACGCACGCACGCACGCACTCAAACAGACCAACCCCTCCTACAGAGCCTCACACAAAATAGCGACTGGTGTCACTATTTTGGGCATGTCTTTACAGGTGGAAATTCTCCAAAATAGCCCTCCATTGTACGGCGCTACGAAAAAATGTAATAACACATATCTACAAGCTTGTGGATCTGCATATAGTATAGGCTACTGTAGATAAGGCTTTCAAATGGTTAAATGCACAAACTCCTGTGCAATTAAGTGTAAAAAGTAGAGCAGGAACATTCCTCAGCACTCGAGCTGAGTCAGATCAGTCAGCAGGCCATTGTTTTTTTGCTGTTTTATTTATTTATTTATTCATTTTTTATTAAAAAAAAGATTCCCACGTTTTAGTAACAGAACCCAGAACGTTGTGTACTCATTAAGCCATGCAAAGAAAAAACTAAAAAAACAAATAATAACAGAGGCAATTATGCATGTGGAGTATAATGAGGGTCTCTCCAAAGGGAATACAGGCTACAGAAGCTATTCTTGTCCATCCTCTGTGTATAAAGGTCAAACAAGTGCACTGCAAATGAATGTGATGCTTTGCAGTGAAAGGACACACATTTTATTTTTACAGGGTGCAAAGTGGAAATCTCTCACATGCACTGTTCTCGTTCCCAGGGTAAAGGTACAGTTGTTGTTAGAAGCAAAAAGAGGGGTAGCGTAACGTAACGCCTGTAACATTGATTACACACTTTGTGTTTAAATAAATCTAGTCTATGATTACATAACTTTTTTTAATCTTAAATGAACACATTTGTAGTTTTTCCATGTAATTTTGTTTATAGTTGCATCACTATTTGTATCATATTTTGCCTCATGCTTTTAAACTAAAGAGCTAACAAGATCCTGTCCACTAATGTCCAGTCTTGTTCAATGTTCACTACGGTCAACAGCCAACAGCATGGTATAAATACACAGACAGAGTGGAAACCCCCTTATGTAATAGGTCTGTTCTTTGTTAGCCTGAGGGCTATTATCACATTTGTGGGCTATTATCACATTTGGGCCTTTCTTTTGAGATCAAAGTCAATGCGTCATTCTCTTTTCATGGTGTATCCAGATATTAGCCAGTTATACTCAGTCATTCCGTGATCAAATAATAATAATTTAATCATAAATCTTTTTTTTTAAATCATGCAAAAATAATGTCAATGGATTAATCAGGATCGGTTCATCCTGCTAATATAAGCCAATAAAAATTATACAAAACTATCTCAATTCTGCTCAAAGTAGTAGCATGATCAAACATCATTGTAATGTATCATACAGTACCATAATATTTGCACATTCGTCATAGCTGGCATTTCATTCCACAGTTGCATGAGTAGAGATTGTCAGGGAATTCATATAAAATATTCCAATCACTCCTTAATATAATTCAATGTCATCTGCTACATTTTTATAAAATAGATAAAGTTGGAATGTGGACACAACATAAATTAACCCTTGGTACCCTCCTGGAGATTTTTTTTTTAATATTCCTGTATTTGTTGTATTAAGCCTTATGTAGTGTATCTCCTTTTGCTTCAATAAATTTACAGAGACAATAATTGTCATAAAAAATATGCTTTACTTGTTTCTAGCTTACCTTGCTTAACTGTTTCTTGTGCAATGGTCAAAAAACTGTTGCTTCAAAGACTGCTCCACTCCAAACTGGCAAAAAAGCACTGGACTACAGTACATGCTGAGGCTTAATTACACAATTAACTCAAGGTATATAATCATTGGTCCTAACACAATATAGACATTGCATATACATTTCTTGTATTTTGCACGCCAGTGTGTCGCACCAAAAGTACCGTAGCCGACAGTACAAACTTACAACAGGTCGCACTGCTTGTAGAGCTGCTATTTTCAGGGTGAGACAAGTATAAATGGAGCTTTAGGGAGCTTGAGCTGGACACAATTGGATGTTATCTTAGTTTGATGCTGCCCTCTAGGCCAGTTATCTCTTGTAAACTAGGTTTTTACGCTCAGTACCTAGTAAAATTAAAAGTCAATATAATAAAATGCATTAAAATATGGATAGGAACGTAGAAGCCATACAAGCAAATCTGTGCGAGAAGAGAAGCAATATCACTAGGGGTGTGCCGATACACTAATTTCACCAAACGATACGATACGATATTTGGCTCACAACTTCGATACGATTTCGATACGATACAAAAAAAATTTATTATGAAAAATATATGGGGGAGAAAAAAAGCAAATGCAAACAAATAATTCTGTTTTTGCATTATTCAGATATGCGAACTTGTAGCTTTTCAGCTACAATAGCCGTTTTGAATCCAAATAGGGCAATAGTGTGACACCTGACCCGAAAAAACAACAACATGTTGTCACCCTTTTCACCTCGGGGCTGTTTGCATGCCTGATTATTATTATTATTGTAAAAAAAAAAAAAAAATACCGCTCAGTACCTAGTAAAATTAAAAGTCAATATAATAAAATGCATTAAAATATGGATAGGAACGTAGAAGCCATACAAGCAAATCTGTGCGAGAAGAGAAGCAATATCGCACACACCATTTGTTTAGATCCATTCATGCAATATGTACAGCTCGTCTGGGTCACAGACATGGTAGCAGTAGGGCAAACAGAGAGCAGCTTCCTGGCTGATGCCTGGAAGGTCACTTTCGAGCCCAGCAAGTGCAAGGCTATGATCCTGTCCAGAAAGAGGGATCCATCTCGCCCAGATCTCTTCTTTGGGACCACTAAAATCAAGCTCAGTGAGCAGATGGAGGTTCTGGGTCTTTGCATAGACAGTAAACTCAAACTCAACTCCCAGACCACTCTTGGGGCAGCTAGATATTATAAAAAAAAAAGGCTTTAAAAATCTTTGGGGTGGATGAGGACTTTGCCCTAAAGCTGTATGCCATCAGAAAGCTGAGTCATCAGTTGCAGCTACAACTGTTCTTTACAAGATGCACACTCCCAGCTGTCTAGAGGATTCAAATCACTGCTACCCCCAGCTCACATCCTAGGTCGAACCACCATGAGGGTACCACCAAGCCATGCCCTCTTCCCAAGTCCAACACCAAATCCCTGGACAGGAGCTATCTCCACTCTGCTATAACAACAACAGCCTTCCCCCTGTTGTTGTTGGAGATATTACATCAAGTAGTGTTCCTGCCTTTAAGAAATGACTGAATAAACACCTCCTCAGCATGAGACTGCAATCCCATAAAGCTCAATGAGTAGCTGCAGATCAGTGATAGGCTCTTTGAATGTCATCATTCATAAAGCCTGTATCTGCCCAGGCTTAATAAAAAAATGTAATGAAAAAAATCTCAGTTGTCCCTTTTTCTCAAGATAGGCATGAATCATTGTCTCCGCCAGGCCGAAAGGCATGGCGAGAGAGTATGTTTTGCACCCTGTCTGTCTGTCCGTCCGTCCGTCCGTCCGTCCGTCCGTCCGTCCGTGAACAGCTAATCTCCGGCACCGTTGGCTTGATCGCAGCAAAACTGTGCACACACACTCCCTGGATGCCAATTCAGAACCTCTGCCCCACATTTTTCAAATCGGTACACAGTATCTCTATAGTCATTAAACCAAACAGGTTTTTCAGATTTTTCATATTCTATCCTGATTGGCTAAGAATGGCTTCCAAAGTTTGCAGGAGTACTCCGTTTTGAACAAAATACCTCAAATCATGAACACAGCGTGCAACTTCCGTGAAATTTTGCACGGACATTCCCACTAGGCCGAGGAAGAAATGCCACTTTTAGGAGTTGAGGATTTTTTAAAAATCAGCCTCATGGTATGTTTTTACCTATAACTCCACCGATCTGTGTAAAACTTTGTATGTGCACTCCCTAGAGGCCAAGGAACAACCTTTGCCCTGCATTTCTCACATCTGCCTTTTATAGCACCACCAGGAGGCCGACTTATGTAAAACACATTTTTGGATATTACTCCTTCAGATTTCATCCAAATTTCACGCAAATCGGTAAATCGGTACATGATCTCTATAGTCATATGATGAAGACGGATCTGTTTGAATTTTCATATTCTATTGGCTAAGATCGACATCCAAAGTTTGCAGGAGTGGCCCGTTTTGAACAAAATGCAGCAAATGATGCACGCAGCATCCGATTGCACGTTCGCACTACGTTGAGGAACAAATGCCACCCTTTCAACATTGCCCTATTATAGCGACACCAGGAGGACGATTTTTTTTATATTACTCCTACAAATGTTGTCCAAACATCATGCAAGTCGGTACGCATTATCTCTTTAGTCAAGTGATCAAGACCGATCCGTCCGATCCGTCCGATTTTTCACATTCCAGCCTGATTGGCAAATTCCCAACATTGCTGGCCCACAATAATCTACCTGACCTGCCGGAGACCTGTGCTCCGAGGAGCATTTTTTCACTTTTTCATGATTTTTTTTTAATCCTGCCGTACCGTTTAATACACTTTAGCTAATTTTAATGATCTCATATTAATGAAGGATTGTTCATTCTGCTGAGGCAATGGGATATTATTAGTTGCTTACACCAGAACCGTTTACATTTTTATACTGTATTGCACCTTGTGCACTATACTGTTTTGGAGCCAGTAGGAGGTGTACCACTAGTCTGGCAGCCGCTAATCTCTCAAGAACAGATTCTGCTCTGCGTTGGAATCTGTCGTGAAGGCTCGTCATAACATGTACGCACTGGGCTACAAGTGGGCGTGCCTTCAGATCAGGAAGCAGGCCACGCTTTACCCAATCAAATGTAGTGGGCGGGATTCACATGTCCGTCGATCTTTCCCCCTCGAAACAAACCCAAACTAATTTAACAATAGCGTCCGCGGAGCAGACAAAACCACGGAAAGATATTCACATTTTAACTTACTCTTTCATCATAGAAACAAGTGGGCTTATAACCAAAACGATCCATGTTCTCTGCGAGAAGTGGTGTTAGTGTTCCGTGTAGAAATATTGTTAGTGGGAATGAAAAAATAGTGGCAACACCGGAAGTGAAAGCTGAAGGCAGACCAAAACCCCGGTTTCCTTTGCGCACGGGTGCCACGTTGTCATTAGCCCAGAGCCAAGATGAGATAGTACAAACAGCAGAGGGCACTGTTTTTCATTCTCATTTGGCTTTGGGTTCCCAGATTGGGCAGCCGCTGACGTGGGGTGGGAAATTTGGTCTATAGTTTTTTTTATTGCTCCAAAATATTGTCTATATATACTGTTCCTAGACATTAGTGCAAGAAGAGTGCAGTGCATGAATCAGTGCATGTACATGAAGATTGAGGTGCAGAGTATCGGCAAGTGTCAAGTTCAAACAGTCCTCAAAGGTTATTTACTGATATAATCCACAGGTACCGGTACGTCTATAAGGAAAGCAAAAGTCCAAGGCCAAGCCGATGACAGGCGGTGGTGGTGTGTTTGTGTCCCACTTGAGCTGCATCATACCAGTAAATAAAGGAAATAAGCGTTGGATTCGAGTCAATAACCTTCCACTGTTCAAAACGAAGTGGCTGATGAAGCTAAGTTGACCATTTTGTAAAATTGTTTTGTGAAATTCTTCTTCTTCCTATAGACGCCTTAACAGACTACGTCACACTGATAAGATCCAGTATGCGCGCGCAGGCCGGCACCAACTGAACCCCACCGCTCATAAGATGCAATGTTAAAGTGGTCACATGTAAAAATGCATCCCAGACTTTCAGATGCTGTTTTTCTCCCAGTGTGGAGGAAGAATGCTTAGGATTTTTACTGTGATCTCTCGCTCTTGAAATATATAATCCTTGTATGTAAAACTTTCTAATCTGTTGTATGTAAACAATAATAACAATTCAAAGCAGTTGTCCCCCAAACCCCACCTCCAGTGGCTGTCATAAGAACGGAGGGAGCGCTCTATGATCATGGCACCAGAACCTGCTTGGCTCGCGCAGCTGATCCTAATTTATGCTCCGTCCCGTGAAGGTGTCGCGCGCAGAGAACGGCCGAGAATAGCAGACCTCCAAGCTCACAGTGGTCGCATCCGCGACGCAGTTGTGAGCTTGTATGTCAGCTGTTCTCGGCGCGCAATACCGTTGCGCGATGAAGTATATATGTCTCGCGAGGGCGGCGGGCGCACCCCACTAGCAAACACAAAAGAGGAGGTTCAATGAAGTGAAACCAGCACCCCAAAACAGCAGGTTTGGGGATCTGTTGGGAATTGATTACATGTTTGTAAACAAATAATTGGTCTATTAAACTTTTAAATGAAAAAGTAGATTGTCTTGATGAATGTAGCTGCAGTGACTAGTGTGAAAGGTCAAATGAACAAGTCCAGGCCAGGATTTACACAGTCCCCTTGACCTTTTGTTACCTACCAAAAAGTGACCTTTCAAATGACCAGGTGCAGGCCCGGATTTACAGAGGCCTATGTCTAAAAAGTATTTAATGCAAATTCTCTCAGTCACACACACACACACACACACACACACACACACACACTTCCAATAACAGCCACAACACAGCCGACATCTAGATTCACTTCAATTCCAGAGCCACAAACAAGCAGTCACTGAACATGTTTCACTGCCACACCGTGCCCCAACAGAGCTACATCTTGAACCACATCAGCACATGACATGAACAGCATACAACACAAACTGCAGCAGCAGCATCCAGCAAAGGAAAATAATCGTCATAATCATTTCCATGTTGAAAAATGTTAATATGTTTTCGAACATAAAAATATGTTCATTTAGACACTTCAGCTCAGAAATAACCAGACCGTAATGAACCATTAACCATTTATTACCATATAGCTGTTACCATATGTGCAATGATATTGCATCCAAAGTTTGGCGGTGTGACTCTGCTCATGTGATATTACAGATTCCTGTGCAAACATGTCACAGATCATTCCATCACAACCCCCAGAGCAGAGCATTCAATTCAATTAAAGTGTCAAATCACAAAGTTGTCTCAACACTTTACATGTAGAGAAGAGACCCGACGATCCCACCCTGAGCAAGCAATTTGCGACAGTGGCAACGAAAAACTCCCTCTTAACTGGGAGAAAACGTCAGGCAGACCCTAGGCTCTAGGGTGGCGGCCTTCTGCCTCGACCGTGTCGGGGGAAAAGAGAGAGGGAGAGACAGAGGAGAGACAGAAAGCATGAAACATAAAATACAGTTTAACATAGCATTGAACCTTCAATGCATAATTAAACAACCACAACATAGTACAATCCAAAAACGCAGTACAATACACAGAATCATAGAACCACAGAGTACAATACACAGAATCATAGAACCACAGTACAACACAGAATCAACCTATAGAACCACAGTACAAACACAGAATCAACCAATAACAATATGAACTAAAAGCCACAGGGAGGAGGCCGGGGAGGTGGAGGGAATTTGAAAACCTACAGCTGTACAACCGGCACTGACAGCCACGCACATAGAATGAACAGAGAACAGAGGCTGCTTAAATGAACCGCCTGAGATGCACTGTGGGTATGAGGGCGTGAGTGAGTTAGCTTGTAGCAAATGAGAATGACAAGGGGTTGAACGTATGCCTTAAAGGAGTACAACTGAATAAGCTTGTTAGCGAATGGGGGGGTACGGGGAGTATGAATGAAGTATATAAACATTCTGCCTTCCGTGTCTACATGAACTAACGTTACACTGAATTTCATTTAGACACTTCAGCTCAGAAATAACCAGACCGTAATGAACCATTAACCATTTATTACCATATAGCTGTTACCATATGTGCAATGATATTGCATCCAAAGTTTGGCGGTGTGACTCTGCTCATGTGATATTACAGATTCCTGTGCAAACATGTCACAGATCATTCCATCACAACCCCCAACACGCGCTCACTTGCAGTGAGCAATACGGAGCCACACCTTAACCTATATGAGAATGTTTATCAGTTAAAGCATCAAAGTGACGCACTTCATTTAATCCATTTGATATAAATGAATATTTTACATGAATTAACTATGTGAGTGTCAGCGCTGACACGTTTCCTTTAAATGCATACGATGATGCCCTTCACATCTAAAAGCCGACATTCTGCGCCTGCAGCAACTATTAGATGCACATTTGGCAAAACACACTGTGTTCTGATGTTAAAGGAAATAAACTTTTTTTAGCGCTGACACATTTCCTTTAAATGCATACGATGATGCCCTTCACATCTAAAGCCGACATTCTGCGCTGCAGCAACTATTAGATGCACATTTGGCAAAACACAACTGTGTTCTGATGTTAAAGGAAATAAACTATGAAATTATGAATAACTATGTGTATAGACAGACTGTACTGTCTAATTCCTTCTATATGATGGCAGCCATGCGAACCCTTTAGGCAAGTCCCGCTCGCCCGAACGGTGACCTGATATAGAAGGAATACACCAAGTGTATAGACAGACGGTACTGTCTAATTCCTTCTATATGATGGCAGCCATGCGAACCCTTTAGGCAAATCCCGCTCGCCTGAACGGTGACCTGATATAGAAGGAATACGCTATATTTCTAGTGACGACCAATACCTTGGTCAATGCCTACCACGTGAGGTACCTTGGTCAAAGCCTACCACGTGAGGTATACGTGAGACCAAAACACGACCAATACCTTGGGTTAACCGTGCCTACCACCACGTGAGGTATTCGTGAACCAGACACGACCGATACCTTGGGTTAACTGTGTCTACCAACCTAAACCACTGAGAATATGAAGACCAACTATACTATAAAGTTACCATAATATCATAATACCACACTATAGCGTGCGTGAGACCATAATACGACAAATGCTATAGTGTTTTACCTGACCCCCAACCTGCGCTCTGGCAGGAGCACATGCTTAACATGACATCAATTATGCAACTCCTGATTAATTTCATAATTGATCATACATTTACACTCATAACTTTTTGAGCTGCGAGAATTTCATCCGTATTTAACGGATATAACGTTCATAAGTAGCAGATGACCAACGACCCATGGCTTTCAGTGTGAATGATGGAACCAAAGATGATGCTGAGTTGCAGCACCAATCCGAAAGGAGTGAACAACTTGGGTCCACATCTGAAGGCATCCTGCTTCCTGGCAGCGAACCAAGCCTTGACATGGCCCTCCCAACATCCGAACAAGGTTCATCTCCCCCAGAATTTAACCGCCGTTGAAGGTAGCGAGACATAGAAGAGAACGGACAAAAGCGGTATCAGTTCTTACAATAATTGATATTCCATTAGAATAAAGCGGTATCAGTTCTTACAATAATTGATATTCCATAAGAATAATTAACTGATTTAGAGTGCTTAAGAGGAATTGAAACATGTGACTGAAAGAGAAGACAGGAATGGAAATGTCATGCAAGGGGTTAAAGCTTTCAATGCAAGAAATGTATTCCCCACATCTAAGAAACCCATAAGATACTGATAGAACCTGCTTCCAAATAATATCTACATTAGTTAAGATTCTTTCCTCCGCTTAGTAATTACATAACTTCTCGCAGCTAGCTGCGTTCATCAACACATGAGCCGAGTGATCCAAAGCTACTTTTGAGTCAAATCATGCATTAACTTTTCACAAAATTTCACTATCACAATCCCAACGTAGAATGGAGCGATTTAAACACCCATGTAATAAGTTCAATATAAAGCGACCATCCCAGAATACTTAAATGTCCGAGATCATTAAACGATCCATACCATTTGACATACGCCTGGATTTTATGGACGCTGTTTCCTTTAGAACAACAGTGTGAGTGGGTTACACAGATCAGCAGTGAGCAACCGACATGGCTTTCAGTAAGCTTGAACCAGAATAAATTTAGATTTGATTAATGATGACCTGCCTCTCATGACTTCGGCATAAGTAGATCCAGTTATACCACCAAGGTGATCTTGAGAACTGCTCGGCAATGACCATATCGCTGAAGTAGTTATGAAGACCGGCAGCAACCCACAACCTGAACCTTCCCAGCATCCATGATGGACAGAAGTTCATGCCATCGTCAGAATTGGATCACCATAATGGGCAGTTGCTCAAGAAACATAAAACAGAAGCAGAATAAGTTTAAGCAATGAATGAATATCCCTTTACAAAGACATGTTTACGCTAAAAGTGAAGGTAACATGCAAGTTATCTCATCAAACAATGAATCCAATCCATAATGCTGATAGGAATTGAGCAGCAGAGAATCAGATTAACCTTTGTATGCCCTCTAAATGGCACCCCCTAGAGATAATTACAGTTAAAACAATCACCCCATTCACAAGCTTCAATCCACAATGAATAGAAATAGCTACCATTATCTGCTCTCCTTCCAAACTACTTCCATTAACCCTTCTTACATATACTACAATCCTTACCTCACATTACCTGTTAAGCTTTTGACTTGAATAGCAGTACGGTGTCAATGCTACATAATGATATACAACAGCCCCTTTTAGTAGTAGAATCAGTAGCTCGCACTTTAGAACTAACAGAAACCCAACCTGAACCTTCCCGGCATCCGTGATGGAAAGAAGGACATGCCATCAAAAGCCTTGGATCACCATAATAGCAGTCAATCATGAAACGAAAAACAGAAGCAGTGTGAATTCAAGCAATGAATATCCCTTTACAATGACATGGTTAGCTAAAAGTGAAGTAACGTGCAAATTAGCTTCAGTGCACTAATGAATCCACCTGCATCTGAGAATCAGATTTAACCTTTGTTTGCCCTCTAAATGGCACCCCCTGGAGGACAACCCACTACAATTGAAGCAATCGCCCCATTTCACAAGACTTCAAATCCACGATGAAGTAATTATCTATTTAAGCATCTGCAAACTAATCCACCCATATTATAGTTACCTGAACTTGAGCGTTGATTAAGTGAATAGAACAGGAATGCAGAAAAAACAGCTTCACTGAGTGGATTAAATTAACTTGAATATCCCATGATAGTTGTGTACCTATTTAACATGACAGTTACACTGCCATAATGCCTGCACATGACCAGTTAAGAAAGAAAACACCCTTGCCCTTTCACCTTATTCTCACACGGTAGCATTGAACTGATCCCCATGATATGACTGTCAGTTGCATAGACTACAGTACCCAAGATGCATTGCTGTATTGTATGAGACTTCCTGATTACTCCCAAGGAGTAGTCACGTGACACCACCACGCCGTGTTTCCAGATTGTAAGAGAAACAAGCGGCCAAGTCTATAAAACAAGTCGCAAAACAAATGTTTAGAATATTAAACATTTTTTGCACCATGATTACATATGAATCTGGGGTTCCTTCACATGAACGCTGTTCAGTAATCATATTTGCTGTGACTTACAGAACACAATCCCAAAGTCGCTTATAATAAGCAGACATGGCAACACTGATTTGATACACATGCTGTGTTTTCCTATCCTGGCTTGAGTACATGTCTGAATTTGACTTCTTGTCTTATATTATACCCCGTTGCACGCAGATTGTCTACGACAGCCTTGATAAGTATAAACATATTATAAAAGCATTTGAGCAAGCAGTAGCAATACGACTGTTGGAAGCTCTGCTTGAAGCTTCAGAGCCAACTAGATGGCCCTGCACCATTGTGGGTATTCCCAGAGTCAAGAGTGCCTCAGCAGAACAGCATTAGAACTTAGAAGCAGTACTTATTTTGGAAAAAGATTTGGCCCAAAAATAGCTCCATTACTTCTATACCTTAAGTAAACAATAATAATAATAATCTAAAATAGCCAAGTTCCATTACCTGATGAGGTAAAGGGGAGTAGCCTACATGGAAAGCAAGCCTGCTGTGTTAACTGTGTAGTGTTGAACAAACAATCACAGCTTTTACATGGCAACAAACATGCTATGTTAGCTTTAAGCTACAAACAATTCAATTTTTCCACATGGGAAGCAAGCATGCTAACTGTGCAGTGCTGTATAACAACAAAGATTCTACATGCCGCAGCATGCTATGTTAGCTTTAAGCTACAAACAATTCCAGCTTTCCACATGGTAAAAAGGGAGTAGCCTACAACCAAGCTTCTACTGTACATGGGCAGCAAGCATGCTGTATTAGCTTTGAGCTATGAGCACAGTAGTGTTAGCAGCAATAATAGAAGAAGCATTGGCTGCTGTAGCAGTGTTAAAAGTCAGCATCATTAGCATATCATCTCATATAGCACCAAAATATCGTAGAGCAGCACACAAACCGTAGATAAGTAGCAGATGGCAGCTCGCAGCAGCTAGCAAAATGCATTGGTTCGGAAACCAAGGAATTTGAAAACCTACAGCTGTACAACCGGCACTGACAGCCACGCACATAGAATGAACAGAGAACAGAGGCTGCTTAAATGAACCGCCTGAGATGCACTGTGGGTATGAGGGCGTGAGTGAGTTAGCTTGTAGCAAATGAGAATGACAAGGGGTTGAACGTATGCCTTAAAGGAGTACAACTGAATAAGCTTGTTAGCGAATGGGGGGGTACGGGGAGTATGAATGAAGTATATAAACATTCTGCCTTCCGTGTCTACATGAACTAACGTTACACTGAATTTCATGTTTTTTTTAAGTATAAAGTTATTGAATTATGCAAGTTATTTGTCATATCTTCCCTGTGCACCTTTTGTTTATGAAGCCTAAAAAGCCAAACCATTTTTTATTAATAATGTTACAAAGTTCAGTGTACGACAGAGCACAACAGATACACATTTAAATCGTTAATCGCAATTATTTGAGCGACAATAAATCGCCAAGTAAAATGTCATAATCGTGACAGTCCTAAAGAGGTTCCTACTTTGAGCCGTCTTCATCAGCCGTCTTCAGGGGAAACCCCGAGAAGGACGAGGTCTTCGGCCGTTCGACCGTGCGGACCAAGTCTTCGGAGGAATCCCTCATGCAAACAAACCCATGGATAGAGAAAGATCTCCAGATCTCGTTCTCTAGGGCAGGGCATCCTCGGATGAGCCTTCCAGCGGCGACTCCCGCCATCTCCATCCTCCGTACATCTGGTTAGCTTCACCAGTACTTTATTAGAGGTGGATGGTCTGGGAGGGTGTTACACTGTAGGTGAGAACCTCAGTCTTCTGGGCATTGACGATGCAGATGTCATCTGCATCGTCATATGTACAGTATGTGTGTGTGTGGGTGTATGGGCGGGTGTGTGTGTGGGGTGTGTGTGTGTGTGTGTGTTTATAAAATTTAAAAAAAGACTACATCAGGGAGCCATCTAGACCTCCTAGTTGTAGTTGTGAAGCCCAGTTCTTGCTCCCCTCCTCCACTGATGTCTTAATGCATAGTCCAGGCTTATAATGAAGAGGGGGGTGTCCCCCCTGCAACACCTCTGCCAGCCTCGAGTATCTGAAAGAAAAAAAGAAAGAAAGATTCATTCAAGTAACCGAGAGCCACATATACGATACTGTATGCTGTCACAACATACAGCCTTGTATATCCTGTCACAACATACAGCCTGGTATACGTATACTGTATCCTGTCACAACATACAGCCTAGTACACGTATACTGTATCCTGTCACGACATACAGCCTAGTATACGTATACTGAATCCTGTCATAACACACAGCCTAGTATGTATACTGTATCCTGTCACAGCATACACCTAGTATAAGTATACATGAGCTTGAAGATCGGCCGATATCACAATGTTTGCCTCTTTTTACATAATATTTGGCCGATTTAGTATTAAAGTCATTAAATTGTAACTTTATAAATGTGCAAATAACCTGTATACACTTAAAGGGCATAGCAGTGGCGCCCATGTTGTGGTGTCAAACCCATTAATTTTAGATTTCAGAAAAACATTTTTATAAATTATGTTAAGCCTGGAACCAAGCCATCCAGAATCCTGGTGAATGTGTAAAGTGGTTTACTAGGCCCAGTGGTGTAAAAAGTACTCAAATTCTTTACTTGAGTAAAAGTACCAATACAACAGTTTAGAAATACTCTATTACAAGTACAAGTCTGGTATTAAAAATGTACTTGAGTAAAAGTACAAAAGTATTGGCATCAAAATATACTTAAAGTGCCAAAAGTAAAAGTACTCATTATGCACAACGTGTTACGATGTGACACGTTGTGAGCTTGTAGATCGGCTATTTTCAAATGGCCAAACTATATGGGCTATAGGGCTGAAGTGGTATGTTTTGTAATAATCCAAATCTACAAAGTAACTAGTAACTAAAGTTTTCAAATAATTGTAGTGGAGTAGAAGTAAAATATTTGTCTCTGGAATGTAGTGGAGAAGTGAAAGTATTGATTAAAATACTCCAGTACAGTAAAAGCTCCTCAAGATTGTATAGTACTTGAGTACATGTACTTATTACTTTAGTTTACACCACTGACTAGGCCTGCATACTGTAGCCTGTCTTAGCATCACAATCAAACACGGCTCAACAATACAACATATTCACTTCACATCACACAACACAACAATGCTGCATCCTGACTAGTTGTTGCTTTACCAAGTAAAATAAAATTATTATGAAAATAATTACACACAATTCCATCAATTCCTTTAATGCTAAGCAGCTAATTAGCTAAGCTATGTCACCTGCAGAAACTCACCTCAGTTTGGTCAGATGGAGAAAATGCACACGTTTGTGTTTTAGCAGCTTTCACCACTCTGGTAAACACTGACAACTCTACTCAACGTTCATCTGGAGTAACGTTATATTATGAGTTGTTTATTTTGATCTTTTACTTCCAAAACATTGCAGAGACTGTGTGTGTGTGTGTGTGGGGGGGGGGGGAGACAATTGGAGGACTTAAAAAGCCCGCCCCCCCTCCCTCCCTGCTCCTAGGGAGTGTGGAGCAATAACTAACTAGACGCGTCGCAATTCTGGGAAATTGCAAAGTGTGGTTGCGCCGACGGCGGTCGCGTGTCGCGGCCGCTGGGACGCGAGGAATACGCCGGGAGGAGTACCGTCGGAAGTTGCGCGTTAGCGATACGTGCCATTTTGATTTTAGGAAATAGGCCCCTCCCACTAAAGAAACAGGCCCCTCCCACAAATGCATCGTCATGTCACTCCTGAGATCCCTGGCTTTTCTTTTTGAGAGAACTGATCCCCCCAAAAATCATGTTTTTGCATCAAACGGTTACATTTTGTGCATTTGTGGCGCCCCCTATGGATCAAAGTGGAAATGCTTTGGGAGGAGATGCGGTTTGAAGTTTTTTTTTTCATATTTTTATTCTATGACCTACGGTTCAAGAGTTATAGGCCAAAACGTAAAGGGGGCTGTTATAGCGCCACCATGAGGCCGACTGGTGTAATGTGTTTTTTTTTATAATTTCGGACTAAATCATGAACCTCCCCACCAAATCTGGTAACTCTAGCTCTTACGGTTTCAGAGCAAAAAATACTTGAATTTGAGTTTTTTTACTTTTCCATTAAAGTGGATGGGGAAATTTAATGCACTAATAAATCAATATAAATTAAACTATTTAACCAATCTCTTAGCGTCACAACTCCTGAGATCACTTGCGTTTCATTTTGAGAGGATTGATCCCCCCAACATAAGGTTTTTGCATCAAACGGTTACATTTTGGGGATTTGTTGAGTAAACCACCCTTGACATGTGATTCAAATTTGGGATTGACTGGACGTTTCGTTCGTGATGTGTGGCCTTTTTTGTAAAACGGGCCCCTCCCTCTAACTTTGGAAGCCATTTACGGACTAACGGTATGGACTATCAAAATTCTGTTTCACTCCAGATTATTGCATGGGTCCAGAGATCATGTGTACCGATTTTTGTGAAATTTGGAGAAAATATGTGGGAGGAGGAGCTAAAAGTGTGTTTTGAAGAAAATTCTAAATGGCGGAAAATCTATCCTGACGCAAATGGGCGTGGCCTATATGGGGAGTTGCGTCATGACCCAAGGAATCTAGGGAAAAATTATTCTACGACCTACGGTTCAAGAGTTATAGGCCAAAACGCAAAGGGGGCTGTTATAGCGCCACCATGTGGCCGAATGATATAATTTCTTTTAATAATTTCTCACTAAATTATGAACCTCCCCTCCAAGTCTTGTAACTCTAGCTCTTACGGTTTTTGAGAAAAAAATACTTGAATTTGAGTTTTTTCACTTTTCCATCAAAGTGGATGGGGACATTTAATGCACTAATAAATCAATATCAATTAAACTATGTAACCAATCTCTTAGCAAAGTACAAGCGCACGATTCCCGGTGAGGCCGGTCATTTTGACATATGGCACTAAATTGGGAAAAATAAACTGTGGGAGGAGTAGCAGCCTGAAATAAAGTTTATCTAGTGGAATAAAGTCGGTAGAGTACTATAGTCTGGTTGCCCATTCGGGCAACCACACTAACTACCTTCCAGGGCAGGGTTTCTCAAAGTGGGTGGCCGTGACACAAGTCCAGGGGTGCCACAGCAGGATACTAATATTTGGAATTCATCAATATCACTTCAGTTTAACCACTTAGACCCTCTAGATTTAATTAGTAAAACGGACCTTGCGACACGTTGTGAGCTTGTAGATCGGTTATGTTTGGCTAATATTCCCCCCAGAATAGGGATGGTGGGGTTCAAGTGGTTAAACGTCAAGTATAACGTCAATCTGTCCTAACTCCAAAAGGAATTATTCTCTCAAGTTTTCACTGTGACACTGTATCTTAGGGGGAAAGATTTACATATTTGCGTAGCGTAATTTGACATAAATGTAAGGTGCTATAAAGTAACAATGTTATTCAGGGGTGCCGTGAATGAAAAGGTTATTTACAGGGATGACTTGAGAGATATATAAAGTGGTTAAAATGATGGTAACGCTGTATCAACTATAATAGTCTCCACCAGGCTGGAAGGCATGGCGAGAGTATGTTTTGCCCCCTGTCCGTCCGTGTGTCTGTGTGTGTGTCATTCAGTCTGTGTACTGCTAATCTCTGGCACCGTTGGCTTGATCGCAGCAAAACTGTGCACACACACACACACTCCCTGGATGCCAGAGCAGAACCTCTACCCCACATTTTTCACATGGGCCTTTTATAGCGCCACCAGGAGGCTGATTTGTGCAAAACACATTTTTTGACAGTACTCCTACAGATTTTGTCCAAACATCCCGCAAATCAGTACACAGTATCTCTATAGTCATCAAACCAAACAAAAGATTTTTCATATTTCATCCTGATTGGCTAAAATTGGCTTCCAAAGTTTGCAGGAGTGCTCCGTTTTGAACAAAATGCCTCAAATCATGAACACAGCTTGCAATTTCCGTGAAATTTTCCACACACATCTCACTTGGCTGAGGAAGAAATGCCTCTTGAAATGTTTCAAATCAGCCTCATGGTGGCGCTATAACAGGTCGATTCGTGTTTTTACCTATAACTGCACCGATCTGTGTAAAACTTTGTATGCACACTCTAGAGGCCAAGGAAAAGCCTTTGTGTCAGGAATGCAGAATGACTGAACCCAAAATGCAGAACCACAAGCAGAATAGTTTCAATTCACAGATTTATTAAGGCAGTGTTTTTAGCTTACAGCAACACATAGTCAATAATCAATAAACAGGAAACGCAAACCTTCAACAAGGCACGAAGCAATGAGCATGAAAGTCCAAGGCAGCTCACAAGAACGTCAAGGTATGTACTGACAATGTGTAGGTGGAATGAGTCCAGCTTTATAGGCAGCAGGTTGATTAGAGAAGTGTTCACAGGTTGGCAAAGGGCAGGGCACCGCTGGGCTGATGAGGGAGTGAGGGCAGGTGTGTAACTAGGACTGAGAGCAGGAATGGAAAGTGGGAGTGGCCGAAGTGGTGACTGTGGGGAGGCAGACCGTGACACTTTGCCCTGCATTTTTCACATTTGACTTTTATAGCGCCACAGACTTATGTAAAACAATCTTTTTGATATTAAGCCTTCAGACTTTATGCAAATTTCAATCGGTACACATGATGTCTATAGTCATGTGATCAAGACAGATCTGTTTGATTTATCATATTCCATCTTGATTGGCTAAGATTGACATCTAAAGTTTGCAGGAGTGGCCCGTTTTGAACAAAATGTCGCAAATGATGCACGCAGCGTTCGATTGGGTGAAACTTTGCACACACATTTGCACTACAGTGAGGAACAAATGCCACCCTTTTAACATTGCCCTATTATAGCGCCACCAGGAAGCACATTTTTGCAACACTTTTCTTTTTTATATTACTCATACAAATTTTGTCCAAACATCATGCAAATCGGTACACATTATCTCTATAGTCAAGGGATCAAGATGGTTCTGTCCGATCTTTCATATTCCATCCTGGTTAGCGAATTCCGAACATTGCTGGCCCACAATAACCTACCTGACCCGGCGGAGACCTGTGCTCCGAGGAGCACTTTTTCTAGTTTTAATTTTTTTATTTTGTTCCCCACCTAGAGCAGGTCTAGGATAAGACTAAAGATGCAACTGAACACCTACTGTAGCATAATATGAATAACATGGACCTCACAAGATCTGACTTTTGTGGGGGTGGGGGGGGTGATACTATTACTATTATAATTCATAAAGTTAACAACCTATAAAGATAACCTATTTCTTAACTGACAGTATGCTCTGTACAGTACATACATGGTCATGGGAGCACAGTGTGATTTCACGGAGGTATGTATACATTATAAAATGAACTCATCACTAGTGCATATACTTTTTCATATCCTAATTGTGTGATTTTCTTTGTCAAAGGAAAACATGCAGTAATTTAGGTGATGGTGGTGTGTGGTTCTCCTTCAGAACTTTCCCATGTCGTAAGTGTCTTGGCTATGATAAAAACCTTTGATTTGCAGCCTTAAAAATGCTTATTTAACTGTAGCCAGACTGACATGAATATATTTTCATGTTGAATGTAAGGAATGTGCATGTGATTCACTCACAGGTCTGAAGAAGAGTGATTGCAAGGTCGCAAAAGGTGGCGAGAACAAAACGAAGAAAAAAGGTAGGTGTAATATGATGACTGAGTCTTAAACAAGATTAAATGTTTAAAGTCTTAACCGCCCACCCCAACATATTTCAGGATGACGTAGAAGAGGACTTCATTCCCTCACAGAGGGAGTATGACAGCACGAATAGATATTGTATATTCTAGGTGCATTCTTGTACACACATCTCTAGACGTTGACTTAAAATCTGTTTTCTTTGTAGATGATGCTGAAACCCATATGATCTGGGAATATGGGAATATGGCTATGAGGGAACTGGGTATGTAGTTTGCAATGCTGAAGGCTTGATGCATGCCAACATATAATATGTAGGTATAGATATGTCTGTATTGTGAAAGTGGGGTGTAATTGGGCTTGAGAACCCAGTGAGGCTGTAATCCTAATATTCTTCCATTTTATTCAAGGTAGCAGATGTTCTCCTAAGGGACATCCTAGAGGCAGCAAGGTGGTGCAAGCACCAATCATTTGAAGGCAACTTTAACCTGCCAAGTGTCATTGAGATGGACAGTGAAGACCGCATAGCAACCGTGAAAGAACTGAGGTTGTCTGATGGCATGGATGAAGAGGAAAGATTGCTCATGAAGGAATGGTTCTTGTTCTCCTTCAAGTTACTTGTGACTTTGAGATGTTCTGTGTGGCTCTTACCGACAAAAAGACAAAAAATGAAAGTATGTGTCTCTTTTGAGGAGCACAAGTAAAGTGTAATAAAGATGTCATGATGTCACCCGAGTCTGTGATCTTTTTCTTAGAGCTGGTATAACTTAATTTACAAAGCACATTCAGCTTGTCAGGATGTCTATAAGATAAGCCTTTATTGATCCTGGAGGTAAACTAAGGTGTCAAAGCAGGATCAACAGTACCTATGAAGCAGAAGAGGTACAGGTAAGAGTCAAGAACCAAACAGAGTTAGTATTAAAATACTGAGCTGCTGGCTCTATCTGCACGGGATCTCTGAATAAGTGAACATATGTACAGTCTGTCAAATATAAATGTACATTGTCTATCAACATTACAGAAAATGTATGAATATTATGTAAAGTCTAACAACACAGAGTATATGAATAAAGTATCAATCTATATGAATACATGTACATAGTAACAGTGAGTATATGGCTAGATGTACAGTATGTTTATTATTGTGGGATCGCTAAAGCGATCCCACAATAATAATAATCATAATAAAAACGTGCTTCACAGATAATCAAAACACATCAGATAACAAGAAATAGAGCAAAAAACATGACGCAGCTATTTCAAAAGGACACAATATAGGATTAAACATTTGGGGAATAAAGGCAGCTTCATAAAAGTGAGGTTTCAGGACAGATTTGATCCAGAGTGTCAGGACACAGGGACGGGGGCAGAGGACACTGAGACAGGGGCATAGGGAGAGGAGAGCACTGGTCTGGTGGCTGAAGGGACACTGGGAGGACAGAACAGGGGTCTGGTGGCTGAAGGGGCACTGGGAGGACAGAACAGGGGTCTGGTGGCTGAAGGGGCACTGGGAGGACAGAAAGCTCGACAACTGGAGTGTCGGCCCGGGGTCCAATCGCTGCAGTGCAGAATAATACATTATAACTGCTATTAATTGTATAAAATAATACATTATAACTGTAATAATAATAATTAGAAAGTACTGTTCCTGAAGAAACAGTGTGGGATCGCTAAGAATGTTGCTGGTATTGAGTATTGATAGTGTTAGTAGTGTTATAGTAGGGTCATAATAAAATGACATCATATTACGTCACTAGAATGGCATTACCATTCACTAGAATGGCATTATGTATTATGACGTCACTAAATGGCATTTCTCCATTGAAATGACCCAAAAAAACGGGGGGAATAATAGTGTAGTGGTGTAGATTAGAGAGCTCCAACAGATGGATTTGACCCACATTCCCCAAAGCTGGGCAATACAAACAATCTGGGAAATACAAAGGCAATACAAACAATCGTTTTGGTCTTCAGTATTCATCAACACAGAATTATACTACAACTGAATACAAACAATGGCAATGGTGTTGACCACAAACAAACAAATGTTCATAAACAATGGATGTTCATTGTTCACAAAAAAAGGAGTATTTAAACCCAGGCCTGGGTGTTTAGTAGACTGTAGTTCATCAATCCAAAAGGCTTCCTGTTGGTTAGGTTTTCTTTGTCTATCAAGTTCTCTTATGGAAGATGAAATGTGATCAATGCCAAAGGCTTGTAATGTGGATGGGTTACTTACGGTTATGGAATTCCAGTGTTCTAGTGTCTAGCCATAAGGTAGTTTAACATTTTCTGTGCCTGACTGATAATAGACTGCTCATAGATTTGACTTTTCATATGGCCTTCTGCATGAATCATGTCCAATGCATCATTGGACATCACTAAACCGTTAAACCCTACTTCGTTGACTTGGGCCCCCTCCGTTTTTCCATCGACACCCAATCTCTTTGTCATAAATAGCCTATCTACAAGCTCACATCACATGTCACATTGGGACACGTTGATAGCTTGTACTGTGGGTCTATTTTTGCCAAATGTTTGCCTATCATGACATGCTCAGAATAGGGACGCTAGGCTTCATGTGCTCATGGTGTTATGTGTTTAACAGGTAAGGGAGCAGACACATGATACTGTACAGTATAATGTACATGGATGGAGATTCCAGTCCAGTCTGAGGACCTTTGCCTGTCATGGTCCAGCTATCGTTTTGTTTTGTCAGGGATAACAGCAAATATTTACTATTAGAAACTGAACTGTCCCAGGCCATATGATGACGTAAATAAATACAACAAACTATTTCCCCTTTTGCTAACAGAGATAATAGGCCTATGTCAAAAACACATCTGATACTGAGTTGTTTAGCCAAGATCTGTTTATGTAGGTTTGCCACCAAACCCTGTTGGTTTGAACTACAGTAATTGCCCACTCAGAGCAGTGATATAATGTCATTTAAGATTGCACATTGCTTTTCATTATATCAATGTGATAAAACTTATGAATTTTAAAGCAAAAATGTGAAAGGCTTTTTCACAGTGTAAATGCGCAAACATAGGAAACCATCTAAGCGGGTTTGTATTTTTTCCCCCTACATATTTTCATTGCAGATAAAAGCGTAGACAGATTATGAAAGGCAAACTTTTGAGGTTGTTGTGCATTTGAACTTGCTGTGCTTCCAAAACCAGCAGATTACTAATCCCCTTTGTGGGTCCCTTAATCCTCCCCATGTCGCCGACAGAGAATCCAGCTTCTGAGAACACCAAGAACATACTAGAATCAACATTAGGATTCAGATCTGTTGTTTGGTAGCGTTATCTTTTCCCACCTCCTGTGCCTACTGTTGCTTGATCCGTCGCTGCTGTGAATCCAGCAATATACTGGGAGTTTACAGGACATTTTGGAGACTGTTTAATGTCTGGTGTTGGGACGATTGCGCTCTGCTATGTCTCTGCTCTGTCCCAGCATGCGGGAGATAGTCACAACATTGGAAACTGCCTGTATGGACGGCTTTATTTGCATTAACGTGTATTATTGAGTTACATAACATTTGTACATGTTTATGCATGCATTGTGCTTATACACCCTTATAAGAACCTTAGACGTTATGGTACACTTTTCACCGTTTGATGTTATTTTTTTAATGTGTTTGATTTATGTTTTTCTTTTTTTGATCTGTAAGAAATATCATAATTTATACTTTTATGCAATGATGTTTTCTAATACATTTGAAAGTTAAATCTACTGTGCATCCCGTACATGCCCCAACCTGTTAAGCCACGATGACAACCTGGCATAGCGTTAATGGCTGAAACCACTTTACATCGCCAGGTTTCATGATTACATAGAACCTCAGATAGATAATAAGAGCTTTTACATTGACACCTGCCTTTTCATTATTTGGTTAGATAGGGCAGGGTAATTCTCCAATATGCTAGTGTATATTCTTTTATTGACTGATTTTTTTTTTTACCTACAGTATATTCTGTTTAAAACACAACGGACGGAGATTAAGAATGAGATTTACTGCACTTTCCAAGCAACAATATGGAGATGGAATTAATGTCAACATTTGGTCCATAAATATTGTGAAAACACTTTTAAGTCATATTGCCAAGCTCTAGCACAAGTGCATACAAACATACAGTAAGACAAATTTGGATACCGTATAATTCAGTAATTCAGTTTGAGCTTCACCCAGCGGCTGTTCAACAGCAACTCAAATGGTTATGATGAGCACGCCGCTCTGGCCAGCAGTTAGGGGTTAAATGTCTTGCTCAGGGACACTTCGACACTTCGACAAGGGGTGACCATCTGATTACCAGACTGCCTCTCTACCCACTAAGCTACGGCTGGCAGCTCACAATAATTGCACCATTGCAATTAACACCATCATATTATGTCGCAATGCAATGGTGTCTAAATATCTTTGATATTTAGTGTAGAGTGCAAACATCTACTGTAGCATAGAGCCCTTGGGAATCCAGTCAACTAAGTAAAAGATTTTAAATGTTTTAATAACGTATGACATCAAACCTCACAAGAGTCAAGACCGCCAGCAGTCAAACAACTCATACTGTCAAATGTCAAATCAATAAACACATTTTAAAAATGATTAATTTTAGGGGTGCATTGTCTTGGGTACACACTACTCTGAAATCAACATGTTCCGATTTGTTTGACATTTTGGAAACAAACTCTAAACTCTGTAGGCTACATCAAAGTGCTCCTTAGAGTGACAGTCTGAACCACTGGAACTGCTGCTGCAGTTACTGCTCTTTTTATGTAAACACAGCTTGACATATCGCTCAAGTTCACGCAGTGTTGGCGAACTGAGTGTCTCAAAGTCAATCTCAATCTCATCTGGGTTGGAATCATGGCTTAATGGTGGTTCTCGAGTATGGACAATGTGCACCACACCGTCCAGATTCCCACCAGGTAGTCGGTTAATGTCCAGGCTCAGCTGGCGTTTCTCATCATACGTCATGGGCAAAGCTTCACCATGTGAATCATGGCCCCTGGTTTTCTTCTGTTGTCTGGAGCCACTGCTGTTGACTTCTCTGGAGGAACTCCTCTGTTGACCCTGCTTTTCTACTTTTTCCTTCTTGTCCTCTTCCGGGTTGCCTTCACTGTTTTTGGCATCCGTTTTCCTCTCTTTTTCTTTTTTCTTCTTTGGTTTACTCACAGGAGCCTGAGAAAGTGCGGCAAGCTGTACATGGGTGGATTTGAGCTGTTCTGCGCCCACCTGCCCCTGCAAGTCAGCCAGTCGGCTGTCGCTCACCCCCTCCAAGCCGGAGCTGCCCAAACTGGAGTTGACACTGGTACCACTTAAGGCTGCACACTTAGTGACTGTGGCACCTGCTGGTGAGTTCAATTCTACAGGTTTGACTGGCATCTTGGAAAACTTCTCCTGAAACACAAGCTGTAGTTTTCTAGCCATTGCAACAACCTCATGATCAGGGGGGTTATACTTGTAGCAATTCGAGAAAATGAGTCGAACATCTGCAGCAAAGGCCTGTGCATCCATGTACTCACGTCCATCCATCTTTTTTTTTACACAGCTAAGATCCATGGGGTATTCAATGATGTCATGGTAGTCATGTAGCTGTAGAGCCTCAGCATCAACAGGCTCGTAGAAAGGCCAAGCGTAGGCTGCATGTTTCTTATAGAGCATTTCTTTCAGGACGACATTGCAACACTTGAGCTGCTCACTCGGTTTACACCCTTTGAACCTCATCTCAACTTCTTCCATGTCCTTCTGAGGAGGCTTGATGGCTCGGCCTGTGCTTTCACATCTCGGCTTACCTTGCGGTGGGTCGTTTATGCTGGTTGTGATCGTTGAGGTAGTGGTGTCTGCTTTCCTCTTCAACCCTTTTCTGATGACAGTCTCTGAATTTCGTGGTATCACTGAAGAGCAGATCACAGTTTCATCTAGACCGGCTGAAGTGATACCTTCTTTGGCTGTCTTGCCCTTAGGTGCTGGAGGTAAAAGCTCCAGTTCTCCCAGTGGCATCATCAAACAAATACAGATATGGGGATGTTGTGATCCTGTCTCCAACAGGCCGACCTTGGCTCTCTCTCCCAGCCTTTGTAGGGCGATAAAGTGAAGGTGTGGACAAGTCAAGTTAAGTTACTGTATAGTACCTGGGGTACCCAACATTGCCTAGAATAGTGCGCAATTGAAATAGGCACAAAGTACTTTGGCCAGTCTATGACATTATTCATCTATGATGTCAGCACAATGACATCACCACTGTGATGTTAGGCACCTCCCTATTTGGGAATGGTTTCTGCTCAAGCCACCCGTCTATTGACTTCCAGTGTAAAATTAAAGTTTTAAAACGTTTTTTTTTTAAAACATTCATCCACAATTCCACATTAATATGATTTAGACCCCCACCCCACCCCACAACCTCTCTCACTCACGCACGCACGCACGCACACAGGTATCACACACAGGTGTGATATCCTCACAAATGTGAAGCAACTTTGTGAAGTAACTATTTTTTGGAAAATGTGAATGCACTTTTTTTTTTTTTTTAAGTATTGTCCAGTACTTTTATTATTTGTATTATTCCTATGGTCACCAACCAAAATAATATCAGTAGTAATTCACTGTAGGTCACTTGGGATGAGAAGCGGAACCTTTGTGTGTGTAGCAGGTGTTGCCTAAGGCTCCCCTTTAAGGTCTGGGTGCCTCCCCCCTTTCCTTCAGAGGAAAATTAGTAACAGGTGAACAGGTTCATGTCCTCATTCCTGTGATTGTTTACTCTGTTTTTCAGGTCAGTACACCGTGAAAACCATATTAACTTAACTCCTAAGGTTCAGCTAACTTTGTTTTATTTCATTACCTGGAGCTGAGGTGATGAACAGATATTTTACATTCATGGTATTTTTCTATTATTACTCTCTTAATATTTTCGAAGTATTTTGGGTGCATTATCTTTATTATTGATTAATGGCTTTATTGCAAAGTGCATTTATTGAGTTTGAGTGTATTTGAATATGCTCCACTCTAATTAATATTCCCTATGTGATGATGTGTCAGATGTTTTGAAAAGACAACAGTCAACTACTTAAAATAGCTTTACGCTAAAGAATGTGGCTTTATGTTGCACAGAGACTGATCCTTGATTTTATATCAGATGCAACTTGATGTTGAACTAATTGCACTATGTGATGGTAGCTATATGGGACCAGTACAAATGCTGACAAATGGCCTTTGAATTTATTTCATTGTGATGTGATGACTATGAGGTTTAATGGAGATATTGAAGCCAAATGGTTATATTGTGAACGTTGAAAGTGGAAATATGCTAATGTATTTTAAGGGAGTATTCCATACTCACTTGTAAACACCAACACATTCAACACATATTCACCCACACACATACATGCCATACCTACCTGGAAACACACACACACACACACACACACACACACACACACACACACACACACACACACACACACACACACACACACACACACACACACACACACACACACACACACACACACACACACACACACACACACACACAGTCACATCCACATTATATACTTAACCTGGAAAAGAAAGAGAACTGTACACACATTTCATGCTCACCTTGAAGGTGCTATGGACTTTGTTAAAAAAAAAGACATTATTGCAGAATGGGGAAATGTTGATTTATTGTGCTATTTGATTGTATTATTGTGAATAAATGAGAGGAAAATTAGGAATGCAAGTGAACAGGTTCATGTCCTCATTCCTGTGATTGTTTACTCTGTTTTTCAGAGACTGAGGCAGTGAACCACAAGTAAGACGCGCGAATGCGGGAAGCGAACGCAGCCCTATTTTTTTTTTGTCTTTTTTAAATTGTTATGTTGTGTATTTACGGACTTGTAATCCGTGTTATTTCACCGTGATGGGGAGAGCGTAGAGAGAAAGTCACGTGACTGCCTCCGCCTCGTATTGAAGTTAATGGGGGGGGATATGGTTCTCCTATGCACAGAGTTTCGGAGTTCCTAGTCATCTATGCACGGAATTGCCGTTTGTCAATCCATGCTATTTCACCGTGTTTGGGGGGCGATCGGGTTGGTTTCATAGTAAGCTCCACTCTGAGATCTGTCAGCAGCCAATGAGAGCGTGAGTCACATGGGGGCGCGGCTGCACACAGGCAGTGCACACAGAGCCACACACAGACAGAGCCACACACAACCCGAGCACGGTTTCATAGTAAGCTCCACTTGGGCTTGTTCGCAAAAAATAAATCCTGTTATGTGGTACCCGACCTAGCTTGGGACCCGTAACACAGGGACTAAAAAGTCTGTGGGGGGAGGGGCCGGAGCTCTTAATTGATCCCTCTGAACTTCATAGGGGTTGTGCATTGAGTTGATTGATAGGGCCATAAAAGTGTCAACCTCGTTAGTGCTCTCTCTAATCAATGAAAGCATCAGAGACAGCAATCACTTTGATCCCTGTCAGAGAGGGGAGGGGGGAGTGTGTGTGTACAAACCAAGGGGCCAGCTTGAGATTTTTACATTGACTCCAATACGGAAGAGACAGTTCATATGAATGGCCTGTAGTTTAGCTGTTTTACCCCTGCTGGTGTCAGAAAGAATTTATCTTAACGCAAGCGGATGGGTTTTTGACAAACTTTAGACTAGATTTTCTTACCTTAATAAAAATTGTCATAAATACTATATGCTTCCAGTCGCTAGTTTAAAGTCTCCTTTCAATCATCATGATATGCGTTTTGTTAAACTATGGTCCCATTTATTTTAAAATTGACGATGAAGTAGGTTACGCTCTAGGAGGGGCGGGATGATTTGATTGACAAGCTACACAACCAATAGCATTCATTCCCCGCCCCCGCTTTTGATTGACAAGCTACCCAACCAATAATGGTCTGGTGTCATTCTGCAGGATATGACGCGATATTGAAAGATGGCGGATTTGAAATTGCTGAACAATCCAAGCCCCCAGAGTTGCTGAGAAACAATGAAGCTGCCACCCCAGTGGCCAAAGCTGGAACTGCAGGCGGGGAGAAATACATGCACGCGCAAAACATACTGAGAGATATTTATATTTATACATATAAATATGTAAACATATTATACATACATACATATGCATTTACATATAAATATGCATCTCGAGTGTATTTAATAAATATCTCGCGTTCAATCCTTGACACACGGGCTGCCGTAGAACGCAAAAAGGACACTAGTGCGCATGCTCATAACTCTATGGGTGGTCAAAATCGAACCAATAATTCTACTTCCGGCAGGTTTCCGGGTGCTTCAAAACGCCACTGAGCACATTCATTGAAATTATAGCTGGGGGCGGGGCAATCCGCCCTCTAGTTATATTATACCTCTATGGAACAATCGGATTCATTTACGGTCTGTAGAGTCTAGGGGCGTAACGCTGTCCATTCTTTTTATACAGTATGGTACAAACACAGATCTGCGAAGTTACCTAGTATCTCAGGGTCTCAGGCAATTTGTTTTAGAGAATTGGACCATAGTGACTAAATGCACGTTCACCAGATTATTTTTAGGGCGTGGCTTTGGAGACCAGGCCAGCCATCAATAATAATAATGATGATAATAATGATGATGATGATGATGATGATGATAACAATAGTAATAATAATAATACATATAATAATACATATAATAATAATAATAATAATAATAATAATAATAATAATAATAAGGGTAATAATAATAATAATAATAATAATAATACATATAATAAGAGGATCTGTCTTTCTGTTTGTCCGGAGCTGCTGTACTGATCAGTGCCAAAAGTCTTGTGTACAATGCCAGTAGGCCAAAGAATTACCTCCGTGACTGGCCACATGAAGTCTGAGATCCACATGGGAGCCAGGCTGTTGGCTAATTAAACCCGTCTTGTTTTCTAGGTACAGTTAGAGCCCAGTCTCTGATGATCTGAGAGTTCAGATTGGTTTATAATATGAACCAATTGGAACTCTCAGATAATCTTGCTTGTCAAATGTAATAAGGAGCTAAACCGTTAAGACCCTTGTAAACAATAAGAAGTACTTTGATTGATTTTGCTCTACATTAGGAGCCAACTATGTGATCTAAATTAAAATAATATTTATAATCTACGGTAAATATAATAATCATAATAATAATACATTTGTATAACACCTTTCATAGCAAATAAATGAATGTTAAAATAGTACAAAGTTAGCAAATAAAAAAAAAACAGTCCAGTTAAAGCTACTGTATTAGAGCAAGACGATGAGTACAGTGAAATAAGAGATATAATAGTTTAAAGATATATACAAAATGACATCGATGGACATAAAAGTGGTTTAATTAAATTCCAAATTAAAAAGGACTTCTTAAAAACCAAGAGAGCTTGCATTTTAAGTTCAAATGGTAGGTTAATCAACAAGTTAGGGCCATAGAATAAGGTGGTCTCACCAGTGTTTTTATTAAATACTTTGGGGATCTAAGAGGAGGGTGGAGGAAGGCCTGAGTGTTCTGGCTGGTGCTTATAAACTAACATAATAGCTTTGAAATCAATTCTACAAGATACAGGTACAGTCGCCAGAAATGGTCTAATATGATGTCTTCACCTAGTGTTTGTTCTTGTGACCTTGTTAAAATGAGAATTCAAATTTAGATTAAAGTCTAAAATCACACCCACACCACTGCTTTTATCTGTTTAGCCAGACATCCAAGCCGTTTCTCTTTCTATACAGGAGTTGCACATGCACATGCACACGTACACACACACACACACACACACACGCACACAGCACACGCACACGCACACACACACACACACACACACACACACACACACACACACACACACACACACACACAATCTGCTGGAACCCATGCACATAGCCACCACACTAGACTCACACATTATCTCATTGGTCAATAAAGAAATGCTTTCACAACTTGCGTTCAGTCTTTTTTTAAGACCTGATTATCTAGGTAAGTTGACTATGCATGCACTCACATTCAAAGACCCACTTGCCCACTGAGCAGCCTGATTTGGGTTATGGACTGGCGGAGGTTGAGAGAGGATGTTTTCTTTGTTGGTTGATGAGAACAATGTTGAAACACTTGTTTCTTGCTTGTTCCTGTAATGTGCATGTTTTCCAATGGAGCTTAAATAAACAACCGTAGTGAATGTACAGCACACCCATTTGTATGAAGCACCGTGTTTGACTGTTTCCAGAAGAAATGTATTGTTGCGTTGAAGGGCATTATTTATTTTCAATAAAGCACGCTTCCATCTGTCCAAGTAAACATGACACTCGAGCTATCTGAGTTGTAATGCATGTAACAAATTAACTATTGCACAATGATCTGTCAATTGTGTATTCATACAATCAAGGAACTCTTATGTGTGTGCATGCACGTGTATTTGACAACATTCAGCAATCTGGTAACAAGACAAAACAAGAAGGGCTGGGGGACATCATAGTGATGACGTCATACTGATGATGTCGGTATGGAACTCCATATTTGGGAAAGCAGCGTCAGTAGTATGATAAATTACGTTATAATGGATGGCAGTGGCTCAGCTGCTGGAACTGGAGGGTACCTCGTTCGATCCTCGTCTCCTCCTATCTTTATGTCGAAGTGACCTTGAGCAAGACACTGAACCACTAAATGCTCCCTATAAGGAGGTTGGTACATTTCATGGTTATTATGGAATGTACAGTAATGCACATTGTAAAGCGCTTTGGACAAAGATGCTATAGTATAGAAATGCAAGACCATTTCCTTTACTGATCCCATCGTGAAATGTGTCCTCTGCATTAGCCCCATCCTAACAATTAGGAGCAGAGGGCAGCTACTGAGCTGTCGTTTGTTCATCCCGATGTTGAAAACCAATTGGTTTAGCGGAAAATCCCTGTCTGCACGTTGCAGATGGCCTCCGTGTGCCCGTTGGCCTTTTGTCAACAAATAAATTGGGTCTGTTATCAGCTCAGGGCAAAATACATTGATATCCGTTTCATGTGATTCAGTGCGACAGACAATTAGGCACCACATGGCCAATGGTATTTTACTGACATTCCACTTTTATTGACAGATTAGCTTCAGATCTACTGTTTAAACAGCCATTGTGTGTGGTCAGTCAGAGAGTGTAGGAAATGGCTGGACCACAACCCAATGTACCTTATTCTGCTATCCCCTATGCAGCTGTATAGATTTTATAGGAGAGAGAGCCCCAAGCGTGAGAGACAATAATAAAAAGACACAACAGAAGGGTCTGAACTGAGCTTAACCACTTAAACCCTATACACTTAGTAGTCCCCCAGGGGTCTATCTTTCCCTCTACACCACATCTCTTTGCCAAAAATAGCTGATCTACAAGCTCACAACGCGTTGCATTTGCGTTGCATTTGCATTGCATTTTCACCCCAAAATTGGGATGCTAGGGTTTGTTTGGTTGAATGGTTTTGAGCAGACTCGGAGACTGTCTGTCTGTCATGAGATGAAAAAGGAGAGTCACTGTTGGCTGAGTGGTCCATCTTACCGCTATGGAACGGAAGACCACATAATAACTACGGCTTTGTTTCTGGGCTCCTACCACATGGTATAGTAGAGTTTAGCGGAGGATTAATATTACCAAAGGAAATCTTAGTAGCCTAACGGTTTCCCAAAAGTGTGTTGTGTGCAGGCCTGGAATATCATCTTTTTAGGGGCAAGGCCACTTGGTCTTTGGCCTTGTAAATGTTTTGAGGGCACAAAGATGGTAAGGCCATCAAATAAAACACTGATATTAAGTCCACTGAAATAATACATTTAATTTAAGGGTTAAGAAATAATTTGTATTAAATATGAAGTATAACTATCAGTGAAATAAATACATTTTTGTACAAACTCCTGAAAAGGAGTTCAGAAGTTCATACTCAGAGTCACTGGACTGGTTTGAAAATGGGGATGAGAACTGAGGAGGAGTTAAGAATTCGTGAAATAGATAACTGTAATTCTGTACTCTGTCTGCTGACCTTATGTCCTGTAACTGTTGGCCCAAATAGCGTGTGACTGATTAGTGCATGTGAGTTTATGTTCTGTTTGTCACGTCCACCTGGCAGAGGACCTTGATGTAACTATTTTGGTCATCCTTTTTGACAATCTACACTCTTGCAAGGGCCTAGTTCAGTTGCATATGTACTTCTCTGACCACAAACGGTTCATGTCCTGAACAGTTCATGTCTGTGAAGACTACAGGAAAGAGACAAACTGTTAAATCAGCTGGGGGCAGTGTGGATTGGGCATTAAGGCCACTGTGGCATCAGGGCAGATAATTTTTTGAAGGGCAGAAGGACAAACTGTGGGGCAACGGCAGCCATGGCCTCTCGTGGCCTGCCTGAAATTCCTGCCCGGTTGTGTGGATGAGCTACTGCTTTAACAGCATGATTCAACGTCCTCTTTGAGCTTTGCACCCTTTGTTCAAGAATCTCACACACTCTGGTGGCGGAGGGGTTACGTTCCTGACCAGCACAGCAGACAGTAGGGGTTTGAATCCTCCGTGATGCCTCGTTCTTGGCCCGGGCACTCCAACAAATACAATTGGCCGTGTTCGGGAAGCTGGGCAGGGAGGGCAATTCAATAATTACAAGCAACTTTACAGAAAAAGAAGCACAAAGTTTCTTGTATTAAGCGGACATTTATTTTGCATGTTATGCATCCTAATTGGATGTGTACAGTATGTGACTTCATGATGAATTGTTTTGGTGCTGTTTTACATATACCTACCTCAGCATTGTATGAAAGCAGAGTATGCACTCTGTCGGAGCCGCCTAGCATGGAAAAAGATAAAGCTGAAACCTGTAAGCAGGGTTTAATTTGTAAGACTAAACAAAAACAAAACAAAAAACAGAGGGTGGACATTTTCTTAACCAGTGGTAAGCGGCAGCAGTAAGATGGCCCTATATACTTCATCATATGACAAATACAGAAAATAGCCTATCTATATGTTTACGTTGTGAGCTTGTGCTGCCTTTTCACTATTTCTTAAATTTGAAGGAAAATAAACAATTTTGAAGAATTGCCCAAAATAGGGATGCCAGGGTTAATGTGGCTGACATAAAAAAAATGTATTGTTAAATTATCAGACAAAAAAATATAAATCAGACAACATTTCCCAAAAGGATATGCAGGTATTCAGTTCAGTCTGATAGAAGCAGGGATAAAACATATCCCCCAGGGATACAAATGAATGACCAGAGGGGGATATCAAAAGCAGAGGAATGTCTCTCCCTTGAGAGTGTACAAATGGAACAAAATGGACCCAGAAAGGTCCATTAGCATGTTACAATTTTGCAATTGCATGTATACTCTCAGAGTTACAGACCGGTAAGGATCCATTTGGTTCCTGACTATCAATCATTTAGCTGGGGACCCACTGGAACCCCCACTTTGAGAAACCACTGAGCTAGAGGCTCTATGGTCTTCTAGTCATCCTTATACGACCTTATCAGGCAATCATTATCTAATTTACACCACACAATCATGACCTAATTTACACCACATGTCAGCATAGATTTTTTTCACATTTGATAGGTTAACTGATCATAATTAATTTACAGTACACCACTCAGTTTATAGTATACAGCCTTGTTTGAAGTGATTCCATCAGTCCATCAGCCGTTCGAGGCTTTAACGCCGCTCATCCACATGTGAAAACATCCGATTCACACGCAATCTCATGATTGGAAGAACAATCTGTGTGTATTTTTCCCTGGTTGCCTTGTGGGACACCGCTAACCCTTTGATCTATTCAGTGTGCGGCATAACAAAAGGCTGTGGAGAGAATTTATGCACAGCTGTGTGATCTTCTCAATCTCTTGCCATTGTGTAATTGTAATTTGATGCTCATTATGCTTACTGTTTACGTATGTGTATTATCTGCCATTTTATTGTACTGGTTTGTAGTATTGTATATACTGTAAATTGCATGCATGGCCTCAGATCTTATACAAATTATCAACACATCTTTTCAATCAGGTTGCTTCCCACAGACCCTGAAAACAGTAGTCATCAAGCCACTCTTAAAAAATAACAACTTAGACACCTCACTGTTAAAACAATTATAGGCCCATATCAAACCACTCAGGTTTTCAACCACACCACAGAACTGAGACTGCTCTTCTACTTACAGAAATACAGACAGTGGCACGATTTCCGTCTTAGTATTACTAGCCAGCTCCAAACGGTAATGTTTAAAACCTTTAGCCAAGTCAAAAACCTTGGTGTAGTCATGGACTACACAAAACACAGTTCTTTTATGTAATCAGCTGCAACCAAAACATTTTTTTTCTAAATACTTGTCTTTTCATCCCTGGAGGTTTCAAAGAGCTATGCTGTGGTGTGAATTCCGCCACATAAGGCCACAGTGGTCAGCATCACCCAAGTGGTAAAGACAGCTTTAAAGAGGATGGGTTGAGGAGTCACATTGCTCAAGCACATGAAAGCCCTGTCAGAGGCCGAGAGAGGAGGTGATAACTACCGTTATGTGTTTTGCTTGCCTCCCATTCATCTGAACTTGGAAACTCATCATCTGTGGGTCAAAAGTACAAAAACAAAGTAAACATTTCAAATGAGGCCTTTCGTGCCCACGCTTGCAAGCCAGCTAGTGAATAAGATAGGATAATAATAAACCTTTATTCATCCCTGGAGGGAAATTCAGGGTATAACCACAACAGGGTTGAAACACAAGATTAAAGGTAGGGCAACAGATAAGGACAGCTTTTGATATTTACATATATATTCCATATGTAAACAACAATATCAGTTTCTTATCATATAATTATATGGAAATGTCTTAAAATGAGAAGTTTTGAAAAGGTGTCACAGAAAGGAACTGAACAGTGAAGACATCACGAGTGGAGGAAGCTGCTGCTGCTGTACACTGTGTATTGCCAGTACTTTGTACAATATTGGCCTATAAATGAAATGTCTAGCATTTAAAACCAGATGTTTTCAATGCCTCTCTGTTGTAAAAAGTAAATTAAATGCATATACGATATGAGGAACCGATAAATGAACATTGTAATGTCTAGCATTTAAAAAATAACATATGTCTGCAATGCTCTGGAGAGCCTCTCTGCTGTAAAAAGTAAATAAAATGTATATACCGTCGTAGATGATATAAGGAACCGGTAAATGAACATTGTAAAAGTAAACCACAACCACAACAGGGTTGATAATAGATAATAAATCACTGTATTTTGGGACATTTAACCTTGTGTTGACCATTTTATGTTGCGAATTAGGCTCCCCGAGGCCGGGTCGTGACACTAGCATTTCAAATATATAAGATATGTTTGCAATGCCCTGGAGAGCCACTCTGCTGTAAAAAGTTAATTAAATCTATATACAGTAGTAGATGATATAAAGAATCTTTCAGACCAAGGTTCTAAAAAGAACCATTTATTTTAATGGTTCATCAACCAGTGTCTCCCAGGGCTTTGTCTGCTCCTTTATTCCCTCTACACCAAATCTCCTTGGGCAAAAATAGCAGTTCTACAAGCTCACAACGCGAATGCAATGCATTGTGAGCTCATTGGTCGGCTATTCTCAGCAAAATGTTCACCTCTTAAGACATGGCCAACCCCCCCCTCTCCACACGCACACATACACACACACACACACACACACACACACACACACACACACACACACACACACACACACACACACACACACACACACACACACACACACACACACACACACACACACATGCACGCCTGCACATATCAAAGATTTGCACAATATACCGGTATTGCATATAGATTAACCATTGCACATATGGCTTTAATCACAACACCATTACTGTGTATCCTGCAATTAGACTTGTCTCAATGCTGAACAAACAAAATATTTGTTAAATGTGGCTGTTCTTATTTTCCTTTGCATAATCATGCTTTGATGGCTTAGTTGGAACCTGTTGGTTGTGTGTTGTGTAGCGGCAGACAAGGGTCAATGATGATGCAATTAGCCTTATTCACAATAAGGTCTTTGCACAGCTGTGCAGCTGACCTCTGGTTTATTGGCTTATTTCAATTTTAACCAATAACGATTGTGTGTACAAAACAAAACAAAAGCAGTGTCGAGGAAAGTATGAGTAAGCACAGAGTTATTATTATAATAATTGAATTCACCAGTGTGTAGTTATTTTGGAGAAGTAATCTTTGTGTCTAGTGACCTGTGACCTACAGTAGACCTCTGACCTAGGCTACTAAGTTCGCGACCATGTGCTGTTGTCAGTGCACATAGATGTCAGAGCAGATTATAGATAGGTTCATGAATAGAATCGGACAATACAGAGAGGAATTTGTTGTCACATGGGGGTTTCAGACAGCATAAGGGGCTGGTTGTGAGGAGCAGTTTTACAGGAATCACTTGAGGGTCCTTTGTGCCAGTGTAAGTCTTGTCTTCATTGTTGCAATAATTAATATAACCATTCATCCTTTAAGATATGGTTTCTTGTGTCTTTGTTTCTGAGTGTTTGTTTATGAAGTTATTAATAGTTTTTTTTTAAAAATACATCCACGACAGCAGTCTATGGTGAAACATGTGGATAAGACTAACAGACTGTAATCAGTAACCATGTACCCTAGCGTTTATTGTTTATTATTTTATCCAAAATAGCCGATCTACGTGTTTACAACTTGTCACAAGCTTGTAGATTGATTATGTTCGGCGAAGAGATTTGGTGTAGAGGGAATAAAGACTGGACAAAGTACAGCCCCGATTCAAGTAAGCATCATTCAGTTAATGAAGTATAGAGGGTTTAAGTGGTTAAGTTCCTAAAACAACAAATTGTATGGAACTAAATTGGAAGTTGTTTTTTGTTTCTGTTCTGTTTTTCTTTATGGTGTGAATATATACAACCTAAAAAGTGGATGCAAAGTCATCATAAACAGGAAATCAAAATATTTACGTTACTATGTATTAATGGCTAACCTTTTGTCCAGGAAGGGCTTAGAGAGCCCTCATTCTCCCTGCACCCTGCCCCTCTCACAAAGTTACACATGCAGGCTTCCTAGTACAAGGGTGGGCTCTTTTTCAGCAACTCTGTGTTTCACACTTGTGTCATGACAAATACTCATGCCCTGGACCCGCCCAGCAAATCCACAGTAGTCTATTTCTGGCTACTGAGCAACTCCAGTGAAACAGCTGACATATAGGTGACAACTTTCCATTTTCACATCACTAACGCTTCTTTAGCACTCCAGGGATTCAAACCAGTGACTTTTAAAAAAATCAATTAAGCCCTATAGTACTACGTCATTAAGATGAATACGAAAATAGCATATTTACAAGCTCACACACTGCAATGTGACTGTGTTTTATCTGCTTTTTGTCCATGACGTTTTTTTTGCCTATATTAACATTCCCAAAATAGGGGAACCAGGTTGAAAGTGGTTAATGACCAGCTCTACTGTCTTTGTTCACATGCCAGTTGTGCTTCCTTCCGCATTTGCTTCCTCCACTTGTCTGTGAAAGTTTAGACTCGATATGGGGCAAGTTGCATGACCCCGTGACCCTTGCCTGTAACCTGGAACAGAAAGGTGAACATTTTCGCTACAGCCAACGTAAACAAGCATCAACTCTGCCTCAGGGTTCTGAACAAATATTCACGAACGGTTCCTTGAATCGATTTGTCAGTGCACTCCCAAGGTTTATGAACCCTTGAAGTCATTCTTCAAGGAATCTTCAAAGTGAAAGAGCTTTGTGTAATGAATGTGTGGTTCTTCCCTAGCTCTGGTCCATAGCGTTAGAAGGAGTTCTCCCTCTTTCTAAGCTAGTTCTTCCCAATATGTATCATATTCAGAGGAAGCGCACCTGCCTTTCTTTCTTGAATCATATTTATTTTGTATTTCTCCCCAGGGAGAAGTTTCCCTAAGATAAAGTGGAATCTGCTGACACATTTCCCATGAAATACACAACAGTGAACCTGATGCTGTCATCAAACATCTCTGTAAAGCCGCCTTCTCTCTCAAGCCCGGTCAAACTGTGAATTTGCCAGGTGTGGATTAACTCATCCATGCATTTATCTCCTCAAGGCAGGACTTTCAGTGTATCCATTCCATGGAAGTGCTCCCACTTACACCCCCCCACCCCCACCCCCACCTTGCCTGTGGAATACCATACCCTCCCTGACAATCTCAGAGCACCGCAGCGCTCAAAAATTTTTTTCTTAACTTGGTTTGATGTTTTGATCTATTTTAATATACATTTCACTTTTCTTAACAAAAGCATTTTTTTCTCAACTCACTGTTGTTTTTCATTCATCTTTGTCGGCGGTTTGTTTAATATTCATCTTGTAACCTCTGAAATTTACTTCGAATGAAAAGTGCACAACAAATAAAATGTATATGTAGGCTATTATCATTTCTTTGAATTCCTCTGCCACCAGTATCTGTTCAATATGAAGTTAACTGAGGTATGGTATGGTGGAGTGTATCTATGTACGTATGAGAGTGTTTTGAAAACACATTGTTTAAAAATATATATAAGAGAATATCGCCCCACTCCAGAATGTATAAGCGCCAATTTGTCCAACATTTTGAAGCCTGCGCAAAGATTTGCATACTGCTTTCGTTAGGGAGGATCTGACTTATTAGCAATTTTGTAACCGTCAGCTGCCCAACATAATCTGCCCTGTGAGCAACAAAACTCCCAACCACACCACCACAGAAACTAAGATAAGATGAACCTTTATTGATCCCTGAGGGAGGATATGAATTCCTTCTCTGTTGAGAGGAGATGAACATAATTCACACAATCCATAGTTCTCCATAGGTTTTTTTTTATTGAATACTTTATTAGTCAGAAAAGTAAACAGCACGTGTTACAGTAAGACATTAAGGCTGAAAGGATAACACAAAAAAGTCCTGGGGACTTGTTTCCGTTGTTGTCCTATGTATTCAAGTATTCAACATAGCATAAACAATTAACACAATAATACATATCATCAACAAATACAAACACTATAGTACAAAGGAGAAAAAGGAAAAGGGGCAGCAGTGAACGGCACCTCCTTTCGATGGGAATTTACCTTTACTCCTCTTGTGGTCTCCTGGTAGATGTTTTTTCAGGTACATTTTTGAAAGAAACCAGTGATACACATCCTTTAATGGATAGTGTCAGGGCATTCCACATTTTGGTGGCAGAGTAGTAGAATGAGAATTTTACCATGTTTGTTCTAAATTTGGGTGGTACCAGATCATGGTTGCTCCCTCTAGTGTTGTGGCTGTGGTTGTCACTCACTTTGGAGAAGTAGTTAGACAGGTATGAGGGTATTGAGGGTACTGTCTCTTTGACTATCTTAAATACAATTTCCATTGATATTTTCTTAACCCTGTCTTCTACCTTGAGCCAACCCAAACTAGCAAAGTGTGTTGGAACTAAGTTGGTCATGGTCTTAAGGCCGAGAAGTAGTCGTACCAGTTTGTTTTGGGAGGTCTGAAGCTTAGTTCACATGATTATGGGGTATATTTTTTTACCCCTTTTAAACATGCATTTTTATTAGTGTTACCTGCATCAAAAAAACAAATATGCTTATTTTCTTAGTTTCTTATACAAAGTAAAAAAATACAGAAATACATTTGACCTTTTTTTCTTCTGTGCTTTGTCTGTGAAGTATAGCAGCCAACAGGAATCTGGCAGGAGTCCACTTACCTCATGTCTATTTTGGTTTGTGTATTATTTCATGCTTCTATTTTAGCATAGGTGGGTTAAGGCAAGACAATGGTTTTGGAATGTACCTAAACATACAATGACCGCCTTTATAACTCAAGGGCTTTAGCTATCAGGGAGACACATAGGAAATAACATTTATTTTCATAACCAAATGAGCTAAATATTTTTTTTTGATTGTCCTCTGAGTTTCATTAAGAAAAGAAAATGTCAGTAAAATAAGGTGATGATTCACATGATTCATCACTATACCGATTGATTACTAAAATGACATTTGATAAATTTTCTGTCAATCGATTAATACAAATCCAATTCAGACTACAGCCAATATGGGTTTACAATTCCTCAGAGAACCAGCGTTATTTAATGTTTCTGACCTTCATCCAGAGGTTTGCTGAGCATACACATAATTATACGTTCTGCTGAACCATGCTGTTTTGCCTACAGTCTCATTCCGTTAATACTCTGCTACTTTTGAACACTGTGCAGGTCTACGTTTGCTTTAAATACCTATACTGTACACCCAGGGAGTCCAAAAATTTGACACAGGTGACCTTAGGGCTCTAACCTTAAGGCTACTACTGTCTCCCAGAGTATTAATCAAGTTTAAAGTGACAGCCAACACTTGCTCTTTCTCAGCAAAGCCTGCTCTGCAACATTTTACCTGCTCTGCAATTATCTTACCTCCCCCACACTCCCTCATTCACTATTTCACAGTATACTCCTGCCCCCTAGACAAGTGTTTTTCGTGAAAGACCTTATTTCTTTTCTTTTTTCTTTATTTATTTGGGGAAGCTTTTCTGCCTTTATTTTATAGTCAGTGTAGAGAGACAGGAAACAGGGAGAGCGAGCCGGGGAGTGACACTCGGCAAAATGTCCGACTACGGACTGGGAATCAGACCGGGGACTCACTGTCAGGCTCTGCCATCGGCAAGCCGGGGAGTGACACACTGCAAAATGTCCGACTACGGACTGGGAATCAGACCGGGGACTCACTGTCAGGCTCTGCCATCGGTCGCCCCATCAAAGACCATTCTGTTGGCTCAACACTGAACTCGGGGTAGGTATAGTCGGATACAGTACAGTACATAGGCATTCACAGAGAGAGAGAGCGAGAGAGAGAGACACACACGATCATCAGAGCACAGATAGACAAAGAGAAAGAGAGAAAAGAGAAAGAGAGAGAGATTACTGTGGTGATAATGGAAGACTAATGAAAGCACACCACCATGTCTCAACAGCACCAGACAGAACAAGCTTGCTTGCATTGCTGGAATTTTGAGTTAAATGCAAATTGCTAACTACAGTAGCCTGGTGAAGGTCAAACATAATATTCATAACAAATAATACTTTGTGTATCGCTCAAGGTAGTGTGGTTGGGTCAACATGAAAACGTCACCACTAAAGGAACACAAATATTTGGTGTGGGGTCCGGGGACTGCCAGGGGTCCTTAAGGGGGGTTCCAGGGGGTCCCCAACAGAAGACGAAGATTTGTAATAGTCATTTTGAAACTTTTAGCAAATCTCTTATGGGCTTCCCTGGCACAAATAATTTTTAGATGGCAGTTCACAGCCAAATATATATCAATTTGGGAGTCCTTGACATGAAAATATTGAGAACCACTGATGCAGTACACCCTGACCTGTGGAGTTAGTGGCTCTGCAAATACACGTTAACAAAACAAAACAACTAAACATTGACACGTACTGTACAAAAACTGAAAGTAGCAGAGGCAAAATTATGTACCATGAATTTTAAAGCGGTCAACATACAATTATGTCACAGTGCATGTACAAAACAATGAATAATACTGTGGTGTGCACATGACCATCTATGTGTGTGTGTTCTTCTGTTTTGAGATGATGTATTACATCTTGATTTCAGCCTCTTTGCATTGAAATGCATTTCAATGGGATTTCAGACAGGCTTTGCTGTTCTCTCCTCAGAGAGTCAAGGTCAAAAACAGAAACCATTAGCATGTAGACTTATTTTTCTGAGATGCTACAGTACATTCCAGATACTGCAAGGTGAATTGTCAAGGTAAGTATTAAAATTAATTTAAAAATACTTTACATAAAAAAAATTAATTAATTATTTTACAGTTCTTGAAAACACATCCATTTTGTCTTCCTCTAAATACACCCTGGTCATGACTGTTTGAAGAGTAAAAAACGCAAACACCTCTGGAATATGTATTTGTATGCCAAACTTTGCCGGTGGCCTACTACGTTCTGTCAAAGGAAATTCCACGCCTCGGTTATGATCAAAAGAGCCTAAAGCATCATGCGCACATGCTACAATGCATGCACTACATGAAAAGCAGGTTGTGACTGACAGTTTGACAGATGAAGCAGTCCTTCAATCGAGGTGACGTTAATGTTAATGCAGCCAGCGAGCTGTTGGATAATTGAAACTTTTCCCTTTGAATTCTTTCTGGTTTACTGTACCTGTGGCTAGTCATCCAGAGTGCAGTAATCGAGAAGCAAAGTAATCCCAGTAATTACAGTATACAGTGCCACACTGAGAAATTCTGTTGCTAGCCAAATTTAACAGAATATTTGACTGTGTAGCCTGACATACAGTACATGGATTCCCTGGATTCTGCCGTCTCTGTAAGCAGATGCAGGAGTAAAGTGGGCATGTGATTTCTATCAAAATATCTGGGTGAACAAACCACAATTTACAGCTTGCTTTCGATTCATAATGATCTTATGCTCAGAGCTGGGAGCAGCTCAGTAACCACAGTTTCCTAAACCCACAAAATACCTTCTCCACCGATAGACCCAGGGGTTAAGTGCCTTCCTCGAGGACACCTTGGTGTGCATGAGTGTGTGTGGGGCTTCCAGCCCTAAGCTCTACCCCCTAACCTTGAGGTCACCATTGCACACACAGTCATAAACTCTGGTAGATGCCAGATGGGAAGATTTGATGATGGCAGTAAACATATCTACGAATGACCTGGATGTCGCTTTAACAGTCATTTTGTTTGCAAGCTTTCATGCATCCATTAGCTGGTTTACACCCTCTCTTACTAAATAAAATATCAGCTGCTTTTGTGCCAACTCAAAATAGACATGTGCGGCAGGAAAACTGCTGTCAAAGTAAATAGAGAATGTCATTGTTAAGACAGACTTTCAATACAACTGATAGAGTAGAAACAATTTCAATTTCAATCGAGTGTGGGTAGAAACATTTACATAAAGAAAAGCAGGTACTGTATCTGCCGAGGAGGCTACCCATCTGTACTCCATAACCCACCTGAATGAAATCCACTTCTGCACACATTCAGTGCAACACAGATAAACAACAAACATGAGGCAGAACTCAGAAATGGTCAGTCGTCACTTTGCCTTTATTCGACAGCCTGGACACCTCACCTGACCACCACCACCAATGTCAAGGGCTATAGTGTTAGAAAAAAGTAACTGATTACTGTTAATTATACAAAATCAATTAATTCATAATCATTCAGCACATTGCGGTGAATCACACAATATAGCAACTGCTTCCTTGACATCTGTACCCATTTTGAAAGGCTAATAGTCATGTAAATCTGACATTAAACACATGTACCCTATAGCCCCCCTATTCTGGGGCCAACCTTCAGCGAAAATAGCAGATCTACAAGCTCACCAGTCGCAATGCGACTGGTGAGCTTGTAGATCAGCTATTCTCTGTGAAGACATCAAATGGTGTAGATGGGGAAAACGGATGGGGGCCTAGTATACAGTAGACCCCTGGGGGACTCCGGTCAATAAAGTATACAGCGTTCAAGTGGTTAATGTTTATGGGGAGAAAAAAAAGTGCCCCGCCCATTGACTCAAAATACATCTCCAACACATTCCACAACAAAACATTGACACCTACTGTACATAAACTGAAAGTAGCAGAGGCAAAATTATGTACCATGGATTTTAAAGTGGTCAACATACAATTATGTCACAGTGCATGTACAAAACAATGAATAATACTGTGGTGTGCACATGACCATCTGTACATACAACCTAACTTAGGAATAATACACAATGTTTTCACGGACTCAGTGATGAGAACAAAATACTGTAGTGTATACTGTAGTTCTGAAATGTAACTTTCCCATCTGATGCTTCATGTAATGTACATCTTCTGTTTAAGCATAGTTCAGACCAATGCCTAGCAAAGAGACGGAACAGTTCAAGCCCGATTTATAGACATCGTAATGATCGTATGTGTCGCGTGGCAAAAATAACCGATCTACAAACTCACAGCGCGTTGCTTCCGTAACACATTGTGAGCTGCAGATCACAGCGGAGACAGGAAAACTGACTTAACAGATCCTTAACCTAATCCTTTCTTTCCATCAGTAGTGTGTCCCATTGGCAATGAGTTTCACAGCACTGTAACCAATTATTGCACATGGCAAGTGGACCCCTCCCCTCAATCAGGGACAGTCCATGGATATCAACAACAGTAGCTCATAATGACCAACAAGTAAAACAATCCTATCCTAACAAATTTCCACTCTGCTGAGTGATGCTGTGCTCACTGTGAAATGGAGGAGTGCAAAAGGTGCCTCATGCCCATTCTTATATAAAAGCAGGTGATAGATACCAGGGCTTGTGGGCATTTAGATTTTAGTTGTCTTTAGAGTTTTTTGTTTTGTTTACTTGGTGTGTATTTCTGATTTTTAACAGGATCTTTCTTCATTGGAGTGATAACAGGCATTCAATTCAGTAAAATAAATGAAATGTTGGAAAAATTCTGATAACATGACAGGAAACACCCAGAAATTCACAAACACAGGATCTCACATTAAAGACTTTGTCGTACTGTATCGTATAAGTAACAGATTTTCAAGCAAATTTTCAAACTTCAAACCAGGTACTTTCTGTCTGCAATACATTACCGTAGTGCGACAAATGACTGATTAGGCTTGTAAGTCTAATTTAAAGGGATTCATTACATCAAGACTTAAATGTCTTGATGTAATATACATAAATGTCTACATCAAGACATACATGTTTTGCTGTATTGGGCTTCCATGTTTGTCCATTTCACTACAACACCCAACAGAGGGAAACAAGCTGAAGAAGGATAAAAGTGAGATCGTTTTGTGCGCTGTGAGGTCGGTAAATGCGAATGACCAGTGCAGCCCTGAGTCTCAGAGAGCACATGTAGGAGACCATCGACCATCACGCCAATCCAGCAAATACTGTGCTATGCATATAGTCTTATTAATACTATTATTTTAACTTGTTTACATTGTAAGCAATTTAGCACTTTCATTAACTTTTTTCTGTAAAATATTGTAGTTGACTTGTGATTTTCGGCAATGATTAACGATCCTGTCTCCGGGCTATGGGATCAAGGAAGTACAAAAGATACACATGACATTTGCGCTTTGGTGGGCAGCGGTAACATTTCCATAGCAACGCGAGCACCACCAATCAGAGATGAGTATTTCTCCATGGCGTCGCAAATTAAACATGTTTTTCTTAAAACTAGATTGAATTGCATAAAGTGTAGCTTCTGCAGGAGCATACAGCATTGTTTTACAACCAGGAGCCTCGTGGTAGTCTGCATGGGATTGTTACGACACTAAAAATAAAATCCTCTATGGAGAAAAAGAAGTGCAGTGTTATTTCCGGAAACTCACTGTTGAGCTTTCTCTTCTGCCCATAGGGGGTGCCACAAATGTGAAAGCTTGCAATCTATGGTACAACCTATATTTCCCGCTGCGCCCCACGACTGACACTGCCCTGGGTAGACAAGCCGACCTGGCAGAGATCTACGCTTTGAGGAACACAGTTTTCTAATTATTTTTTATAATTATTACAGTACCTACTTAAGTCCTTCTTTGCTACACGAAATGCAGAACTGTCTAGAAGAGGGTTGCAGTGAGATGGTGGAAGAAGGGGAGACAGAAGGGGTTGGGTGACAAATTGAGTGCGATAACAGTCTTTAAATGGGATTTCAATGAAATTGCAATGAGAACAGACACCATGGATGTATGGGGCAGGAAGTACAGAGATCAATACACGTTAAGTAATGTCTGCTGTCCGGTTTTATGCTCTCTCTCTTCTGTGTGTGTGTGTGTGTGTGTGTGTGTGTGTGTGTGTGTGTGTGTGTGTGTGTGTGTGTGTGTGTGTGTGTGTGTGTGTGTGTGTGTGTGTGTGTGTGTGTTGTGTGTACACAGCTCCTTTGCTGTTCCATGTGGGTTATTCTGAGTAGCATAAGTACTGATATCATCCTGCCTTGAGAGGAAGCTAAAAGAAAGCGTCATTTCCTTTAATTGTTTGAAATACAATCATTCCATTTTTAAAAACAATAACTATGCACAGGAGTGAGTCACATATAGAAAAAAATATCCAGTGATAAACAATGACTACACACAGGGCCAAACGGAAGCATAAATAACTAGGACTATGGTATGCAAATAAAACAAGACATTCATATGAAGCAGAGTCATTGTTGCCTGCATCTGTAATACATTTTAAATAGATTCGATCGCAGTGCCTTTGTGCTTCTTTTGTTTTATTACACATGTGCTACATGTATAGATCCCTTCTTTTGCTGACTGGCGATAAAAGTGGCCTGTCGACATAGCAACCAAAGCAAAGGGAAAAAAGGGGCAATTGATCAAAGGATGCTTGTATGTATGTGTGTGTGTGTGTGTGTGTGTGTGTGTGTGTGTGTGTAGGTCTACTGAGGAGGAAAGCAAAAGACAAAAAACAATCTGCTGTCTGATTCTGGATCAGTCAAAGAGGGTTTTTATAAAAGTCCTGCCATAAAATACAACGTCAGGGTCAGTCACCACTTAATATACGCTCAATCTCTTCCAGTCTCCTCAGGGCGGCCGCCCTTTTCTTCTCTATGTCTTTAATCTCTTTAGTGGACTTGCTTTTAGTCCGCTTGTCAGCCTGGCCACTAACCGGAGGCTCTGATTGGTCCGCGCCCACGCCTCCCAGGCTCTCAGTAGAGGATTTCCTCTCATTCTTCTCCTCCCCAGCCGCCTTCGCAGCACTGGCGGCGCCCCTCCCATCCTCCTCGACCACTTCCTCCGTCCGCTCCTTTCCCCTCATCTTCCCGCTCTCCTCCCCCTCCCCCTCCTCCTCCTCTTCCTCCTCCTGGGCTGGTGGGACGGTGGCTCCCTCTGCTGGGCCAAGCGGCTCCCCCGCTGCGCTCATGGCCGCCATTTTGTTGCGCACGATGCTCAGGTGGCGCCGCACATACTCTTCGTTTGGCGCCAGCACCAGCGTCTCCTCCAAACAGCGTGCGGCGCGCGGCAGGTCGCGCTCCTCAAAGTAAACCACACACAGATTGTGCTTCCCCTGCACGTTAGTGGGATCCATGTGCAGGATGCGCTCGAAGCAAGCCTTGGCGCCGCGCGTGTCCTTCTGGTGGTTCATCAGGATGTCCCCTTTTAGGATGAGGCCCTTGACATGCTCCGGGTGGTGCAGCAGGAGCTCATCCAGGACGGGCAGCGCGTCCAGCTCACGGTGGGACTGCGAGTAGAGGAGGGCCAGGTTGAAGAGGGCGCTGCGGAACCCCACCTGCAGGCCGATGGCCTTGCGCATCCACCGCTCTGCTGCAGCGTTCTCACTGGCGTCCATGGCCAACATGCCCAGGTTAAAGTAGCCGTTGGCGTCGTCTGGCTCCTCCTCCACATAGATGAGGAAGCGGCGGTTGGCCTCTGGGCGGAACCTGGCCTCGCCTGTCATCAGAAGAACCCATATATGGGGGTAAAACTTTATTTATATAATTAAAATGCAACATCTTTTCATACACTGCCTGGTAAAAATAATTTGAGCTCATTATACACACGGGGGCTCGATCTGTTTGTATAGCATAGTCTACTCTACTGGTCTGAGTGTACAGGTATATTCTGCAATGTGCTATGGCCCTCCCAGGAATTTGTGCTTTAAGTTGCAAACACAGTTGCACAAGATTTCTAAAACGAGAAGAGCATGGCTATAAATACAGATGCACAAATGTACCATCTGCACCAAATCAAAGCCATGGGCAGGCCAAATGTTCAATTGGTGGCTCTTTCTTTCACTCTAATGGCAAAATTACCGGGGAAACATTCCACTAAACAAGAGATAATACATTAAATGCTTCAATGTGAAAAAGGTTTTCAAAGTCACGCACATCCAAATGATAACATACCAGGTGTTGAACAGAAAGAAATGTGAGGACAGAAAAATAGAGTCCGGACATTTATTACCAAAGGTTATCACCTTTGGTGGTAATATAATAAATATCCATGGAGCATATCATTGCTGTTGGCCAGAAATCTTTAATGTTCAAAACTATTACTTTTTCTGAGATGTAAAACAGAACTTGTGGTTATTATTTAATTGGTTAAATATTTATGAAACCCACAGACAGGCATAACCACTGGCGTCCCTACATTGGCCATGTCATTAAGGACAATATTTCCCCAAAAAATAAACAAGGGAATATGACAGATCTACAAGCTCACAACGTGTCACAACACGACGCGTTGTGAGCTTGTAGATTGGCTATTTTTGAGCAACACTGTCATGATTAACATGACAGTGTTAATCGCTAGTCAGCAAAACATGATTGCGACGATATAAAAATATCGGGACCGTACCTATGTTCCCCAGGTTCTATGTTCCCCAGGTTCTATGTTCCCCGCAAAAAAGGTTCTATGTTCCCCACTTACCAAAAAAGGTTCTATGTTCCCTGGGTTCTATGTTCCCCTTTTACCTAAAAAAAGGTTCTATGTTCCCCGTTTACCCCAAAAAAGGTTCTATGTTCCCCATTAACAAAAAAAAGGTTCTATGTTCCCCGCTCACCCAAAAATGCAGGAAAAATACATTTTTAATTTCCAATAATTACTAACATCTCTGAACACACAACTGAACATAATGGGGAGAAATTACTATCAGAAACTTGCCCACCCCTTTCCCCTGGCGGCCATCTTGGTGATATAGAGCACCTTGTAGCAACTCATAATGTAATAACGGCGTAATAACAGTTCATAATATAATAAACTAAATGTCATAAAAGCTCATAATGTAAAAAAATCATGAGCGATAGAGCAATAACGGGTTTTTGCATAATATAATAACGTAATAATTTGTTACATTAAGATTTGACTTCACCAATTTTCAACCTATCTTCATATAATTGGTTTGCACTAATGGTCATGATAAAAGAGTATAAAAAAATCTACTTGGTCTGTGTTACATATAGGACGGCTGTGGACACTTCAGAAAACCACCTACCAGTGACATCATCGTCAGGTTTGTTTTTTTTAACAAGATTTTGTTTAAACATATATACATTTTTTTTATTAACGTGAGAACAATGCCTTTCATTATAGCATGCTAACTTTCCATGAATAGAAAGCCTGCAGTTTCTATTAGCATGGATTCCCTATTGATGATGTCACTGGTAGGTGGTTTTCTGAACTGTCCACAGCCCTCCTCTGAAACAGACTGAGTAGACAAAAATTGTACCATATATAATAAGCATTGGTGAGGACCAATTACAGTGAAGATATGTTGAAAATGGGTGAAAATGGGTTGTCCTTTAAGCTTGCATAATTGTCTCCACCAGGCCGAAAGGCATGGCGAGAGAGTATGTTTTACCCCCTGTCCGTCCGTCCGTCCGTCCGTCCGTCCGTCCGTCCGTCCGTCCGTCCGTCCGTCCGTGTGTGTGTCCTGTCCGTGTGTTACCAGCTAATCTCCGGCACCATTGGCCCGCTCGCTGCGAAACTGTGCACACACACTCCCTCGATACCAATTCAGAACCTCTGCCCCACATTTTTCACATGGGCCTGTTATTGACATTACTCCTACAGATTTTATCCAAACGTCATGCAAATCGTTACACAGTATCTCTATAGTCATGTGATCAACCCGGATCTGTCCGATTTCCCATATTCCATCCTGATTGGCTAAGGTTGGCTTCCAAAGTTTGCAGGATTGGTCCGTTTTGAACAAAATGCCTCGAATCATGAACGCAGCTTGCAATTTCCGTGAAATTTCACACGCACATTCCCACTAGGCCGAGGAAGAAATGCCACCCATTTCACATTGGCCTGTTATAGCGCCACCAGCAGGTCTAATTTAGCAAAACACATTTTTGGAACAAAATGCCACAAATCATAAATGCAGTGTCCGATTGCTGTGAAAGGCCTAGGAAGAAATGGCACCCTTTTCACATTGGCCTATTATACCGCCACCAGGAGGCCACAATAACGTACCTGACCTGGCGTAGACCTGTGCTCCGAGGAGCACTTTTTCTAGTTGTATTTATTTTTGTGTGTAAAAAACTTTGTAACTTTTTTTATATGCTTTATAAATTAAGCACTTTGAAACTGAAGATGATGGCCAATGTTGATGATAGTAAAAATGATAATAATATCGTATCGATATCGTGAGCCCAATATCGTGTATCGTATCATATGTACCGTGAAATTAATGTATCGTGACACCCTTAAATAGATTTTGAGTCATGTCAAAGAAGTTTTCAAAACATGATATTTTGACATTTTAAAAACTGAAAAATTACAAATAACTAATGGGTATAAATACAAGTATTTAAACCTTTTTAAATGTCTCACCATTTCCTGAATTTTTGGGTGAGCGGGGAACATAGAACCTTTTTTTGGTTGAGTGGGGAACATAGAACCTTTTTTAGAACCTTTTTTGGTTGAGTGGGGAACATAGAACCTTTTTTGGGATGAGTGGGGAACATAGAACCCTTTTTTGGTTGAGCGGGGAACATAGAACCCGGGGAACATAGAACCTTTTTTTGGGGGGGAGGGGAACATAGAACCTGGGGAACATAGAACCTGGGGAACATAGGTACGGTCCCAAAATATCCATGGAAGCATGATCCAGTGCGGACAGTATTTTCTGTTCTTCTGTCCAGCACCTGGTATTTTATTATTTATTTATTCTTTTATCGTTGGGAGGATGTGCGTGACTTTGTAAACCTTTTTCACATGTTGAATGGAAGCATTGCAGTTACTAAAGGCTGTAGTGGACTGTTGCCCTACTAATACAGAAATAAGACAAAAGATAAAAGAAAAAGCCACCTACTCTGAATCCAGAAATGTGTGGAGAGCTACTATAAACAATAGTCTTTTAGAAATCAATAAAAGCAGTGTATTTAAAAGTCATAACATTCTGAAAGAATAATGTATGGCATCCTAGTAAAGGTACTGGAGTCAAAGGGAGTTATAGAATTCTGTGACAACATCCTTGACCACACTGCTTTAAATGATCAAAACATAGTTTTAAACTAAACAGTTCAGCCATACCTAATACAGTTAAGGCCTTTGCAGACAGGGTGCGATTGGTCAATCAGTTTTTACCGCATGGGAAAAGACGCACGAATCGAACTGGGTTCGATTGAAGAAAAAAAATAACGCACCGCCGCAGCCACTTGCCCCACGGCAAATTCGGAGCCGGTGTGCATGAGGTCATAGAGAACTATGTGTTCTTTTAAAAAATGATATTGTCCGTTTCTTCCGTGCGAAAAATCGCACCCTGTCTGCAAAGGCCTTTAATCCTATGACTACCATTTATTGGCCACTAAGGTGAATGAAGAAATAAAGTAGAAGGGCCCTCGAATGCTACAAAATATGTATTAGTCCTACTGAGGTAGTGAACAGAGTTCAAGCAGCACTTGAAAAGCCAGGAACACAGTAAGATGTCGACATATACAAGCAAAGATAATAAAAAAAAAAAGAAAGTCTTTATGTGGCTATAACAAAAAGACCAAACCTTCCATTTCACTTTAGCACTGACCTACTCCTTGTTCCATAGAACAATATCAAGTCCCTTTTCCACTGGCCAAAAACCCCACTAACACCCACCAACAACATCTGGCTTTTCCGGTGTGATGTTATGAGACAGCTTCTCCTGATTCAAGCAATAGAGGAAATATTGAGACCAAAGCGCCATTTATACTGTGCTGATGTCGCACACCAAAAATAGCAGCTTACAGTGTGTCACTATGCAACACATTGTACAGTATGTGTGTACAACTGCTATTTTCAATGTGGTACACGGCACACAACCGTGTGTAAATCAGGGACAAGGCCTCTACAGTGCAAGTATTTCATTCCTATTTTCCCATAAAAGTAGATATGGTATGTGCGAACTGGAAAAAAAATATACAAGCACAGTTTGCTAGTTTGTTCCAACCGCAATCTTTACAATCTAGTAATTTGAACTTTTTTGGTAATTAGACTCCTCTATTATGGCTGACGTTTTTTGGGGTTGATCAGTAGTCAGCCAGCTTTCCTTCATATTCAACATCATTTCATGGTTTGGATAATTACATTGTCAGAATTAGCAATAAGATATCAGTGGTACACCAGGTCAGTCATCATCATATACACCTCAGCGTGAAGAAAACTCTGACAAGATGCATTTGTATGCTGCCCGTGCCTAATTAAAGAAAAGGTATCTAAAGGACATGTGTGAATGCTTGTGATTCTTCCGTTTTGAACGAACTCTTCTGAACCGTGCACCCGGTAAAGAAATTACTTGTGGAAACTTGAATTGTCCTCACATCCTCTTCAGTTATACGCCAGGAGTTATGTATATACTTAAAGTTGATATCATGCACAAGAGATGGTGACTCAAACACTTTATTGAGCTTTATATTGCCGTTTCTCTTTAACTATTAAACTGTGATTGTAACTTGCTGCTATTTGTTGTGATTTTATACCTGATAATCTGTTTTTCATTTCTTTAACCATGCATATGAAACTGTGATTTTATGCACTGGACATGTTTTCCACCTGCTCAAGAAGCCTTTCTGCCTTCCGTAGTGCCATCTCTCCATTACAAAATTCTAATCATGCACCATTATGTATATTGAACGTTGTATATTTCATTTGACTGCCTTCCTGTTATTTGACTTGTTCCGTGTTCCTTTGTTCTACATTTTCTCATTCGTAACTATTGTAAGTCGTCCTGCAACTGCAATGTTGAGAGAGAACACAAAATTATTTCACCCATTCTTTTACACCTGTAATCACGTGATAATGTACAGTAGTTGATTCCAATTCAGTGGAACCACTAAGCAGCATCTATGACAGATGGACCAGGAAGAACGGGTAAAGTTCCTGCCCACCACCACAGAGGCTATGGGTTAGAATCCTCCATGGTGGCTCTGGCTTGGCAGGGTGTCCATATGAACACAACGATGTACATCGCTGCACCAGCGACTCCTCCAGGTTGGCCAGGGCGCCTGTTCAGTGGGGAGTGATGAGGATGAATCCTCCCAGTGAAACTCATCACTGCCAGGTGAAAAAAGCGGCCTTGACGTCACGTGTATCAGAGGAGACGCGTGATCGTCTCTGCTACAGGTTCAACTGTAGTTAGCAGTGACAAGGGACTAGAATACACAGGGGAATTGGGAATTGCTATAATGACTTAATTGGCAGAACATTTTAAAAGCAGTGGGAAAAAAATGTGTGATGTGTGGCTCACAATGAAATCGACGAGACCCAGGGGTTTATCCGCAGAAACAGGGCAGGTTAGAGTTGACAGTCAAATATGCTACGCACAACATAATTAGTTTGAGTTAAATTACTTAGTTAAATTAAATAGACATAACCTTCTCTAGGCTTTCCACCTACGTCTATTTTTATCAGAGAGAGAGAGAGAGAGAGAGAGTAGTAAGTAAAGTAAGTAGCCTTGAAAGCCAATGGATCCCGAGCCATGTGGCCCATAGGTCAGAAGCCTATCTCTGGACATGATGCTAGTATGTCGCAGTGACTTAGCCCCAATCCTAGCCTGGAAACCAGACGAATCTGCCATTGCAAAAACAAAATTGCCCTTGGGAGATTTGGTCTGGCACCGCTCAGTTGTGATTGAATTTCACTCCCTCCAAAGTAGTGAGGAACCAATCAGGGCCCAGTATGCAAATATGGGGCGGGTTTATCGCCAGGCGCATTTTTGTTATTCCGCCCCTTGGAAATGCAGGTTCCATACAGAGACTCCAGACTAATATCTTCGCAGTGATATTAGTCTGGCCATGCCAGGCTATCCCAATCCAACTCTTGATGGGTACCAAGCAGGAAGGCATTGGGTACAATTGTTATAGTAGAGAGAGAGATGTTTATTAATAATAGTAGATTTGTTTTTGATTGAACTTTTGACAGTCGTTTCAGTAAACGATACTGTAGGCCCTTAGGGGGTGGCAAAAGTCGACAGTTTCTTTATCAACAGTTTTATATACTGTATGTTATAGGCTACTGAATGTGTATGTTTTCACGCCTCTCTCCATGGTGCTGAAAATAGCACATTGAAAGCCTGCCAGTTGCAAGATAGTATGACGTAATTTACGCATCCTACCTGGGTCGCGTTTTTTACCCCCATTCTGAATTCCCATAGACGTGTTTAATATTGCGTCAAATAAGAACTGTGTTCCAAAAATAAACAAATGATCCCGGCGGTTTGACTCTTATGGATATGAAGCATTAACTGACGGTGTTAATGTTACTTCCGCCAAATTAGTAAAATTTTCGCCAGAAACAGAGTGTATCAAATATGAGTGACTGACTATCATAAACGATACAGAGCCACCCCCTGACAATATCGCCAAGACAGTTGGTCCACAATTCTTATATGAGACGATTCTAAGATGACCCAATATTATTCTCCATAGAGAAATTACTTCCGCGACCCAGGGGATGAACGAGTGACGTCAGGACTTCTGTACTCTATACACACTCTATTCCCTTAGATGACAGAATTGTGCTCAATTATAGTAGGATGTACAGTGTATTGAGTTTGGATGGTTATTTGGTGTGCATGAAAATGAGTTGAGATGGTTCTGATATGCTCTTGTGCCAATACAGCCTCATCCCCTCTTACAGTAAGTGACTAACAAAACCTGGTGTTATGTTTTTAACCAATGTATATGCATATGACAAATTGTCTCCGCCAGGCCAAAAGCGTGGCCGAGACTATGTTTTCGCCCCTGTCCGTCCGTGTGTACGTCTGTGAGCAGAAACTTTGCATATAGACTTCCTGGAATCGGCCTGTTATATCGCCACCAGGAGGCCAATTTCTGCAAAACATTATTTTTTCCTGACTACACATAGTCATGTGATCAATAAGCAATTTGTCGAATTAGTCAGATCCGGTTGCAGGCTGACAAGCGCAGCGCGGTATATCATGTTGTCTGTCTCTGTGACTGTAGTAAGCTGCGCTTGACAGTGTGTGTGTGTGTGTGTGTGTGTGTGTGTGTGTGTGTGTGTGTGTGTGTGTGTTGTGTGTGGTGTGTGTGTGTGTGTGTGTGTGTGTGTGTGTGTGTGTGTGTGTGTGTGTGTGTGTGTGTGTGTGACTGTGCATGTCCTGCCTGCCCCCACCCCCCCTTCCCTCTCCCTCATGACCTGCCTTGACCAATAGCGTTGAACTGAACGTGTCAGGGAAACAATAGCAAACGGCTGCGCGGCAAAGGTGAAATATCTGTCTGATGAAGTGAAAAGGAGACTGTCATCTGGCGATTATGGTTTAGTTTTGCAAGAAAACAAAATACTAAGGTCTGATGTATGGAACTAATTTGACAAGGTGCATGACGGGAACAATGATCAGGTGGATTTTGTGCAATGCAAAAGCTGCAAAACTGTGTTGTGTCACAGCAGCAGAAAAACAGGGACTTCAACTCTTGGCAGGCACACAGATCGGTGTGAAGGGGGGATGCCAGTCCAGGCAAGTCAACCAAGTGCGGCAATGTTTTTCACAACTACCCCTAAAGCCATGCCTGCAAAAGTGAAACAAAATGTGACAGAGAAATGTGTCAGCTTTTGCTGTAAAGATATTAGGTCGTTAAGTATTGTGAATGGAGAGCTCTTTGGAGAGCTTGCGCAAGAGCTCATTAAGTTGGGGGCTGCACATGGGAGAGTTGCACTTAGCTCAGTCATGCCACGCAACGTTACAATTGCAAAGAGGTGTGCTGACATGGCAGAAGACGATCACGTGCCATTTCATAACAGAAGAGATGAAACTTGTGACAAAAACACTGACGGGAAATCGTCAACAAGCTAGCGTGTGGCCCGACGATTACCACAAGATAAGTTATCTGACGATCACGTGCCATTTCATAACAGAGGAGACGAAACTTGTGACAAAAACACTAGACTGGGGACAATATCCGACGGGAAATCGTCAACAAGCTAGCGACAAAGTTTGGCATTGAAGCTACTTCTCTGAGGAGAATTGTGTTACCGATCGGCGATCAGGGAGCAAACATTGTGCTGGCTCTGCGACCACACCACCGACTCGATTACATTGACCACGAAATCAACACAGTCTTAGGCCATGGACTTGACGTCGCAGAGTTGAAGAAGGATGTTGCTGTCGTTATAGGAGAGACACTTAATGCAGCTAAAGAGTTAGTGAGGTATGTTAAACAGACAGGGCTGGCAGCTCAACTGTCCAAAACTCCGATGCAAATGGTGGACACCCGGTTCAGTACAGTTTTCCTCAAACTGACCTCTGTTCAGGCAATTTACCATGAGCTTCATGAGAAACTGGAAGCGCAAGGAGAGAGTGAACAGATCGAAAGAATAGCCCCGGACACACTGAGATTTTTAGTAGACTTTCTGAGGCCTTTCTACGAAGCACAGAGGGAACTCGAGGGAGATCAGTATCCTACACTCAATCTTGTGTGCCTTTGGCATGAGAGACTCAAACGCCATTGTCAACCCCACTCAATGGACTCAGCCCAGCAAGCCGCCACGCGTTAACGAAAACCAAGAGTGGCTCGCACCTGAAAATTGATGACTGTCACAAAGTCACTAAATACCTATAGAGGTTCTCAGCTGAATTTTTTTTAAAGCTGAGAATAATGTCACCATCGGAGAGGGAACATGTGTATGCATATACCGGCACTCTTCTCCAGGCCATGCCTGCAGCAGCACCACCAGATGTTGACACTGATGGAGACTAGGCTGCGGGAACACCTCCTGCCCAAAATGCGGACACTGAGTTTGCGTAGTGGGAAAATGAGCAGAGAGCTAACGAGGGAGAAGTTGACGAGGTGTGTCTGTATATTGCCCAGACGCCTGTCATGGCTGATGAAAGAGATGTTCTTTGCTGGTGGAGGGTCAACAAGCCAGTGTACCCAAAGCTGGCAAAGTTGGCAAGATCATAAAGACAGTTGGAAAAGTGTAGAATGACTCCTGTTCTTAACGAATTACCAAGATTTAATGAGAAAAAAGGCTGCATGGAGCAATTAAGCTTGTTTAGAAAAATGTCGGGCTTCGGGCGGGGCTGGGCCCAATTTGTCAATTATGTATCGGGCTTTGGGTCGGGCTCGGGCTGACGTTCTGTCGGGCTGGGTTGGGCCGGGCTAAAATATTTAAGCCTGATTAAAACTCTACGCTGGAACACTGGATTTTACATTGTAGATAGGGGTCCCAGAGATGAAATAAATTGTATCAAATGGGGGTCCGTGGCCTAATGCATATCAAAATGAGGGTCCTTGAAATTCTAAAGGGTGAGATTCACTGGATTAGTGGATATGGCATCTTGTTAAGGGGAGCGTGTAAGAATTGTGCTGCAGCCTTAATAACTCACCTTTCCATTTAAAAAAAAAGTTTGTATACACATGGACAGGCATGTACTTGCTCTATTCAGGAGAGTATGTGACAGCTGTAAAAGCTGTTCACTAACATAGGATGTGCCCTCAGGTTAACCTGCAATGAGAATGCAGTGGCAGTGGAGAGTGCATGTGCACAGTGGCATGGCACAGAGATCCTTTTTTTTAACTTACTCCTTCTGTAACCACAGTCACACCTGCTGTGAATAAACCGGTTTTGTAAACTTTGACTCCCACATCACACCAATGAAGCATGGTATAAAATCCCCGGTCTGGACCATAGCCAGCACAGCCCACAAGGTTCACAGAAGGTTACAGTCAAAGGACAGAACTATGTTGCAACTTTCTTGTTATCTTTCCTTGATCTGTTCTTATTAACTAGGGTGTTTCCAGTAGTGCCACATATTTGTGTATAGCAGTGGTTCTCAAAGTGGGATATAATGGGGAGCCCCAGGGGTGCCCAGCCAAATGAGGAACAGACTAGCCCAATGAGAGAATGTATAAGAATGGCTATTCGAAGGTTTCGCTCCGTTACTGTTATCTCCCCACCTACGACAGTTAAATAATTCCATATGAATCTAACCACAGAAATGGTCTCTTATGGGTGTCCCTGACATGTATAGTGACACAGGTGCAGAGACAAATTATACAATCAAGTATAATCATTCTGATAAACCAACTGTTCTGTTTTAACATGAACTTTAATAAAATAAGCTTTAACATGAGTTTGGGGATTAATAAAAAGATTATTGACCCAGTCAACCCGAGGCAACTCATCTGACTCATCCGAGTCTATACAGACGTATAATTTCCAGACGGAATAATTTCCAGTTTTGGTATGTAACACGCAAGTACAGATATAAAAAAGGAGTAAAAATCCAGCATCTATATTATGAAGGTGTCAAAAACGTAACAGGTCTACGCCTCAGCCTCAGAGCTTGTTGATATCAACTGGTTATTAGTGCTGAGTGTGCAAGCTGCTGTCAAGTGGCTACTTTATTTAACTATTGGTTAAATAATTAATCTCTTAATTCTTGGACTGCATTTATATAGTGCTTTCTCTAGAATTGGCAACCACACAAATGCTTGACATTCACATTCATTAGAATCATGACCTGAGTGAGTTTGTTTTGCAATACCTGAACCAAGATCTCTATATTGACTAGTTCAAGTCTAAAGGGTTGAGTCTTTTATGCGTCCAAGACCTCCCCCCAGCCCACTCACCGGATTCCTGCATGAGCAGGGCAGAGTTGAAGAGTGCCAGCTTGTGGCGTGGGTTGAGCTCCAGGGCGTGGTTGAAGTTCTTCAGGGCCTCCGACGGCTCCTTCATCTCGATGTTGACAATGGCCAGGTTGTACCACAGGTCGGCGTTGGTGCGGTCCAGCTCCAGCGCTCGGAGGTAGGCGTCCCTCGCCTCCGTGGGCTTGTTCATCTTCAGGAGGAGTTCACCCCTGGGTTCAAAGTTCAAATGACAGGAGGTTCAGAGGTCAATAGGTTATCTGTTTTCTCTTTCATTTTGTTGGTTTAGTGTTGTTGTTTTTTTACCACACCTAAACAAATGACAAATGTGTGGCAGGGTATTGCAATCGCTGTGTGGGTGTGCGTGCGTGTGCGTGTGCGTGTGAGTGAGTGAGTGAGTGAGTGAGTGAGTGAGTGAGTGAGTGAGTGCCCATTTCCATTGAGTACTTATTGCCTGCCTCATACCATTCTACCTTGCCTGCATTAATCCGACCAGTTTTCTGCCCGTTCCGTAAGCCTAGATCCACATGGGACGAGCATGGCTCCAATGGGGATCTTGGATATCACATGACCAGCCTATGACGTCAGTCGCCTATGACATATCTTGTGATGTGTGACTCCAAATTTGGGCAAGACTTCTATCCAAGCTGACCCTTGTTGACTTCCATTATAAAATTAAATATGAAAGTATAAAACGTATATGGGAAAAACACAAGTGGAGGTATTTCTGAGGACTACTGGCAGTGTGCACAAGACATCTGGCGCTGATCGGTCTAGGGGTTTGCAAGATCATCTGCGGACACAGACACAGATAGACAGACACACTAACTTAACCCTAACACAGACAGACTAAATTAACCCTAATTATAGACGGCTAGACTCCTGCAGAGCCGTGCCATAAAAAACAAAACAGAGTGACTATTCATACGCAGATGTAAATAGCTTGCCCTCCACAACTCAGCTATTTGCACCCACTAGGAGTCTTTAATTGTGAATTATATTATAATTGTGTGGTAAATTTCAGGCATTCAGGCATTTAAGGATTAGTTACTCGATCTGTACATCTAGGATCAGTGCAGGAACTACAGCCTTGAGGACAAAATTAAGCATGAAATATTATGTGCTTTGTCACAATAAGGCACACCTGAATAAAATTATTGGTAACAAGAGTCACTTTTGTAGTTAAAGTAAAGTTGCATGAAAGCAAATGTACTTAAATGTTGTTAGTCAACACAGGGTAATTTAAGAATGCAACAACCAGCAGATAAGGCAGGGCAGAGCCTGAGAAATACACACACACACACACACACACACACACACACACACACACACACACACACACACACACACACACACACACACACACACCACACAAAAGAGTACATGAAAGAAAGAAAAGGAAGATAAGGGACAGTGGATAAGATTCAGAGGAAAGAGGGCTGGGGAGGTGTGAATAAAATACTTCAGATTCTTACCTGCTGATGTAGGCTTGTTTGAAGTCTGGTCTCATGCTGATTGCTTGTCGGTAAAGTTGATCGGCTTCTTCTAACCGCGAGTCATTGGCACGGATCAGATTAGCCAGGTTTATGTAGACGTTCAAGTGGTTGGGTGCCACACGTGTGGCATACTTCTTACCAGGAATGATCTGTTTCAAAAGGGAGGACGTTTAAGAACGATGACATGATGACTTTGTTGTTTATTGCCGATTTATTTTATCCAAAGCCTTTTAAAGCCACCCTCCCATTCAGAGATGCCCACGAGTCTCTGAGCTCGAGTCAAGTCTCGAGTCTTTGGCCTCGAGTCCGAGTCAAGTCTCGAGTCTTTGAGGGTCGAGTCCAAGTCAAGTCTCGAGTCTTTAGCCACGAGTCGGAGTCGAGTCTAAAAAAAAATCTATTCTTAACTCTCTCAGTGCCAAGCCCCGAGTTATCCCGAGTTTTTTATGAATACCCTCAGTGCCAGAACGAGAAATCCCGAGTTTAAAAAAATAAATAAAAAAAATAGATTTTTTTTTTTAAGAACCCAAGATATCATTATCTGAAGATTTGCAGCTCCATCCACTCTTTGTTTAACTTATAACGGAAAAAGGCTGTATCTCGCTTCCTAAGCACTTTTTTTTTACTTTGAAAAAAAAAAATATTGCTGGCACAGTTCGCTTTTTTTTTTATTTCATTGGCACTGAGTTAATTGATTTAATTATGTATTTATATTATGTAGCCTAAGGCTGAAATACAGTTATGATGGTCCACAAACCCAATCCGAAATGAGAAATGCACAGAATGAATGTTTATCAAAATAGTAGGATACGTTCATTTAGGCTCCTTTGCATCTTATCACGCGCAGTCTTAGCTCAACTGCGCAAGGAACAGGCTCACACACAGCCTGACCAAGACTACTGCTGCTAGTTAGTCTACATATTTTTTCTTAAGGAAGATTGACATGTCAACATGTTTGGGTATAGCCTACATCTAGTGCGCACTGCTGTGCCGTCTCTAGAGCGTAACGAGAACGCACTACTACAGCCATGGACCTCCCCCGACCGACCCCCGGGCCGCTCCCATTTGCCAATTTTAATATTTTTAATCATCGACTAAATTGATTAGTCTGACTAACCACTTGACCCCTATATACTTAATTGACCAGGGTCCCCCTGAGGTTTTTTTTCTGTTTTTTTTCGTAATGATATTTGAACTGTGGTGCCACTATATATGTCTATGAATTGAATACCAAGGCCCTCATTGGAAACAAGTCCGCAAGGACTTTAATGAACGGACCTGTTAGACAAAGTATTTTAAATGTAACTGTGCTGTTTTACATTTTTTGCCTAATAAAATATTCAATCAATCAAAGTCTATAGGTACCCTCCTTTTTTCCCTCCACACCATATCTCTTCAGTGAAAATTTCAGCGTCGCGATGCGTTGGGAGCTTGTAGATCACCTAAATTCACAGAATGTTTGCCCCAGAATATAGATGCTAGGGTTCATGTGGTTAAGGCCTATTTTATACATTGTCGTACAACAGTGTCACACGAAAATAGTCAATCTACAAGCTCACAACGCGTGAGCCTATATATCTGCTATTTTTGCCATTTTGAAAATGTATTTGATTCAAATCAATTAATATTTTGATTAAATCGATGAACTGTTGCACCCCTACAAAAGTGGTCCCCGGGGGAATAGGAAACCTAACCCAATTAGTGATAAATACCATGTTTTACACATTGATCTACACAGATTATGGAACCCGTAACCTTATGCTTTTATTAACATTACTGAAGACGAAAGCTTTTCACTCTTTTCTTAAGGGGTAGGCTGTGAAATAACATTACTCTTTATAAGAATTAGACTAAGATACAGATATCTTTGTATCTTTAAATCTTAATTCACCTTTGGTCAGAAAAGGACAATGAGCATGTAACATTAATGCCAACTTGCCAACAGCTTTAAAAGGTAAAGTTAGCTTATGGCACAGCTGCATGCTGTGATCAATGTTCAGTCAAAGAGGGACCATCAAACCAGGGAGACCAATAACAATAACAACTGTGTTGTCAAATCAAATGCTATAAACGTCATGTCATTTTTGGATGATGGAGAATTTTTTTGTGAGGCACACATTTGAATACTTTTGACAAGAACAAACATTTCACTTGTGTGACACACTTCATGACACACCTGTGGCATGAGGGATTTGGCAATCAAGTAGGAATCCTCGGCCTCTTTGGACTTGTTCAGGTTCTTGTAGGTTCTTCCCACGTTCATATGAGCACCGATATCATCTGCACAAACACCACACGGAGAATAACAAAGGTTCACAACAGATCAAAGGAAGTAGTTTGAAATGCAGTCCTCTTGCCAAATAGGAATTAGCTTACAGGGTGTCTTGGACGGAACAACATAATAAATCATAAGAGCTGAGCAAGACGAGCCAATACGAACAAGGAGAAAAAACAAAAACAAAATATGGCATGCTGTGTAGTTCTCAATAAAACATTGTCTTTGTTTGGAAAATGAATAAAGTTGAGCGCTGAAAGTGGTTGTTATGACATTTACTGTAGAAAGTGACGCTTGACGATTAGAAAACCAGGAAATCCTCATCAAGTTAATGTGTTTACATACTTAATCTGAGGGAAACACTTGTGGATGGTGACCCAACAAAAGCGATGTTTTGACTGTGGGCGTGCTTCCTCCAACCAGATCCTTTTATTATTGAAACTGTCTGGCTTCTTTAACTAAAACAGTTCAATTAAGTTAGTCAAATTAAATGAGTGATTTGGAAGTCTCAAAGAATCTTTTGTTTTACTTTTAATGAATTTCTTCTGCATCTTCATCACCTCCCTCTAAATGATTGAGGTGGATCTACATGCTGAAATCACCGAGAGATGATCACTTTCTCTTGAATTCACGTGGTATTTGACATCGTCATTGTCGGGTGGAAACCTTGTATGTCCGAAACCGTTACTTTTCAGGAAATTGAAAAAAAAAAAAACCTGTTCCAATGGATTTATTATTTAGTCACAAACTCTTATTAATACTTTTCATTGGTTCAATATTTATGAAACCCACACAGACTTCACCACTTTCACTTTTACTTAAAACATGTTCAGGAAATACCCAAATTAGCACATCTACAAGCTCACAACACATTGCTTGTAGAGCTACTATATTTGATACTTTCGCGGCGACACTGTCATAAGTCGGAGTAAGGCATTGATTTATGGAAAATAAATAAATAAAAGTTGAAATATGGAGATACAAGGTTTCTGCCCGACAGTGACGATATATAAAGAGCACGTGGTTCCAATGATTTGTACACTCTGTGTGTTTCTGACATAGATAGACATGACTCCCCTGGAATAGCGAAATGTGCCATAGCAGCCAGCAACAACAGTTAGGAGACTAGTTGAATAACATCTTCACGCTGAGCTAGTGATGCATTGCTATCAAAACGGCACTTTGTCAGAAAAAAAAGAAGGTTTTGAGGAGCTAACAAAGTAGCTATTGAAACTTGAAAAAATAAATACAAACACAAATTATAAAAAGCAACACCAGTGTCCCATAACCTCAATCAAAATCAATTCCTATAAAGAGCAGGTCGTAATTTGTAAACTGGGGTGTAAGTCAGCGTGTGACTGATGTTATTTTATTCTCACATACCTCCCCTGGAATAATGAAATGTGCCACAGCCAGCAACAACAACTATGAGACTAGTTGAATAACATCTTCCTGTTGATGTAGTGATGATTGCCCACTATCAAAACGGCACTGTGCCAAGACAATAAATAATTATGAAAATCTTTTTGGAGCACTTACAAAGTAGCCGCTGACGCAGAATGAATGAATAAATACATAAAGTGTGTGTGTGTGTGTGTGTGTGTGTGTGTGTGTGTGTGTGTGTGTGTGTGTGTGTGTGTGTGTGTGTGTGTGTGTGTGTGTGTGTGTGTGTGTGTGATATCATCATGTCCCCAAGGTACTTTGAAGCTCTGCAGATTGTCTGTGTGATGATGAGCAGCTCCTACCTGGCTGGACTCGGGTGGCCTGCAGGAAATACTGCAGGGCCTTTTCATAGTTGTTTTGGTTCTCCAGAGCATGGCCAACATTATTCCACAGCTTGGCATTGTTCTTGTTGACCTGTTAAGAGTTTCAAAATGTGAAAATTATTTCTTTGATACACCGATGGCAAAGTGCATTGGCAACAAGTGACCAGGGCTGTTTCGCGTCGAACGAGCAGGACACCGTCGTTGGTTCGGGAGCCAGAGCCGAACCAGAGTACATGCATCGTCCAAAGAACCAGGTCAGCCACAGTTACCTGCATTACACCTGTATATTGAGATGCCAAAATACCAAGTTAAGCCATGCCAAGTGAATAACGTTTGTGTACAAAGGGCAGTGCTACTTAAAATTGCCTTACAAAATCCTAATAGCCAGCGCCATGCACACAGTCCATCACAGGTGTGCATCATACTGCAGGTGCGCTCAAACGCTGTTGGAGCGCACCCGTCACCTGACAAAGTATGAAAAGCAAATGATACATAATAGCATTCACTTTCCTGTGTAGTTTTAGACCTGAAGTCACTAGAATGCTACAAAAATGTTTTGTGTAATCTGAGATTTTGTGCAATGTGAAACAAATTGTTTTCCCATCTACTGTAACCAACCACTACTAGCCAACGTGAAACCGGCTGCAAAAAGAGGGTTGTTCAATCATGCTTCTTGCACCTGAGAAACATCTCTAAAATAAGATTGTATTTATCCAGTCAAATCCGCAATAGTTATTAACACATTAACCGCCAAGAACGTAGTCCTACGGTCCGTTAAATCCAACTGTTAAGCGCCGAGACCGTAGCCCTACGGTCCACGGTCTTTTCGCGCTATTCACTTCCGGGTTCACTTTCGGAATTTTTTGGATCCACTTCCGTTTCCGGTTTGATGACCGGAAATAGAATTATTTGGGATCCGGTTTTGACGATCACGCCCGCTCCCATTCTACAGACGAAACTGAAACTCAATTCTCTTCCTGTAGTTTTTTCTCCTCGCATTTCACTGTTTAACGTAATCCGCTCTAACTACAACATGGATGCCCCGTTTGACACGCGATCTTCACTGGGAGATACAGGGAGATCTCGCGGATGTAAACAGACCGTGTAGAGCTCAATCTTAAGGATTTTAACAAGATCTATGGCGACATGAAAAAAACAAAAAAACAACAAAAACACCTTGCAACTGGTGAGTACATTATGAGATTAACCTCTGGCGGTCGATGTGTTAATAAGACTGCAACAAGAATGCATCTTGTTTTGATTACTGCAAGGCCCTTTACTCCTGTCTCAGCCAAGGCTCATTACATTGCCTGCAGCTGGTGCAGAATGCGGCAGCTAGACTTATCACTGATAAAAGGAGATCTGAACACATTACCCTGGTTTTAGCTACACTTCACTGGCTGCCAGACAAACCAAATCTCAAGTTAGCAAGCGCAGTAACCACTTTTAAAAAGCACTTTTACCAAAAATCATCAACTCTATAATTATACTTTGTTGACTCGACTGGGCCCCCCTGGGATCTATACTTGGTCCCTCTATACCAAATCTCTTCGCCGAAAGTAGTTGAACTACAACATTAAAATGCGTTGCAATTAGGGCTGTGAATCTTCTGCTATCTCACGATTCGATTCCAATTCTTGGGGTCACGATTCCGATTTTTTCCGATTTTTTCAAAACAAACGATTCTCCATTCAAAAACTTTTTTTTTCTCCGATTCAAAAACGGTTTTTTCCGATTCAAAACGATTCTCCATTCAAAACGATTCTCCATTCAAAACATAGGATTTCAGGATCTACTCCAGTCTGCTGGCATGAGAGCAGAGTACATTTACGTAGCTTTTATAATTGTAAAGGTTTTATCAACTAAACACACAAAGGTAAATCCAAGATCTTTTTTTTAAAATGAGAATCGATTCTGAATCGTCCAACAGTAGAATCGCGATTTGTATTCGAAACAATTTTTTCTGACACCCCTAGTTGCAATGCAACACAATGTGAGCTTGTAGGTCTGCTATTTTCTGCAAATGTTCACCCAAGAACAGGACACTAGGGTTCATCTGGTTAATCTCCTAAGGCAGCAGTTGGGTGTGGAATGTACATTTCCAATTATCCTATAATACAATTCGCAAAGAGGCGCATGCGTGGACGTGCCTCGGCAGTGTGTCTCTGCCGTTCATCCGGGTCCTACGCTGTACTATCGATTCGAGTTAAAACCGTGCCTGTGTCTCTGCAAAGGAGGAGCCGCACAGGCCCAGGGTTGCCAGGTTTCCGACCAACAAGCAAGCACACACACAATTCGTTTGCATCTTTCCCTTTCGTTTTTCACTCCATTAATCTCAGTGCTAGACCACACTAGGTCTCCAGGGACCCCCAAGGCTCTCACACGCAAGTCACAATTTGGCCACAAGCAAACAGCATGCATGCAAACAACCAATTACACGCTACTTCAAGAAGCGACCAAATAAGGCCAAAAACGCCAGAAATAGATATTAATAATTTGGGCACTCAATGAGTTAAGGAAGGTGCTATAGAATTAAATATTATTATCGTTATTATTACTACTACTCGATTTGTTTTGCACCCATCTTTTAACAAAATCAGACAGCTCCACTTGATGAATGGTGAGTGTCTCTTGGATCCTGAACTTTCTGTCAGTGGTGAGGATGGGATCTAAAACGTCTAACCCCTGGCCCTCAATACAGCAGGATGTCTACACCCGATCTGTTCGCCGGAGATAGCTGATCTAGAAGCTCACAATGTGTTGCCTTCTACATCCATTTTTGGCAAATGTTGGAATAGGGACGCTAGGGTTCATGTGGTTAAAGGTTTTGCCACGCAGAGGAGCTGGTTTTGAACTCACCTTCAGGGCTGAAGTGAACAGTGTGTACTCAGATTCCCAATCCCAGTTCCTGTTGAAGGTTTTCATGGCATGTGTTGTAAGAAGCACTCCAATCATTAACCACGAGATCTTTTTCAGGTGTCTACAAAGGAAAAGCAGAATACAAATTAGCCTTTCATGCATTATTCAGCTCGACAGTGTAACCATTTCACTCGCATTTGTGACTAAAAATAGATACACGATCTGTAAAAAATATTTGAAATGGTTTCAATACTAATTTTCTGCACTATCGATACCAGATGCACTTTCTTGCTCTTTCTTCTCTCTGACACTGAGCACACACACAGAGCACATACCCATGTACAGTCAGTCAAACCAACCAACTATATATAGGCTTAACATATCACAAAGCCATTTGCTCATCTTATCCCATAGCCACATCTGAACAAATAAAATGGTACACAGCACAGTGTTTTCCCTGAGGATGAAGTTGTAGCAGAGGTAGCGAATATATATATATATTGGAGAAAGACAAATGAATACAAATTGCGCTCAAAATAAGAAGTCAGGTCACGGTGGACCTTTGGACCACCTGCAGGCAAAACACTCGGTGAGATCAAATAGTATTTTAACTCTCTTTCAATGGGTCTGGACCCCTCTACTCTCCTCACAAGTTTGTAACATATGAACCTTCCATAACTCCACTCATTTTGTAGTTAACACCTACACTGTCTGAAAATTATTCGGACATCGGATGGAGCATATACCGGCCTTTAGAAGACTACAAGGTCCAGGGTACACAGATGAAGCCTACTATTTGTATGGTACTGTGGCCTAGTTTAGGACATGCACTCACCCTTTATGTGAAACAATCCTGAACCCATGTGCCACAAGCACACAGAAGCCCATGCTTGGCACATAAAGGACTCTCTCTGCCACGACAAACCCCACAGGGAAGAAGAGGTTGGATGCAGGAATAAAAGGCAGGACAATCAAAGACAGAGCCTGAAACAGAGACAAATATGACATTAGAAAGACTGCACTCCTACAAGAGTGCATACCTCGGCCAAAAAGTGTCACAGCACAGAGTCTGACATGTAACAAACATAAAAGACAGCCAAAATCATTTGAATAAACTAGTACTAGGCTTTATATGAAAGTACTCCTAAGTAACTGATATAGTTACAAGCGTCTGCCAAATCATATGTAACCAATATGTTAAAATAAAGAATGAAACTCTTCAAAGCATTTGAGTCATGAAGTTATGGGTTATAGAAGCAATTGCGGTAATTGGTATACAGGGAAAAAAAACAAGAGCGCCAAAATATTAATTATAAAAAATGTATCCAACTCTTGGATGGAATCTGTATTGGATAGTTCCATCTCAAATGGAAAGAAAATACAGCCAAAGAACTGGCTTTATAGTTCATGTCCAAAGCAGTGAGGTAGTGATGTCCAAAGCAGTGAGGTAGTGATGTGATGTAGCTGTTGCTCAAGATGTTCAAGGCTGCCCGTTGTCAGAAGTGAACTTTGTGTGGATAAGTGAAAGGAAAGATTGTGTGTGTAATTATATGCAGTATAATGGATAGAGGTAGACTAGACAAGCATTCAGATTTTGCTTGATAAGCTATTACAATTCTAATGGAATCAATTATACTGAAGTTAGTGACAAAATACACTTCATACAGTATATGAAACAGATCACTTACAAATAACTTTTATTTTGTTTTATCAGTCATTAAATATTCCACCACCAAAGTGATAACTTGGGTGATACTGTACAGTACATGTAAGATCTGGTGCAGAGCAAAGAATGCCTACTGACACTTTGTTACGTTTTTTTGTGTATGTTCTTTAGGTTTAAAAGCCTGAGAACTACTGCAACAAGACAGTGGGCCAAGCAACAGTTCCAATTTACAGGTTCACACGCTCACTGCTTTGAAAGGATGTGCAAGCCTAGCCTACATGAAAAAGGTAGCCGTCTTCATAGTAGATCATAAAAAACTCATGGGAAACTAATTCTGTTCCGCTTCCAGCTTTCTTACGGTGCAGATGCTTTGCTACTTGCTCTCGCCTCTGCTTGCATTCTTCTCATGATATCCTTGTATTTTTCTGCGAGAAGTTATGGGCAGTGAATTCTGGATACTTAAACGGTACATCACTGGGACTATAATTCCTTTGTGGGCTATTGCAATATTTCAACATTTTTAAGACCTCCTCAATACTACCCTCACTCACATAAACCGCAGAGAATCAGAGAATAGCAATGGCCCTACAGCGGAGCCGCTGTCGCAGGTGATGAAGGTTCTGGTAGAAGGCCTGCCAACCGCCCCCCACTTCCCAGTATATAGCATCTAGCCAACATATAATCCCTGATTAAAAAAAGCTGTGCAAGTTGATAGCACAGATCTCGTTACAGCAGGAAACAAGGGATAATATATAGATTAGATTTTATTTCATTTTTTTATTAAGCTTGGGCAGATACAGGTTTTTTTTTTTTACAGGCAAGAACCTATCACTGATCTGCAGCTACTCAGTCAGGAGTATATATAAACTGAATGTTGGATGTTTAAAATGTCCTTGAGCTTTATGGGATTACAGTCACATGCAAGATAACAATCTTTCCTACAGAGACTTGGTTTTCTGTGTTTCGTGTTGACAGGTTTGAGAGGATTCTCGGGGAAAGCCAAGAGAGGGGGCGTACAGTATGTCATATACATACACACACATATACATTAGGCCAAAATTCCCACCAGCACATACGTGTAAGTTATCTCAAAATCGAACGGACGGATATGCTTAACATTCACATTTTAACAATGAATTTTCAAAACGTATTAAAAGTATTTTACCCCATTTCCAGGCCTGCAGCAATGATGAGACTCATAAACATTTGTGCTATCAATGCCCTCTAGACATCTACAAGCTGACAACGTATCACGGTGCAACACGTTGTTAGCTTGTAGATCTATTATTTTTGTCACGTGACTTCCTGTATACATTAGTCCACACGTATTTTCAAGTAATGCTAGACATGTTTTGGGACAAAACATGAACAAAATCAATAGCCAAAAACTATGTAAATTATATCCAAACATTCAGTTAATTCCAAACCTTTTCTAGGCCTGGAAAACTGTTTTTTTGAATTTCTAAATATTTCATGACCGTGGGAACCCCGCTGAGAGTGCCTGGAGGATGCTATCTACTCTTCGATGAACCCTAACTATTTTGTGTAACCCCCATGATGTTGCCTGTATCAATTTAGCAAACAATATGTCTCATAATCTAATAGGCAGACTGCAGGATGAACCCAACTGATTTAGTTGACACTATGGCCTTTCCTCTAGTGCCTCCCTCAGTGATTATACCCATCTGTGTGTGTGTGTGTGTGTGTGTGTGTGTGTGTGTGTGTGTGTGTGTGTGTGTGTGTGTGTGCGCACACACACATGCGCGCGTGTGTGAAATCCTCGCTGCTTGGTACAATTGCCAGGTAAGTTGAGAAGGTTTGACTATGTTAATAGGCAACAAAAATAAGGGGGTTTTGGACACATACAGTATACAAAAATGACTGATATATAGGCCTATATACACTTTGTTCAAGAAAACACATGACTCAACTGTTTAAAAGAAAAGTAAGGACTAGATAGCTGCTGTGTGTGAAACAGCCACCAAATAGTTACGACACCAGAAACAGCAATGAGAGTAAACATTGAAAAAGTACAGTTGAGAGTAGACACAAGAATAGAAAATAACTAAAAAATGTTGTACCTGAAGAAACTATGTGGGCTTGCTTCAAAACAAAAAATAGTAGTATAACAAGTACAAATTCAGTCAAGGTCCCAGGCAGTGCTCTGTTTGACTTGGTATCTCTGTGTGTGTGTTGTGTGTGGATGTAGACTTGCCTCCGGTTGATCCGATTGGGAGCACATGTTTCCATTCTCCTAATTGTCATCAGTTACACACCTGTGCGTGCGTGCGTGTGGGGGGGGGGGGGGGTTGAGAGGGGGATATGGGGTGTGGGGGTGGGGAGTTGTGGGGTTATGTTGACCAATACACACCATTAATGTTAAATTGGAGGTTGAAATGTACTGGGAGCTGCAGCAGCGAGCACACAAATAGAGTCTGCCACTAGACATGAGTACTTGGTCTGAATGTGTACTGTATATTCTATCAATAAATATAAATGCATCACCAGTTAATATAATGCTGTATGAATATACTTTCATCTAACCCTATTGTTTATTATTGCTTCTACGATGTTGAGGGAAAACGAAAAAATAAACTGGAAAAACTAAAAAATGTGTACTCTAAAAAATAAACTACAAAATCTTTAATCTAATCCCAAAGAACATAACAGAACATATGGGGCTCGGAGAATGATGGCTACTGGCACAAAGTACTGTTCAAGTCCCTTTGTGGTGTGTCGGGAATGATGAGTCTGTGGCTGAAAGTGCTCCTCATTCCCAAGAGCATCCTGCTTCCTCCTCATCCTCCCCTCTGCAACCACCCCCAGACTACCCAGTTTAATTCCGACTTCGGAGCTGCCATTTATCACCATATTGTTCCGTTTGTTGGCATCCCTGGTGTTGATGTTACCCCACAACAAATCACAGAAAAGAGAAGGTTATTGGCTACTATAGAATATCTGCCACAGCCTGCAACCAGCATACATTGAAAGGTTAGCCTGCGCCTGTGACTCCTCAGGAAGCACAGCTCTAACTCTGTCCCATCCTGTAGAGCAGTGGTTCCGAAACTTTGTAACCAGAATGAAATGTTTGGAGCGGGGTAGTCTGGTGCAACGCTCAGGTCCTGGACCTGGTGAGACGGAGGAGCAGCCCGGCCAGGAGGCCATCCATAGAGCCTAGTCCCTCCACGTGCCAGAGCCTCTCCTCTCCCCCATTCCTGGCAGAGTAGTTTCGGACAAGCGTATTGAGTGGCCCTGTCTTTCCCTATTTAGGACTGACCGTGGGTAGCTACCTGGGACGTAAGTCGGGGCTTGATCAACCCTGGCTGGGTCACCTGGGCGAGGGTGTATGTTGCGAGACCCGAAACATCCTATGACCCCAGGCTACAACACTGATGATACGTCCCAGGTGCATCCATGTGATGTTTTTTCGTTATATATATATACATTTAATGGAATTCTTTGTATTGTATTATTTGTATATTTAATGGAATTTGTTTTTACCGTACAATATTTTTAGAATTTTGGGGGGAATGTTTTGAAAATCTTTTGAAATATTAAAAACAAAATGTAGGAAAATAAAAATTAAGTGGTATTTAATTTACCCGCGACCCATAAAAATTGGTCTGCGACCACATATGGGTCCCAACCCACTGTTTGGGAAACAGTGCTATAGAGGGCCTCAGAGTTGTCAGTCCAGTTCAGTTTATTGTTTCTAGGAACTCTTAGGTAGCCTACTACAGTTACCGCCCTCAAACTAGAGCCAACCGTGTCACAACCACCTCCATTTTCTTTAAAGTTTGTTTTGTCATTGTGCCATAACATAAGTAATGCAGAATAAAGGTGGGTACAAGAACTGGTATGAAGGTTCTTCCACAATTCTTCTTTTAAAGAATTGTGGATAAAGATTAGTCAAAGTCTACATAAAATACTTAAAGGATAGGGTGTGTTTTTGTCCCATTGTCCTAGTTGTCATCACGCCGATCAGTCAGGACAAAACAATGTATCCCTTCATTCAGTATATTTCTCCACAGCGGTGATACCGCTCCATGCAGTTGTTAAAACGTGTTATAGAACATGAACGTCTTTTCAACACAATAACACTTACACAGCATAAATATTTTGTTTTGACGAAACGTGAACAATTTTGTATTAATAACTAGAAGGAATGTGCATGACTGACCAAAATCGATTGTTCTACTGCTATTAAAAATGATTGGATAAAAAAAACAACATAGAACACATGACCATGGCATACAGTAGGCCTAGGTAAGTACTCAGTTTTATTAGCTTCTTTTACACTAAATAATTAATTCACACACACCCTCTTCCACCAGTCGTCACCCATCTGGAACACAAGGATTGTTTGAAATGAGTTCAAACCAAAATGACTGAGTTGGCTTTAAAAACACTTCACCAGTGAATAAGCTAATGTCAACAATTTATCGAGCTGTATAAGCTGTGTTCCGAACTTGCAACAAAAGAATGGCAGAATACCACATTAGGGAGTGAACAATCCTGCAAGGACTTGTTAAAGAACACCTCTCTGAGAAGAGTTGAGATCTAGGTGGTAAATCTTATATCAATCAGATCTCAGTCAGATCTCACACGCAATAATGGATATTTTTTTTTGTCAGATACAATGACTGGCATACTGTTAGACCAGGGGTAGGCAACCTTAGGCACGGGTGCCAACATTGGCACAAGGGAGGGTAAACACTGGCATTGGAGCTCTTGAGAGGATTTGTCTTTTAAAATAAAATATAAAACAAAATGTAGTCAATTTAATTAAGTCTCCTCACATCTGTATGCTAATTATATCCTGCACATAATTCTACATTCATTCAAACTCTGAACTCTGACTGGGGAGGGAGTCTGGGAGATAGGCGGGGTATTGCTGAGTCTAATGATCATTACATCCTGATGTGAATGAAAATATTTCAAAAGAATAAGAAGGGAAAAAATAAAGGTTGTTATGTATACTAGACCATACCCGGTGAAGGGTGCAGGCGAAAGTAGTTGCAAACTTGGGGTTATTGCACGTCCTGTCGCGCGGTTCCCCCCCCCCCCCCCCCCCCCGAAAGCGAAACCTAACTGCAGCATGCAAACCGAAAGCGAAACCTAACTGCCGGTCGACCCAACCAAGACGGACAGACACCAAGACAGACACCAAGACAGAGGTTAGTGGAATTATAGGTTGATGGACAATCAAGATATGTTGGAAATATTTTATTTTGACGTGGTGTCAAAATTAAACTTAATGTTGATTTGGCACACTGACTATCAAGAAAATAAGGCGGAGGAAAGAATGTGTGATCTCAGTCATCTGTATACATCTCTCGCTTAAGTACTGTAGGCCCATGCAACTAGGCTTAGTAGACTGATGCCTTACGGAAGGCTCTCTGACAAGGTCAATATTAGAATTGATTTCTATGTTGATTTGTGGTGTAATTTTCTCAAAGGCAGGCCTCAGAGCACTGGTGCAAGAAAGTTTAATGACCTCACTGTTAAGAAAGTCAAGGGCCTGTTATACAACAGATACTAATCTCAACACCCACGACTCACTCCTTGCGCACGCACGCACACACGCACACGCACACGCACACACACACACACACACACACACACACACACACGTCAATGCTGAGATTCTTTTGTTAATCAGTCCACTTGTTCCAAGGACTGGTTGACTGAAAATAGCTGCTCATGATTCGTTAAAAGATTACATTTGTGTCTGCTCCAAATGTATCTGTATGCTCTCTGTTTGATGCATAAGGTGCTAATGAAGTTCCACAATCAAAATCCCCTTTTACACAGCCTGTTCAAGGTGGAAATGTTGCAGTATACTTCTGCCTCATTTCTGTATAGAAGATACAGACAGGGAATGGGGGTATTGCAGCGGACGTAATCAAAGAGCTGTCTAAGGTCGGCGCATCTTTCTGCCTGAAACCGCTCCCTGCTTCTCTTCAATTTCTCCTACAATGTATTTCTGATGCACAAACAGCTGCACTCTTGCTCTCTAATAAAAACAAACCCACAAGAAGTCAAGAACACACATCTATCAAACTAAAAAGGACTTGTAGTTTTATTAAAACTAACTACAAATATTAGGTAGCTATTAAATTGCACGACAAAATAAAGCAGCGCAAGGCAAATTTTCCTTTATCTTCTGGCTGTCCATCATTCAACAATTGTGTGTGGCTTTTGTTGTAAAATAAATATATAAAATATATATGAAAAATAAACGAAAAAAGTAATGGAAAAAACACTGCCCCCTTAAGGATTAGAATGTCCTTCTAATGCGTGGGGGGCCGAGATTTTTCCATTACTTTTTTCATTTATTTTTGTCTCCGCCAGGCCGAAAGGTATGGCGAGAGAGTATGTTTTACCCCCTGTCCGTCCGTCCGTCTGTCCGTCTGTGGACAGCTAATCTCCCGCACCTTGACTTGATTGCAGCAAAACTGTGCACACACACTCCCTGGATGCCAATTCAAAACCTCTGCCCCAATTTTTTCACATGGCCCTGTTATAGCGCCACCAGGAGGACTCTTTTTGCAAAACACATTTTTTCACAGTATTCCTACAGATTTTGTCCAAACATCACGCAAATCGGTACACAGTATCTCTATAGTCATTAAACGAAACGGGTGTTTCAGATTTTTCATATTCCATCCTGATTGGCTAAAAATGGCTTCCAAAGTTTGCAGGACTGCTCTGTTTTGAACAAAATGCCTCAAATGATGAACACAGCATGCAATTTCCGTGAAACTTTGCACGCACATTCCCACTATGCCGAGGAAGAAATACCGCTTGAGATTTTTCTAATCAGCCTCATGGTGGCGCTATAACAGCCCGATTCGTGTTTTTACCTATAACTGCACCAATCTGTGTAAAACTTTGTATGTGCACTCCCTAGAGGTCAAAGAAAAACCTTTGCCCTGCAATTTTCACATCTGCCTTTTATAGCGCCACCAGGAGGCCGACTTATGTAAAACATATTTCTTTACATTACTCCTTCCGATTTTATCCAAATTTCACGCAAATCAGTACACATGATCTCTATAGTCATGTGATTAACACGGATCTGTTTAAGTTTTTCATATTCCATCCCGATTGGCTAAGATCCACATCTAAAGTTTGCAGCAGTTGCCCGTTTTGAACAAAATACCGCAAATCATGAACGCAGTGTCCGATTACGGGCAAACTTTGCACGCACAGTCACACTATGTTGAGGAACAAATGCTACCCTTTTAACATTTGCCTGTTATAGCGCCACCAGCAGGTCTAATTTAGCAAAACAATTTTTTTTAACAAAATGCCTCAAATCATGAATGCAGTGTCCGATTGCTGTGCAAGGCCTACGAAGAAATGGCACCCATTTCACATTAGCCTATTATACCACCAACAGGAGGCCACAATAACCTATCTGACCTGGCGGAGACCTGTGCTCCGAGGAGCACTTTTTCTAGTTTATATATTCCTTTAATGTTTATTGTCTCCGCCGAAGGTGGAGAATATGTTTTCGCTTTGTGTGAGCAAACATTGTTAGCCAAGCTAACATTGGGCAAGCTCCACGTGACACGTGTCAATTTGTTGACACCAATGCCTCTGATTGGCTAGAGGGACGCGTGACGAAATAAAATTCTATAAATAGGTGTGTCACTTCGAAAAGCCCCTACTTTTTGAAGTGAGGTAAAACAGGATCAATCAGACTTGATTGGAACAGTACCTTCAGTAAGTCCAAGTCACCCGTCTGTGCGTGTGTGTTTCCCTCTGAGAACACCTAACATTGGTCAAGCAAAGGCGCAGAAGGCCAAAGCTAAGAAAGCATACTCATCTACAATTGTAACGTAGAAGAGGACTAGAGTTGAAATGATCCCACAACAAAGCCGAACTCTTAATACGTGTCAATATGTTGACATCAATGTCTCTGATTGGCTAGAGGGACGCATGACGAAATACAATCCTATAATAAAAAGGTGTGTCACTTCAAAAAGCCGTTTACGTTTTTGAAGCGAGGTAAGACAGGATCAATCAGTCTTGATTGGAACAGTATCTTCTAGTCCAAATCACCCGTCCGTGCGTGTGTGTGTCCCTTTGAGAACACCTGACATTGGTCAAGCAAAGGCAAAAGTGAGGTAAAACAGGATCAATCAGACTTGATTGGAACAGTACCTTCAGTAAGTCCAAGTCACCCGTCTGTGCGTATGTGTTTCCCTCTGAGAACACCTAACATTGGTCAAGCAAAGGCGCAGAAGGCCAAAGCTAAGAAAGCATACTCATCTACAATTGTAACTTAGAAGAGGACTAGAGTTGAAATGATCCCACAACAAAGCCGAACTCTTAATACGTGTCAATATGTTGACATCAATGTCTCTGATTGGCTAGAGGGACCCATGACGAAATACACCTTTTTATTTAACTACAGTATATATCTTTTACTCTACTGTATCTCATTAGTTATTGCTATGATAATATAATTGCTATAGTCTGCTGGCGGAGACTTGTGCTCCGAGGAGCACATTTTCTAGTTTTATTTGAAAGTGAAATATCCCTTTAAGTTACTAGTTACTTTGTAGATTTAGATTATTTTTTACAAAATATACATTATCCACTTCAGCCCATTTTGGCTATTTGAAAATAGAAAATTTCAAAAGATTTTGGACATTCTGCATAATGAGTACTTTCTACTTTTGGTACTTTAAGTATATTTTGATACAAATATGTTTGTACTTTTACTCAAGTAAATTTAGAATTCCGGACTTTTACTTGTAACAGAGTACTTCTACATTGCAGTATTGATACTTTTACTTAAGTAAAACATTTGAGTACTTTTTCCACCGCTGGCGCTGCTGTGCTGTGTGTGTGGTGTTGTTCTCACGTGACTAGCAGCATGCAGCAGCTGCAGGCTAGGAGGCTAGCCTAGCGCACATGCTGAGACATGCTCACAATGGTCTAGGGTGAAATTCACTGTGCAAAATGTGTCTGTGATGGTCAAATACAGAAACGGCCCTAACCAGGCCCGTATTGGCGGGGCGGGGTGGGCCGGGCCGGGTCGGGTCTAACACAAGTCACATAATGGTCAATATATCGGCCGAACCAAACAAATCTGGCTTTTAAAGGTTTCATGACGTTCAGTTTTACCACACATTAAAAGTCTCTGTCATGGTCCTTCAAACGTGTATAGAAAGTTTTAACAAACAATTCCACTCCATTGATCCATCAGCAGGTGTTTTTCTCTCACATTTCTAAAGCCTTTTCAACTGCAATGAAAAAAGAAATATTTGCCTGCGGGTGTCGCTGGTGAGGGATTTTGCCTGTCAATCATCGCCTGAGCTCCGCCCCCCCCCCCCCCCAAAGGAAAGGATAGGGGAGGGGAGGGGCGAGGAGGAGAGTGGGCGGGATTAATCGGCTGTGACCTCACTGCCGAAGGGCCAAGCTCAGATTACTTTTCAGCCTAATTATTCAGAAAACCCCAGACCACAGAAAATCCACTGGATGTTCAAAGTAAAAAAAAAATCACACCCTGTGTGAAGTGGGCGGTGTCTTCCTAGCTAACCACAATACTGAATGGAGTCAACCAATATATATGCTTTGATCTGAAAGAGCCACTTAGTGTCAGCATGTGTCTTGCTAGCTAATCACAATACTGAATGGAGTCGATCAATCATGTACAAAAGATAAATACATTTATCTTTTGTAAAACACACTTTATGATGGACAAAACCATAACTTAAAAAAAACAATAATTTGGTTTTTTTTAAGTTATGGTTGCTTATATAGGGCTATGCACATGTGTCATGTGACTGGCCAATCACAGTCCTGAATAGATTGTGATTGGCCAATCACAGCGCAGGATAATTGTACAAATTTCCAAACCTCACTTTTAGGGCCGGTTTCACTGCCCAAGATATTTGTACATTTTTCCAAATCTCACTTATAGGGGCGGTTTCACCGCCCAAAAATGGGTGTAATTGAGGTCATATAACCCCCCAAAAGAACATAAAAAAATTAAAAAGTGAAAATGAATGTCATAGAACCTTTAACCCCTTGAACCCCAGCATCCATATTCTGGGGGGAACATTAGCCAAAAACAGCAGATCTACAAGCTGAGCTTGTACTGTAGATTGAGTATGTTTGGCAAAGATTTTGTGTAGAGGGAAAAAAGATTGCATCAAGTACTCAGGTGTGTTTTACTAAATAGAGAGGGTCTAAGTGGTTAAATATGAGGGTCAGTACTGTCCGGACATTATTGCTGTAGTCCTAGAATGATTATTTAAGAAGTTGTTAGGAAAAAGAAAGAGGGATTGTCTAAGATAAAAAGAAAACATACATTGGGAAAGTTGAGAAGGAAGACAAGGAGGCCTTGTGGTGACCTAATTGTAAAGGAAGCAACACACTGATATCAGGGTAAATGCTCTGCACAATTTGCTTAAAAACAAATTTGATTAGGTGACATTAGGGTCATTTTCAGCTCCTTAAAATGGAGCAAACTGAAGGGTTATTCAATTACATACTGTCTGTGGTCTATCAGTTTACAACCTGGCAAAACATCTTCAAATACATGTTTCTGCAAAGCAAAATATTTTCCAGGGCCTGAATGCAATGCAATACACATTTCTACACAGTATGCATGAGAAATTTTGATTGGCTGGAATTCTGAGGCTTCACGGTATGGACTTCCAGAAACCCTAAAGGGCTTCGTAGTAACTCCCTATAGCAGACATAATCTCCCACATCTTTGGAAACTACTCGTATTTTTCTTCCATGTGTCATTTAAGGATATGTCAGAATAGTTGACTAGCCATCAGGGAGGGAGGGAAGGAGGGGGAGAGAGAGAGTGTTTTTCCTTATTAATCGCGGGTTCATTTTGGTTAAACTTTTAGGAGCATCATTTCAGCAAATGATAGAGGGTGGAAAAAGTAAACCATGTATTTTCTAAAAAGGTTTCATATAATGCAGATTATATAAACTACTGAATATGTAAGTTTTCATACCTCTCTCCATGGTGCTGAAGAAGCACATTCTAAGTAAGTAAACTTTATTTATAGAGTACCTTTCAAAACATAGTTACAAGCTGCTGCACAATGAACCACAAAATAAAACAATAAAGTTAAAACTAAATAAACATTGACAGCCTGCCAGGGGCCAGACAAATAGCCTATATGGTCAGTAGTGTGCATGATGCAGTCACGACAATTCATTCAAGTATGCCTTTTCAAAAAGATAATTAAAATAGCCTGCTTACAACATGCTGTGTTATAATTGTGTTATATGTGCATATAACACAATTATAACATTTAGATTGATCATACAGTACTTTCCAAGTTGTGAATTCCAAGGATGAAATTAACATGAATACAAATACACAAAAGAGTTTGATCCTGGTCTACTATTAGCCTAATAAGCTGTGTGAATCTTTTGGATGGGTGCATGTAATGCTTTGACTAAACATGCTATTTTAAAAGGCAGACCATTTACCAGCAACCTAACTTCTAAATCCAGTTATATTTAAACAGTGATCATCTTACACGTTATTTTCATCTCTGTGGATGAAATGACATGCTTTAAAGCACATCGGAGGAGGTAAGGCTCACTGTAAAAAATATAGGTTGATGATTAACAGGTCTAACAATAGACCTGTTAATTTAGTCACACAAAGAGTGGAAGACGGCGAGAAAGAGGAGAAAAAATAAATGAAAGAGGATAGCTGAAAAGAGAAAGAAACATATTTAGGCAATGCTAAAGAGTGATAATGTTTTGTTTTGTTCGTCTGCATAAACAAAGAATACAGGTGTGTTTTGTTATACTTCACAGCTATACAGCTTGTAACATTATGATTACCTGAGGGTTTATTCTGAACAAAACATGTCTATCTCTCATCTATTTCAAATTAGTTCTTTTTTGCTGAGCCGTCGCAGTGCTCCATTTCTTTCAGCTGTTGACAGACCTAAGCAAGGTTACCAAAATGACCTCGTACTGCTGACGTAGGAAAGACCCCTGTGGTACCGGTGCGGGTCAGATGGAAGTGGAGAGGGTGAAAAAAGGGTGCCATGCTTTCCCATTACCGTGTGATGTATGAAGAAGTACCATTAGTCTTGTTAATAATCAGATTCCATCTCATAATCAAGAGAGCAGAACAACAAAACACAACACTGTTGCTGAACACAGCAACACGCAATTGGTTATGTGTCTAATGCATCTAAATGCAGTTGCAACTAGAAAAAGTGCTCCTCGGAGCACAGGTCTCCGCCAGGTCAGGTAGGTTATTGTGGCCTCCTGGTGGCGCTATAATAGGCCAATGTGAAAAGGGTGCCATTTCTTCTTAGGCCTTGCACGGCAATCGGACACTGCATTCATGATTTGAGGCATTTTGTTCAAAAAACTTGTTTTGCTCAATTAGACCTGCTGGTGGCGCTATATGTTGGTGGCCCAATGTTAAAAGGGTGGCATTTGCTCCTCAACATAGTGTGAATGTGCGTGCAAAGTTTGACCGCAATCGGATGCTGCATTCATGATTTGCGGCATTTTGTTCAAAACAAGCCACTACTGCAAACTTTAGATGTCAATCTTAGCCAATCAGGATGGAATGTGAAAAATCAAACACATCCGTCTTGATCACATGACTATACAGATCATGTGTACCGATTTGCGTGAAATTTGGATAAAATCGGAAGGAGTAATATACAGAAATGTGTTTTACATAAGTTGGCCTCCTGGTGCTCTAAAAGGCAGATGTGAAGAATGCAGGGCAATGGTTTTTCCTTGACCTCTAGGGAGTGCGCTTACAAAGTTTTACACAGATCGGTGCAGTTATAGGTAAAAACACGAATGGGCCTGTTATAGCGCCACCATGAGGCTGATTTGAACATTTTCAAGTGGCATTTCTTCCTCTGCATAGTGGGAATATGCATGCAAAATTTCAAGGAAATTGCATGCTGTCTTCATGATTTGAGGCATTTTGTTCAAAACGGAGCACTCCTGCAAACTTTGGAAGACATTTTTAGCCATTCAGGATGGTATATGAAAAATCTGAAAGACCCGTTTCGTTTAATGACTATAGAGATACTGTGTACCGATTTACGGGATTTTTGGACACAATCTGTAGGAGTACCGTCAAAAAATATGTTTTGCACAAATCGGCCTCCTGGTGGCGCTATAAAAGGCCCATGTGAAAAATTTGGGGCAGAGGTTCTACTGTGGCATCCAGGGAGTGTGTGTGCACAGTTTCACTGCGAGCAAGCCAGCGGTGCCGGAGATTAGCTGTCCACAGACAGAATGACGGACGGACGGACACACACACGGACATGCCTTTCGGCCTGGCGGAGACAATTACACACACAAATAATTAAATTCATGATTATTATGCCAGTTTAAAATACAATGTTAAATATTATAAACCTTTTATATAGAAATAAGGTCTTTGCCATGGACTTTGTTTCACGGCCCATTACTACTATCTGCCTGTGCTTACTGTTCAATTCCGTTTCACTTCCCCTGCTGATTTGCTGAGGCTGAACAGCCAAACAGAGAACTCTCTCACCTAACCTCGGCTCGCATCAACAGGTTTTCCCGCAGTACCTGTGGAAATCCTGGTTTTCACACACTACTGTACATGCACACGCAGGCACACAGACCGTTTCCATATTCACTGGTTCTCTAGAACGGATATGCAAACGGGCAAAGCAAACCGATCCCATTTAATTCCTCACCACCACCAATTCAACATGATCAATCGGATGTAAACTTGCTTAATATAATAGAAACGTGTTTGGGGGGTTGAAAAATAATCAGATGAGCAGACTGGACATGGCATCACAGGTGTAAATTAAATTGCATTAATAAAAAATGAAAAATGTGAAGCTGTATGTTAGTTTTTTTCATATTTGCCAGTGTAATTTAAATGTTTTGTTGTGTGTGTGTGTTGATCTTTTACATGTACAGTAAGTAACTTCGCAATAGGGGGCCACAGCTAGAGGCTACGGCTATTTGGGGTCCTCGGCATGGAAAGGTTTGGGAACCCTTGGTTCAGACAACCCACTTACTATTAATGTACATTAGAAAGATTAACTTTTGCACATTCCTATTATAACTACTTGAAAAATCAGGTTTTCATCATCGGTGAGCCTCTTAACCTATTTAGAACTAAGGCAGATGCTAAAAACGCCTTCTAAATCCTGACCTAAGTTTTCTAAAAAACATCAAATATTTATTCAAAAATTACAAAAAATGTATGTTGCTATATACTGTACATAGCAACAACAACCCCAAAAGGGCTGTCTTGAAAGGTATAGTTACAAATAGGGGTTCCCGCCCTAAATGGGTTAACAGACTTTGAAATGCTATAAAATAACTATTTCATTTAAAATAACTACCTCACTAGAGTATCGGTTACAGGGGGATAAAATCAATGATATGTGTAAAAAGAGGCGTCCTCTCTCACCATGATGACAGTTTTAGCAGAGCTGTGTCTGTAGCGCAGGCTGTGGAAGGCCAGCAGTCCCAGCATGGTGTAGAAGGCCAGTGTGGCCAGGTTACGGGGGTCCGACAGTGACTCCACCAGCGGTATGGTGCCCATTGTCCAATCACAGCAGAGCTCCGAGGGGTTCAAGAGAAGCCATGCGTTTACAGGAAGCAGGTAGTTAAAAGTCAGCTGTCTGGCGGGGGTGGGGCTGACCGCCGCCGGGTTATCAAATCTTCAAACAGCAAAGAAACACAAGAGAATAACCGTCAATTTGCCTTGTAAAACATGGACATGTAAGTAGAAAATGTATAGGGTAAAGGAACCGCGTCCACAGAAAGTGTATTTTGAGAATTGTGGTCCAAAAATAAACAAATTGTCCTGCTCTAATGTCAGGGAGGTGGCGAAAAAAGTGTTTCTGGCGAAAATCTAATTAATTTGGCGGCGGTAACATGAGCGTTTTCTCACCGTCAGTGGATGCTTCATAGTCATACGAGTCAAACCGCAGGGCTTATTTGTTATTTTTGGAACACAGTTCTTATCATCATCCGTTTTTATGGCTAGAGACTCCCGTCCAGGACATCTGATCTGAACCCATTTGATTTGACGTTAGGAGCCCGTTGCGACCGCATGCCCTTGCTAACGTCGACCCAAGGCAGGGCTCAAACCCACAACCATCCGCACGAAAGGCATGTGCTCCAACTGCTACACTAGGGCGGCCCCTGGAACACTGTTCTTATATGCCGCGATAGCAATCACGTCTATGTGAATTAAGAAATTAAGAACGGGGGGGGGGGGGGGCTCGGGTGCGTGTAGAGCAGACTTCGGTGCTCTATTGATGCTTCTCTCCCTAAAGTTGAATCATTTTTAGCTTGATGCCCCCAAAATGCTCCACAAAAAAACTCTGGACGCCCTTAAGAGTTCTTAAATGTGATGCTTGGCGCTCAAAGAGGAGTGCTCCAGCGTATCTTTACCATAGAAATGAATGGCACAAAAGTAGGCAGCTCAAACACGCTTTCTGTGGACACAGCCCTTAGAGGGTTAAAGGCAGACTGACTCCAAATTATCCTGGGGGCATACGGCAAATAAAAAATAGATCTGGGAATGAAAAATAAATAAATACATCTGTTTTTAGATTTAAAAAATGTAACTACCAGAACAGCTTTAGTAGGGGAATGTTCTTTCATGGTTGTTTCATTGTCAGGTAAGACAATATAGAAATACAGCACTTTAACAAACTATTTACAGTATATATTTAAAGAAACGCCAGTTAAACAATATGAAAACGAATTAACCACAACTGAGTATCACATTTGAACATTAAACAAACACTAGTGGTAAATGGAAAAACTGCAACAATGATGACCCTTGGTGGCTTCAAAACTATAGGACGTACCATGAAGCAAGCAAGCCCAACCTCTGTCTGGAGACCTTTTCATAAGTCATCGATATCAATCACAATGGAGATGGTGGCAGTCTGAACGTTCCTCACTGTTATGACTATACTGCTCTAATTCCAAACATTGATACGATCTGAAGACATCCTTTGGATTAGTGATAAGAGATTATCTAGGGAGGTCATCTATTGTAAATCTCTTTCATCTTTGATCAGTGATCTCAAACGCCACCCGGATGTGTCTGTGTGGAATGCTATGGCATGCGTAAGTGGAATCTGCTGTCACACAGAATAAAGATACACTTCAATGGAGATCCTGACATTCAGGGTGCCAAAGTGTTTCACTGTTTTACCGGTTCCTCAGCAGCCATTGTTTCAATATTTCGCCTGTCTTTCCATGGTAGTTGAGGCTTTATTCACGTTTGTTCTGCCGCTTGGTTCCCAGTGCTGCAGCACGTAATGTCCTGGCATTAAGCCAGCACTGTGCTGACGTCTGACACAGGATTGAGATAGTAACTAAATGTAACCTTAGTATTTGTGCATTTGAGTTAAATCTGCAATCTGTACGTTTTATGATTTAAAGCTGCAATCTGTAAGAATTTTCTCCTGGCTAAAGCAGAGTGCTTTTAAAAGTTGTTTCGTCAAAGTTATTTTGCTGGAGCTCTGGTCCAGTATGTTAGTTACATACTGTACATTTTCCCATGTTTAAAACATGGAAAAAGTCAACTTGAAACTTGGTTTGATTATTAATTAAATCCAGGCCATTCAGAGGATGGGATTAAGTTACGTCTCTGGGTCACACAATCAAAAGTATTTCATCAGGAAATAATAACGCGTGAGAAAAGGAATTACAGTGCTAAAAAAAAAACAAGTACGTGCTACAAAGTACACAAGTACACGTCAACAATGGCATCTTTTCTTTTTTTAACACATTAGCACAAAGGAATTCCTCCTGGCATATGCCCATGAAATGCTAGCACCGTAGAGGCCTGCAGAGACAATGGTTTTGAAATGTTACCCGATATGAACCAGGTGTATTCATCAATATGCATATACACATTTAAAAGTATGGTAAGTGATTTTTTTGTTGTTAAAATAAGTGTTAAATTCCTTTATATTCTGAATCTGATAGTACTCATTGGTATAGTGTTTGTTCAGTAACAGGGGTCTCGCCGTCCCTCCGGCTCTTGATTAAACAGAAAATGCATTTTCAGGTCGGGATACCAATTTTATCCAATCAGGAGAGAGAACTCACACAGGTCATGTAGGTTATTGTGGGGCAGCAATGTTCGGAATTCGCCAATCAGGATGGAATATGAAAAATTGGATGGAACAATCTTGATCACTTGACTATAGAGACAATGGGTACCGATTTGCATGATGTTTGAATTTGTAGGAGTAATATAAAAAAGAAAAGTGTTGCAAAATCGGTCTCCTGGTGGCGCTATAATAGGGCAATGTTAAAAGGGTGGCATTTGTTCTTCAACGTAGTGCGAATGTGCGTGCAAAGTGTCAACGCAATCGGACACTGCATTAATGATTTGTGGCATTTTGTTCAGAACGGGCCACTCCTGCAAACTTTGGAAGCCAACCTTAGCCAATCAGGATGGAATATGGGAAATTGGACAGATCCGTGTTGATCACATGACTATAGAGATACTGTGTACCGATTTGCGTGATGTTTGGATAAAATCTGTAGGAGTACTGTCAAAAAAATTGTTTTGCAAAAAGCGGCCTCCTGGTGGCGCTATAACAGGCCCATTTGAAGAATTTGGGGCAGAGGTTCTGCTCTGGCATCCAGGGAGTGTGTGTGCACAGTTTCGCTGCGATCAAGCCAACTGTGCCAGAGATTAGCTGTACACAAAATGACAGAATGACAGAATGACGGACGGACGGACGGACGGACAGGGGGTAAAACATACTCTCTCGCCATGCCTTTCGGCCTGGCGGAGACAACAAGTTAAAGGGACTACACCATGAATTTTAACTTGTTCTTCTTTTTTGTGTGTTTGTGTGTTTCTTCAATCCCCAAAAATACACCAGTTTGAATACTCAGGCTTTCACAGCATATCTGGGGTTTTCTGTAAATTGGTCTCAAAACAGGCCAAACTCATTTGCACCCTGACGTCACGTCACGGTACAATTTTTTCGTATTCTTATTTTTTACTTTTTCCACACAGAACCAGGAGATAACATGCATACAAACTGGCTCAATAGCGCCCGTGCCAAACAGGACAATGTGGTATTGCAGGTGAAAGTGCTTTATAAGCCAGAGAGGAGTTAGTTGGAATGAGTATATCTGAGGCTTGATTTAGGCTCAAACCTTTTGAAAAACGTTTGAGGGACATAAACAATATGATATTAAATATTATTATTATTTTTCATGGTGTAGATCCTTTAAGTGATGACAAAGAAATGAGCATACAAAATTGGAACTGGAACACTATCAAATTTAAGCTGATAAATGGGCACTATCCTGATTGGCTGAAGATTTGCCACTCACCTGAACATTTTCTGTTTATTAAAGCGCTGGAGAGACCCATGCTACCGAACAAAAAGTCTTTAGCAATGATTACTATCACAATATAGTGCTTTAACCTTTTAACAAAAACATTTTAGCTTTAACCAAAAAATACCACTTACCCTTCCTTTAAAATGTGTATGTAAACATGTTCGAAATCTAAGGCCTCAATTTAATTGACTGGGGGAAGAAATTCAAAAGATAAATTCAGACAAAATATTAATCTAAATTATTTTAAATAAAACAATTTGACCTAAAACAACGTAGGTTTTCCTTGTGCAACATACATTTGCTTCACAATAAATCACAGTTGTAATGGGCCATGTTAAAAGAGAGAAGTACAATACAATGCATTCACTGAAATAACATGTCAAGGATAAGAAAACATAATAAAGTCAGACTTATTTCTATTGTGGTCCTTGGTCTTGTACAAACAGACATAACAACAAAGAACATACATCATCCCTAAGCCCACTCTAAAAACTCTGCCCTATAAAACTATCTTATAACAGCATAGATAAATAAATTAAACAGACAACTGTGCTAATCGGCAACGCTATCTAGAAGCCATGATTTGACCTTTTTCCTAAACCAGTTATGTACTGATGCCCTTTATGGGCAGTAGTAGCATCTTCCAATTAACTGTTCCACTGCATCTAAAAGAGCATTTACTCATATTCGTTCTGCACTTGGGTGGGTACAGATCTGCAATGCTGGCTCTGGGCATGCATGTCACCACTTCTACAAAAGAAATCCATAAGATACTCAGGGGCCCTGTGAGTGTAGATGTTTTGGACCATATTGAGCTGGAGTTGTACAAACCTAGCTTCCAGGGGGAGCAAGCCCAGCTGTTGGAAGTGTTCTTTACGCACATGCTCTCTAGAGGCTAGCCCTAGAGTAAGTCGTATAAGTTTGTTTTGGGAAACCTGCAGTCTCTCCTTTAAAACTTTGTAAGGTTATACTGTGCAAAACACATCACTCAAATCAGTACACAATACACATTAACTCTATAGTCATGTGATCAAGATGGATCCGTCAGATTTTTCATATTCTATCCTGATTGGCTAAGATTGGCATCTTAAGTTTGCAGTAGTGAGCCGTCTTGAGCAAAATGCCTCAAATCATGAATGCAGCGTTTGATTGGCGTGAAACTTTGCATGCAAATTCCCACTAGGCCAAGGAAGAAATGATGCCCTACATGTTTCAAATTGGCCTCATGGTGGCACTATAACAGGACAATTCATGTTTTTAACCGTAGGTCATACAATCAAAATGATATTTCCCTTGGATTTCTTGGGTCATTACAGAACTCCCCAAATAAGCCACGCCCATTTCCACCAGACAAGTTTTCCACCATGTTGCGTTTTCTTTGCATAACAGTTTTTGCTGCTACTCCTACAAGTGTTGTCCAAACCTCAACCAAATTGGCACACATTATCTCTGTAGTCATGGTTGATGGCTTTCAAATTTTGCAGGAGGGGCATGTTTACACATAATGCCACAAGCATTGCTGGACCCATCATTGAGAAACTTTGAACGCACACTCCCAGTAGGCCAAAGAAGGACCTCCATTCAAAAGTATTTACATTGTCCTGGTATAGTGCCAACATGAGGTCAATTTTTTCTATCTGGCCTGTGCTCCGAGTAGCACAGGTCTTGAAGCAACCATGTACTTGAAGCAACCATGTACACAAGCTAGTCAGCCAATATGCTGACAGGCTGTGTGCAGTTTATTTGTATAAAGCAAAAGATAGGAAGATGGAATATAACCATAAATAATGTGATGCAGTGATGTAATAAGACGGAATCAAGAGCGTGGCATCCATGTGGATCTTGGACATAATGTGGCCTGTCTATGCAGTCATCTATGATGTACTGTATGACGTATGACTCTATATTTGGGAAAGGTTTCAGCCCGATTCGACTGCCATTGACTTTAATTATAAAATTAAAGTTTAAAAATGTTAAATATTAAATAGAATATAAAACATATGTGGAAAGAAATTCACAGTTACATCTTTGGCCTATTGGCAGAATTCAAAAGACATTTGGAACCGATCGGTCCAGCAGTTTGCGAGATTTGGCCCAGACTCACAGACTCACTCACAGACCCTCTCCTACAGATGAGCCATGCCGTAACAATCACAAAATCATGAGAATCAAATCAGTACAATACAGGTGAGATAATGTGACAATATAAAGCTAAAATAAAACAAAAGTCAGCATGAGATCTCAAACAGCAATCGGTGAGTGTACAGCAGTTACACAATCCTAAAACTTTGCAGCAAAATGTTTAGAGCAGGAGGAACACTCATTTGGATCATTTGGGCAAGTGAGATATTATAAAAAGATGGTGCCCACCTGGTGAAGACAGGAAGTTGTGACTGGATGACCTGGACCCTCACAATGACCAGCAGGAGGGTGCTGATGACAAGTACGATGAGCTTCAGCAGTGTTTGCAAAACAGCGTAGGGGAAACCGTCTTTACCCCGCAGGACTTGAACAAGCGTGTCCAAAAGCATGGGCAGGGTAAACTAGGACAAGAAATACATAATAGTCAGTGTTCATCGAAGCCTGTGTTTTGATTTATTTTATGTTACTGTATGTTTTGAAACTGAAAGCTAGTTCATTCCACTTCATATTGCCACAGACAGCTGAGAGCACACTAGGAGAGGTACAGAAAAGAAAGATCTATTTGGGGATAATTCCAGCTCAGCTGCAGAAGTATAAGAGGGATTCAGAGATGACGATGTTGTAAGGGAAGAAATGCAAGTTAGGAGGAGGGTAACTGAATCACATCATATTAAGCAAGGCTCATCCAGGTCCTTTCTGAAGACCTGTCAGACACTTCTTGCATCGTGAACCTCAAGACCAAAGCTGGGTAAACTGCTCTAATTGGCACAATGGCAGTACCATGCGTAAACAAAAATGAACTGATATATCACAGGGACGGAGATTATTTTGTGTTCAGCGATAGGTTCACATGAAGTGAGTGTGAAAATAGTGGTGAAATGTAACACCAAGACATGTTTGGTTTGAGAAGCTGGAGGCCGACAGCAGCAGGAACTAGAGACACAGCTGCTTGCCATCAGTGCTTTATAAATACAAACATTGTACTGGAAGCCAGTTGTGAAAATTCTGAATGACCCCGTATAGCCCAAAGGTCCTCTGAAATGTGTTGTTGAAGACATGGCAAAGTGTGAGCATTGTAAACTGTTAAGGTTATGAACCTTACCCCTTGTGCAACGAACACCTCATGAACACAACAGATCCCAACAACTGTGATTCCCTGTTCTTTGCATAATGTGGCTGCAGCCACGAGGACCACAGTCAAAGCGATGGGGGTCCAAACTGAAAAATGACAAGAAAAAAGTTATAACACGTGAGTATGCAGCCTGGACACCAGAGAAAAACATTAGCACTGTACATTTCTGCACAAAACTGTTAAGTTGTTTTAACCCCAAAAATGTTGCAAGGCGCAATGGCCGCTGAAGATAGGGCCCTCTATAGCAATGATTACAATCAAAATATAGAACTTTTTAACATTTAGTTTTGACCAAGCACTTTTACACCACCTTACACCACCAACGACACATTTCAGTTAAATGTTATAGTCACAATATTTTGTACAAAATTTGCATGAGGAAAAGTTATTCTAGGAATCCCTTTTCTTTCTGAGGGATACATAGTCATAAACATGCATTTACATTTCCTGAGGTACTTTGGCTGGTCCAAAGACTCTAGAAAGCCAATAACAAAACCTGACCCGGCCTTTGAAATCACGACTCCCAGGCTGTAGAACGCCTGCGAGGAGCTTCGCTGAGCCAAGTCAAAGCATTTCTCCAAACACACCTGAACACGAGTGTTTTTGTAATGTTCAAAATACAGAACAGTATGACACTTCCAAAGAACAGAACGGATCAGGAGCCAGCATACAGAAAATGTTATCAGACACCAGATTTAACTACTTTGATATGTACACAGATGCAAAGACATGCCAGTGGGTGAAAGCATGTACACATGCATGCACCCATCCGCAGTCACCCACATACAATTACCACTACCCGGCTACCATCAGACAAGGCATGAACACTGCCTGCCAACAGGCTGGAATACTTTCCTCATGTTGGCCTAGTTTTCCTATGTTGGATTATCTCCCCTCATGTAGATTATGTTCACCTTTCCTTATGTAGATTTACCTGGCGTGGCGTCACCTGAGGTGGTTTTTAACCATTGAGAATATGCAGTTTTTACCTTTCCATGTTGCACAAACTGTTCTTTGAAACAGCACCTTAAAGAAATTGTACTTTTATTTTTTACCCAGCCTCATGGTAACATGTTATGCACACAACTGGATATTATGCTAATGTTTCTAAAAGACCATGGCCCCGATTCACTAAGCAATTTACGACCATATTTTGATCTTACCGGCATTTAAGACAATTTTCTTCGTGCAAAATATTGTCTTAAATGCCGTAAATTGCTTAGTGAATCGGGGCCCATGTACACAGTTACATGAGATACTAAATGTTCTACAAATCATTTATACGGTTCTACAAACACGGTTCAACACGCACAGCGTGCTTTTGAAAAATTCCTCATGCATTTTATGTCCCTTGGCTGCCTCGGCTCAGTGGGAATAGTAGGCTAACAAAGTCAAATAAAAACTTCCAGCACACACAACGTCTCGGATGTAACCCTAGTAACAGTAGAAGACGGAGCTACCGCAACTACTATGGCTGAGTGGTGCTTGTTCTGTGTGTTGTGCGAGTCCGGTGCATGCGTAGTAGAGGGCAAGAGTATATCGCCTCGGCGGCTAAATGAAAACCTGTTTGTGCGTCTGCACCGCCTACAGGGCTAAATGTGGGAGAAAATTGTAAACATTTATTGATTATTAGAAGTGGAGACACACGTAAAGGTGGGAAAGTAAATGGTTGTCAAGCCAGAGCCATGAGCGATGTTTGTGGCAAGTTTGAAGACAATTGGACAACTGTTGTGCTATGAGTTTGTAGTCTGCACACATACGTTCTTTACACATTCTTTGATGCTGATTCTACAGACATGGCCAAATTCACTGAAGAAGCAGTATGCTGCTTTTACGTTCTGAAAAAGCACCTTGCATTAGCTACACAGTATGGCGAGGAGTGACCACCATTTTCCCCATTGCGTCAGGAGACAGAGTCAGCTAAATGTGGAGCGGCAAAGTTAAGAGAAGTTACATTTTTTGCTGCTGCCATGCAGCGAGACAGAGTGTCAGCCAACCAGACCCATGCTGTCTTAATGTTGTGTAAAGAATTGTGAATTACCTTGGCGTTGAAATGTGATATACAAATAAACGTGCCTTGCACAATCAACCTTGGACTTAAGCAGTAGAATTGACTAACAGGAGATTCAGATGACTTTATTTAACCCAATGGGAAATTCATTGTGAAGCATACATTGATGTGAGGATCTAAGACGTCTTACTTGGCTATAGTATAGTCTAGAGGGAACAATAAATCACAAATATAGTCAGGAGCCAGACTATGTTTTATATGTGATTAAAATGATTATGAAATTCACTGGGAGCCAGTGAAGTGAGGATGTTAAACTAAAGTAGTCAATATATGGTTTAGCGACTCAAACAAGCTGGTCTGCGTGAGCACAGCCAGATGGCATGTGAAATCTATCAGCTGACAGATCTGCCAAAATTGGCAGCTTAATGATGCAATGCACTAAATCATGTGTGTATGAGGGTAAAATTCCATGCCGTTTTTTTAAAAAAACTAAAAAACGATATATCGTGGTACTTCTAAGTATGGATCGTCAAGGTAGGTACCAGTTAGTTTAGTTTACTACTGCTTTTAGTGATTTATTAGCACAATGTGTTTCGCCCTGAGCTTCGTCAGGTGCTATAGCACCTGACGAAGCCCACGGCGAAATCACTTAATGCAGTAGCAAGTTGTCCATCTCTGTTCTCTGGAGTGTGCAGTCCCTTCCTTATGGCAGGTCCTTATGGCAGTATGTGTGTGTATTTTTATATATATATATATATATATAAATATATATATAATTTATGTATTATTATTCTGGTTCTTCTAGTCTCGCATAGGCAGAGCTTTCATAGCTCTGCCTACTTGGCCTGAGAGATACATATACTGTACCTGTATATTACAAACCCCTCAGGGGAAACAGAACTCTTAGGGAAAGTAGAGCCCACTGGTGGTTTCTGTCATTTGACATATGTAATGGGGATAAACTGTAAAATATCATGTGACTTTTTCACTTGGACATGCCCAGAAGGCAGAGGGTCCGGTAAGTAATGGATGAGCCAACCTAACGATGGTAGCTGTTGAAAAAGGCACGAACCAAAAGATAGCCGTTAGCCTATTTGTTTCCATATAACCTGCATGTTGGCTAAAGCCTAAGCCTTAATACATCATCACATTACAGTAAAGCATAACTCTCCTACAGGTGGTTGTGAATGTTGTTTTGTTATTGATGGAGCAACGTTACTCAATGACTTAACTGTCCAACTTTTGAATCGGTTATGATTTTAAAATTCCTGTATTGTGAACCCGGCTCAACTTGGCTTTGATTGGAACATGTGCCACCCCGAAAGACACACAGAGAGGGGAGCGCCGTGTCTTGGGGCTAAAAGACAGGTGCTGGCTGCCAAGCAGCCCACTGTCTAACTAGAAGAACTCCAACTACAGTAGCAGCTGACTATATAAACAATAGAAGAACATTACTCCTCTGTGATCTAAATATGTCCTTACTTTAGACTCAGGGGTTGCCATACTTGGGTTTAATACAGTTCTAAGTTTGTCAGTCTGTCTGTTGTTCTTCATCTTTTTCTCCTGTGTTTATCCTCTTCAATGTATGACCAGTACTACATCTGCAGTAACTTTTATTAAGCATTCTGTAAACATGCCATTCTTCAACAAGGGTCATGTCTCGAGTTGTGCATTATTTGCTTAGTGACAATGATGTGCACAGTTTCGGCAAAAAAAAACATCTTCATTCAGACTGCATCCCATCACATTTTCCTCGCAAATACATATATTTTTTCGTCCCCTGGACGAGAAGACACCGTTAGTCTCGAGTCCTGGCACCAAGGCTCTCAGTGTAGCAAAACTATGATTCAAAGCTTGTTCAGGTCATGTGTAAGAACCTTAAAAGTATACTTAACCCCCCAGGGTTAAAAGATTAACAGCAGTAAAACTATATTATAATAATACATTCATAAACTCCCACACAACTGTCACAGTATAATCCATGTGTCATGTACGTTTATACCGGAAGTGTTTTAGTAAAGTTTGAGCAAAAGAAATATGGAAGTACTGAGGATATGACTGGATACATGACACCTGTAAGAGCTGTGTAGGAGTTTATAAACTGATTTTTGATATAGTTTTGCTGTTGTTCATCTTGGACCCCTATTTTCTTCAATTCATCAAGCATTTTCTTCGTTTTTTGATTTTCTCCATTCCCTGTAAAGGAATTATCCATGAATTCAAGGCTTCACTGGGTGGGAAATGAATAGAAAGCTATTTCTGGTGTGAAATATTCCTTTATTGCCGTCTAGAATCCATTGTTGGTTTTATCTACTGTTGCGTTATGACGCAATCTCTTTGGATTCAACTCTGTTGGCAGTGTGATTTTCTTGGACAGACGATAGAAATAGAAACTTGTTCAAATGGATCTTCAAATACACCTTGGAAACTGTTAGTATACCAGACCGTCACACCGCAGTAAAGCCTTTGTTTGTTAAACACTTGAATGAATCTGTAAAATACAGACAGCAGCAGCACCATTTGTCCAGGACCTTAGTATTTGACTCAAACCAGTCAGGAGCCGGTACCAAATTGCAACTGGTTCTAGTCGGTACCCATCCCTACATTCTGTGTTTTGAGGATGTGGCAAGGTTCAGTGCAATTGTCTATGGTGATGAAGCGACCTCCTCCTCAAAGTTGAGAGAAGTTCAAAGACAGCTGCGGCAGCCAACCAGAAGAGCGCTTTGGTCTGAAATAGCCGTAAACTAGGCATTCAAATGAAGGTGACGTGGTGTTTCAGACACTTTCTACTACACAACTATTTAGCGAAAAAAGAAGTGAAAAAAACAACGGTAGAAATCACTGCCGCTACTTGTGTGGATTCGCCATTACTGTATGCACTGGCATTCAAGGGTGCATGGTTGGTACGGCTGTCTGATGACAGATGGCAGTGATGAGGAGACAGACTTACCAATAGAGTGGTCTGTGCTTGTAGATCTGGTGTAGGCCAGGAAAGCAGCCAGCAGAAAGATAGAGGAGAGGAGCTCAGCTCGGCCAACAACACCAGTTACCTAAGGATACAAAGTAGTATAATATTAACACATTGAATGCCAATCGCGTAGATCTACGCGAACATATTTAAAGCCGCAGCGTGCCAATCGCATAGATCTACGCGAACCGGCGGTTCGGGTAGATCCCCCCCCAGGTGCACTTTCGGAATGTTTTGATCCATTTCCGGTTCCGGTTTGACGACCGTAAACATAATTATTTGGGATCCGGTTTTGCCGATCGCGTCGGCCCTCGTTCTAATGACGAAACTGAAACTCAATTATTTTCCTGTAGTTTTTTCTCCTCGCATATCACTGTTTAACGTGAACCGCTCTAACTACAACCATGGAGCTCCGTTTGACATGTGGTTTTCACTGGTAGATTCAGTGAGATGTCGCCGATGTAAACAGACAGTGCACAGCTCAATCTTATGGATTTTAACAAGGTCTACTCTATGGCGACGTGAAAAAAACAAAAAAACAACAATAACACGTTGGCACTGGTGAGTACATTATGAGATTAACGTCTGGCATGGAATGTGTTAATAAGTAACAGTAGTGGTGGGTGGCAAGTACTAGTAATAGAATTGGTACTGTAGTATAAGTTGTGGAAGGAGTAATACATAATAGTAGTGATGGTGCTGAGATGTGGTGATGTGGTGTTTGAAGCAGTATTGATAGAAGTACTAGTTATGGTTGCAGTAGTGGTAACAGTGGAACCAATAATAGCAAGCGTAGGAGTAATGTATTGTAAGTAGTAAAACAGAATTAATTGTACAAACTACTGGCAAAGTAGTTTGTACTGTCAGTAGTACTTGAAATGTGACCTGTTACAGCCATTACAATGATAACAGAAATCTATGATCTGAGTCAATGTATCTCAGTCGAATTTCCATAAAACACTTTGCTCCAGCTAAGAAGACAGGTTGGTAAATAAGGGTGCCAGGTAACTAAATAGCTGTAGACATTCTAATTTCTACTAGCCACATGTATTTGTATACTTGAGGACTGCCCCCAGGTGGTTGAATATGGAACTGTTATTCCCAAAGCCAATTGCCAGAGGCACTCTTCTTTCCCTGTTCGATGTGCCTCAACTTCAACCAGAGCACTCTACAAAGAACTTGACACAAAAACTACCCGTTTCCGTAGTTCCAGAAAAAGCATGCAGAAATGTTCAGAACTGAAAGTGTTTTGTAGCAGTGGAAGCGCTGCGTAGGTGTGGGCCAGGGACAACTGAGAAGTGAAAAGAACACTGTAAACATGCAGACCTGCTCCACTGATAATACATCAGGTATTAGACCCAAGTAAATGTAAAGAAACTGCTAGTTAAAAAATGCTACCATCAACAAGTGTTTGCAATTAAGAATTTAACCACTTAAACCCTCTAAAACAAACCTGAGTTGCAACTGTACTATTTTTACCCGCTTGCTGAAAGCTGGCGGGTCTATGCAGAGGCAGACCTATGACTCATCATTCGACAGATTCATTTGCATTCGACAGATTTGTTCGACAGATTTGCGTCATTGGCTGTCGTTTAAGCCAATGGGATACTTTCCCATACTCTGAACGGGCGGCCTCGTCCTCCCAAGCTATGGGACTATGCAGTCCTCCGAGCGCTAGCCGAATTTGGCTAATAGTTAGCTTGTATGATGTTACTAACTAACTGTTTTTAGCCAAGCGCGCTACTGTCCGCTCCCCATTAGTTATCGACGCAAGTCGCGTTATTACTCTCGTAATTTTCATGTATTGTACATCCCAAAACAAAATTTATTCACCATGTTATGGTGCTGTAATGACTTCCTATTTTCTCAACATAATACTGCCTTTCACGCGACCTGCCTTTTTACCCCCGGTCTCAGTAGCGGGGGGCGGGGCGGGTGCGGGGAGAGACCGGCGAGTTGAGTGAAACGAGTTGGGGCAAACGCAGTCCCCACAACATCATCATCAGATCTACAAGCTCACAACGCATCGCCGCCTTGTGAGCTTGTACATCTGCTATTTTTTATTATGACGTTTTATTGAATACTTCATTTACAAAAGACATTAATGAAACCAAATGGACCCATTTGGGTTTTTCTTTCATTTAAGCCAGTAGTCAAAAGGGCTAACTTGCAGTTATGCATTACAACTCAAGCCTAGCTGTTTCAAACAGTGAAATCAAAAGACACGTTGTGAGCTTCACTTTTATAAAGGGTTAGGGTTACATTGCAGTATTGATACTTTTACTTAAGTAAAACATTACAGTACTTTTTCCACCACTGTTGATGTTTTTAACATGACTGCCCTTACGCTACCTGTATTCTATGGACTCACTTAGTTTATTGTGAAAATAGTTTATTTCTTTCATACATAAATGAATACTAACTGGTCACCACCGGTCTTTTGTCCAGGAACAATGCATACAACACTATCAACCAGTCCTCCTGGGTGTGTGTGTGTGTGTGTGTCTTGTCATTTTAGTTGTTCATACATTTCTAAGTGAAACACTGTAGTTTTGACTTGGGTAAGGGTAGGCTACATTATGAAGTAACTATATCAGCTGGTGAAAATAGCAGATCTGTCAGATTGTAGATCAATTATTTTCACTATCATTGATATTGTACACACCACACACACACACACACACACACTTTATATTGGTAGCCAACCAATGAACCTCTGTGGAGTTATTTTTGTTGCATTCGAATGGCTGAGATTTTATTTTGATGACAACTTTTACATTTTGTGCTGCAGATTGGGGCAAAAACAGCCTGCCGCAAGCGGGTATATTATGACTTTGTCATTTCTTGTTTCACTCCAAATCCACCAAATCTCTGTCAAAACTAGCCGATCTACACAACGTGTTGTGCTGTGAGCTTGTTGATCTGTTATTTTTGGCAAACGTTCCCCCCAAAATAGCGATGCTAGGGTTCAAGTGGTTAATGTTTTACATCTTTTGGACCACTGCCATTTTCAAAATGTTCCATTTATGTTTTACCAGATACAGTATAGCTGGTGACTGATATTCTTGTATAGTTAGGAAGAATGACCTGGATAAAGGTCTCTCCCCTGAATAATCGTAACACTGTCTCTCGTATCTCTTTGTATGATCTGTAACATTGGGTTGCATGATTGATTGATTGATGTATAAAACCTCGTAAGGGCTTCGTATGCGTTTTCTTGCATCTGTGTACTGTAGCCTTTGTATAGAATGTATAGGTAAACACTTGCTACTGACCAGTAAACAAAGAAAATAAAACATTACATTTTTAATAGTTCACTTGTGAGATGAAAGTGGAATAAAACAGTGCAGGAGGACAAGGAGGGATGGTGTTAAAAAGGAGAATTTCACCTGTTTTTATGAAATTCATAAATTGGAATGTCATTCCTATAATTTAATGGGTCAAGCATCAACCATTTAACCGCAATACCTCAATTTTGGGCCAGTAATATATCACCTATCTACAATGAAGCATACATGCACAGAAAATGTTTCTTTAAAGCAGTCTTGAACTGTGTTAGAAGAATCTTGGGTTGTATAGCTACCTGGCCAAATGATAATCATACTGTAAGTCCAAATGTTGTGAAGTCAAGTCAACTCATCTTTATTTATATAGCAGATTTAAAAACAACAGCCGTTGACCCAAAGTGCTTTCCAATCAAGCATGACCAGCATCATCATGATAGCCATGAAAACAAGCAAAATGTAAGCAAGTAACTAAAAAACAATAAAAAACAGATGCACAGACAGAACAAATCTCTCAAGAATTATTGAAAACACATTACAATGTATGTAGAGGAAGGACAATACATAAACCAAGGAAGGATCTTCACAGAACTAAAAGCAAGGGAGAAGAGGTGGGTCTTTAGAGTTAATGTGTAATGTGGGATGGGAGACTATTCCAAAGTTTGGGGGCGGCTACAGAGAAAGCCTTTTGTTTTTAGTCAAGTTTGAGGGACTAAAGGCCTTTGCACACAGGGTGCGATTAGTCAATCAGTTTTTACCGCATGCGAAAAGACGCACGAATCGAACTGGGTTCGATTGAAAAAAAAACGCATCGCCTCGCCGCATCGCATCGCCTTGCCGCATCGCATCGCCGCACGGGGTGTGCATGAGGTCATTGAGAACCATGTGTTCATTTAAAAAAATCACACCCAGTGTGAAGTGGGCGGTGTGGTCATCACAGTGGTCATCATAGTGAATGAATGAAAAATGAATTTTTGGAAGTGCATAATCCTATTTATAGGTTATTAATGTCATCATGTGTCGCTAGCCAATCACAGTGCTGAATAGAGTCAGCCAATAGAGTCAGCCAATCACAGTACAGCTAGGGGTCTACTAATGGGCCAATCACAGTGCAGGAAACTAATACTAATGAGGTGTCCCAACCCCACTTATAGGGGCGGCTACACCACCCAAAAAATGTCCGTTTTTTCCGTGCGAAAAATCGCACCCTGTCTGCAAAGGCCTTTAGAGGAGCTGTTTAGATGATGACCTGAGTGCCCTGGGGGCAGGATATGGCTTTAGCAGGTCAGCGATGTACTGTGGAGCTAATCCATTTTGGGTTAAAAAAGAAAAAGGAGAATTTTAAAATCGATTCTATAATTCACTGGCAGCCAGAGCAAATTGGCTAGAACAGGGGTTCTGTGTAGACTTTTTTTTGTCCCAGTTAACATCCCAGCAGCTGCGTTTTGAACCATCTGTAGGCGAGATAAAGTGGATTGAGTCACTCCCAGGTATAGGGAGCTGTAGTAGTCCAATCGAGAGGTAATGAAGGCATGGATAACTGTTTCTAGGTCCTGGAGTGGTAAGATCGGCTTTAATTTAGCTATGGTTCTGAGTTGATAAAAGCTGCCCTCCACAACACTACTGATCGGTTTGCTTTAATTCAATGAGGAGTCCAAAAAGACACCACGGTTCTTAACTTTGTCATGCACATTAGCAGACAGTGGGCCACGAGCATCGTTCAGGGGGAGATGGATTCTTGAGGGCCAAATTTAATTTACTTCTGTCGATCATCTTTATCTGTTGTTCTGTTCTCCATGAGAGAGAAGCTAGAAGTAGCGATTCCATTCACTCTCACTGCATGGCAAATACAGATCTCAACTTTTTTGCAACACTCATGTACGACGAAGTAGAGCATTAATTTGTTTAGAAAAAAACAATAACTTGAAATATGTGCATACAAGGTTTGTATCTGACAGCAACGATATTCTCCATTCCATCTCTGCCATGTTACAGTGAAATTGCTTGACTGAACTCAATCAAACTCTCATCTTTTTCAATAGACATTATTCCAGGTTGACTTCCAGGGAAGTCGGAAAATGTTATAATGATAAGTCTGAAAGAGCATGTGAAACCCACCGACGACTATGAGTGATCAATTGAACCAAATTATTTTGACCGCAAATGACATTCTCACTCTCTGTTTTTTGCATCATTTAGATATTAGACCTCACAATCAGCACATTCCTCATTCTGGATTATGAGACTATACCGTAAACAAAATAATTGCATTTCAGGATGTCAGTACAATTAACATTAACATCACCAGTCAGAGAGACGACCAAAAACCGTTCAGAAAAAAAGACAGAGGGGGAGTGGTGGGGGGACACACAGGAGGCTCTTTGTCCGTATTTTATCATGAAGGGACCTTCAGTGCTCTGTGCATAAAATGAAAAACAAATGATCCGTTGAGAGCGAGATTCCAGACGGAGATAATGTGAAGGACATTCGCTGGAACAAGTCTAAGGACTCATTTGTTAGGCAAATGATCTCTTTTTCAAGGTCTGAGAGACTGCACTTAGATTAGACCAACGACATGGGTGGGGGCAGGGCGAGGTGGTGGTGTGGGGTGGGGTGTCGAAGCTGTACAAGCTGCTGTGTAAAGGAATAGCGCTCCACCCCTGGGAAGCAGAATGTTTTCTTTGTCTTTTCTAACTCTCTGGTCAGGGCCCGTCTGGTTATCAATTCAGCGGACTTGAATGGGATGAAATACAAGTACTAATTGGGGGTAGTGTGTAAGTGCGTGTGTGTGGGGGGGGGGGGGGGGGGGGAGAAACGTAGAGAAACGTGGGGAAACGTGGGGACGAGAACAAGGTCAAGTTCCAATAATCAAACAAACCTGAATGCTGAGTTCAGACCAAGTTCAGTCACAAACAGGTTGGGAAATGACCAAATTAACCACTAGCCACCAACCAAACACCATTTTTTGCTAGTAAGTTACAAACCACTTATGCAGGTAACCAGCAGCACTCACTCCAAGGGTCCTGTTTGGCCTATTTGGACTAGAAATAGGCCTGGAAAGTGGCTGGTGAATTCTGTAATCCAGCGATTCCCAACCTATGGGCCAAGGGCCCACTGGTGGAGCCATGAGGAGCAGGACGATGCCAGTGGGACCCCAAATAATTGGCAAAACAGTAAGATTTGAATGATAATATAACAGTAATACAAAACAAATGTATGTAAAACAAATGTTACAGTATTTTTTCTTTAAAACCTTAAAATGGGTGTTCATTTCGATACCGATCAATAGAAACTTAAAGTACACTATGTATTGATCCAAGCCGGAATACTTTAAAGATTTTCAAGTGGGACCTGACCCCGGAAAAGTATGGGAACCACTGCCGTAATCCATCAGCCACTGTGCCCGGCTGTAGGACAAAAGAAGTTGCCTGTAGTAGACTATTAACATTTCATATCAGATGAACACTTACTGCTTCAGCGTGGATTGGGTGAACAGCAAACAGCAGCGCCGCCACCAGGCTGGAGGTCCTGTCGAGGAATAGGCGACACACCCGCAGGAAGAGCACACACACCACGGCATGAAGTACCACATTAAGCAAGTGGTAGGAGGCAGAGGTCAGCTCACTGAAGACGTAGTTCAGCCGGAAGGTGAGCACAGTCAGAGGTCGATAGGATTTATGACTGCGCTCCTGTAGAGATTCGTAAACATAGCTTATCAGAGGCATGGTAACCCCACTGAATGTTTATCAGGAGTCATACATTTTGTCTGGACTGAAGTCACCCAACCCTCCATGCCCAGATTTCATTTACCTCAACAAGGTCACTTTTAGAACAATGCATTCAAGATTTCTGAAAGGTGCATTATATGTGATAGATAGTGGCTTCAGAAGGTATTCAGACGGCTTCTCTATTTATAATTGTTTTGCAAATTTACAAAAGAAAAAAACGGTACTCAGCCCCTTTATTCTGCACTTTTGGCACCTTTAGCTTCAAGTATTATTGTGTAGGCAGCTAGCAGCTTTGCACACCTTCATTTGTTAAGTTTCTCAAATGCTTCATCTCACGCTCTGTCAGCTTGGTGAACTGTGATGTTCAGGTCTCGCCACAGATGTTCAATGTGGGGTTAGAATCTGGGCTTTGACTGGGCCACTCATTGGACATTCCAAGAATTAAGTCCCACACTCCAGCGTTGGCTAGGCTGTGTGCTTCGGGTCATAGTCGTGCAAAAAGGTGAATGTTCTGCCCAGTCTGAGGTAGTGTGCACTCTGACAGAGGTTTTCTTCAAGGACCTCTCTGTATTTGGCTGTTCATTTTTCTTAACTCTTGACCAGTCTTCCAGGCCCTGCTGCTGAGAAACAATTAACATCCCCATAGTACAGTATGATGTACCAAGCTTCACCCAAGGGATGCAATTAGCCAGATGATAAACAGTACAGGTTTTCACCAGACGTAGTGCTTGGCATTCAGTCCAAGAGTTCCAGATAATATTTTCCTCATGCTTAAGAGTCCTTTAAATGCTGTTTGATAAACTCCAGAAGTGCTGCATTGTGTTTACTCAGGAGTGGCTTAATCACACTAGAGATTTACAACAATTCTAATAGACCTATTCGTTTTAGTTATTCACCATGACCACACCATTGGTATTTTGCTTTTGCCCACATCATGAGGCTACTGTTAAAAACCCTTTAAAAAATAAGTTACGTTTGATGATCCAATGGCAGACATGTACATGACTTTATATTTTGGGATTATTACAAGTTGCTTCACTGTGCTGATTTGGAGTGTTAGAACCTGTTTGTCTGTCTTGTTGAAATGTTGACTCATTGTGCTTGTATTTGACAGTTGACAAATGTTGCATGTGTCTGGCCACAGTAGAGTTCAAAGACACATTCAAGCATTTTGGCAGGTCTAACTCTGCCTAAATGCTCTGTGCTCATTTCTGGGTAACTTATTTTGTGTTTACTACAACAGAACAATGAAAACTAAAATGGAAATGGGACATGACATAATTTGCTTACTGCTATAGGTTACTGTGTTTGCCCCATTAGTCCCATTTAAACCAATAGAGGCCAAGTTGTTCAGTGATCAGCATATTATGTTTACTAGTTTATTATGATTGGCTGCAAATTTCAAGAAATCTGTAATAAAACGCGTGATAAACCGTTTTAGCCATTATGGAACACCCCAGTCCGTCCACCCTCCCGTTATACCAACCGACTATTTCCAGCTGCCTGCTATTTCCACCCAGCTAAACATTGTATAAACTTCTGGAACACCCTGTATCAAGCTCATAAGTCTTGAATCAAGTCTCTAGGAAGAGACTGGTTCCAAGCTCCTTCCATTTCATAATGATGGCATCCACTGTTTTAAAGGCCCCTTTTCCACCAAACTAGAACCAGTGCTGTTCAAGATTCTTGGAACCTTGGTGCTTTCTAGCAAACCGGACACGAACCGGCTTACGTTCCCACCACATTTAACGCTAAACGGTGCTGCGATCAAGATTTTTCAATACTGATCCGATTCCGATCAGGCAGCATTAAAACAGATCCGATTTGATTAATACCGATCCGATATGGCATGGCAATTTATATTTATATTTATTTAACTCACTTACAGCTCGCTGTGACAAAAGGCCTTTATGCACTATGAGCTGTAGAGTGTGAGCAAAGCATCCTAGGCTTCCCACACCTAACTGATCCATAGCCTTTTTCATATTAGAGGCATTGTCTCTTAAAATGACATGGACCTTCTTTTTGTCGATCTTCCATTCAAGCAGCATTTGAATTATGGCACCCGTGATGGCATCAGCTGTGTGTGAACCTCTGAACTCGGGTGCATGTAACACCGCTCTCTTCAGGGTGAGCTAACCCTAACCCTCAGACTCAATAAGGACATCGGACTTACATCTGAACTCCAGATGTCGGTCGTGAAACTAATTGCATCTGCACTCTCCACATATGCAGCCAGGAAACCTCGCACATCTTTACGAATCTGGGGGCTGCCGGTATCAGTGATAACTGCGGCTGGGCATATCGTAGCGAGGCTCTAGGTGCTCTATTAAGCGTTTAAATCTGACATTATTCACCACCGACAGTGGTTGGTCATACAGCACTTTTATTTATTTTGCCTTCTTGCTCTCTCTTGGGAGTTTTTCACGCTTTTCAAGTGTCTCTGCCAACGTTGGTTGTTGGGAGTCAGCGTGTGGTCGCTTTTTCTTATCTGTAGCTTTTTGATATTCCGAATATAGGTCTTTATGGTGTTTTTTAAGATGATTAATTGGGTTGATCGTGTTATACCGAACATTGACGTTGCCACCGCGTGGGACGTCTTTTAGACACGATTTGCGCTGGGCTGTTGGGTCCTTGTCGGCTTTTAACACGAAATACTCCCACACGGCTGACATCGCTGCTTTCTGCTCGTACTGTAGCTCTGCTATGAGCTGGAGCTAGCCTCCAGCCGTGCTAATAACAAACAGTGGTGTGATCACATGGCCTCTGCATGCCGCTGCATGCTGGAGCCAACGTGCTGGGAGTGGGAAGGATCAAAGTGCTGGAGCGGATTACTGGAATGGAGTACTTAGATCGGAGCGTTTGATCGGTCATTTTCGCTGCAGTCCGATCCACACTTTTTTGTTGATATCGAGCCGATATCCGATCTGTTAATCGGATTGCGGTATCTCTAACGCTCACCCCAAAACATGATTTACGCCTATCAGTACGTAACTCGGACGGCGCTGAGTCGGCTCAAGCGAACTTCACAACGTTCGTCGCGGCAACTTGCTCGCTTTAGCTCGCTTGGTGGTGCCTCTCGTGGCTCAAGTTTGCTTGAGACGGACAAAACACCTACTGAGCCCTGTCGGTAGGTCAGTATCTCTTGATTAGACCAATCAATAGCCTGATTAAACGTGATAATGTCCAATTCAGTGCACTGACAGTATTCGAAATGGGTGGTACTTTACTGTTAACACAACACTAGCACAACATCAACACAACTCTATAACACCAACACATCTACACAACACAAACACATTACACAGCCATGCAACTTCTAGGACACACACACACACACACACAGTATGGGTCTGCCCTGCACTAGTATTTTCTGTATTCTGAAGCCGTCATGGAAAAGGTTAATTGAATATCTTCCAAAGCCATATTGAGATCATTTAATTATGTGATGAGTTTCATTCTGAAATGCATTTTAGTTATAGTACAATACTTTACAGTTTGCACCAAAAACGTTAATGCAAATGTCCCATAATCATTCTAAACAATATTATTCAAGTCATTTCATCTTATGACTCTGTGTGCACTGGTGATGATGATGCATAGGGGAAAGTAGTTTACCTCAGTCATAGGCGTCCCCCAGAAGTCATTTTGGAACAGGTTACGAAGAGGGGTTGTGGGCCGCAAGTCCTTATTGTCAAGGATTGCTGAGACATCATCAAACACAAAGCCGCACGACAAACTGTTCCAGTAGCACCCCACCACCAGTCCAGTCAAAAGCAAGATCTCCTTCCATGACACGACAGCCATTGCAGACCAAGGGCCTCATTGATCACTGTCCAAAAATAGAGAAAAGAAGTTACTGAATAACAAGTCTCAGTGCCACAGCAGCCATGTTGTCTGCAATTCCATTGTAAAGTCAAACAGAATGCCACTACAAATGCAGACTGATCACAAACATGGATCATGTGAGGGGGAAAAAGCACCATCCCTATTTTCAGTACTTTTACTTCTTCTCCACTACATCTGAGGCAAATATTGTACTTTTAATTCACTAAAAGTATTCGAAAACTAGGGGTTACGTCGTAGGTAACCCCAGTTTTCTTAGTTTCGTAGTAAGAAACTTACTTATGCGATGATATCCCATAAGTAAGTTTCTTACAAGAAACTAAAGAATAATAGGTAAACCCAGTTTTCTTAGTTTCGTAGTAAGAAACTTACTTATGGGATATCATCGCATAAGTAAGTTTCTTACAAGAAACGAAATAATAACTTGAGTTACTAGTTACTTTGTAGAGTTCGATATTATAACAAAACATACATTAACCACTTCAGCCATACATTTCGGCAATTTGAAAATAGCCAATCTACAAGCTCACAATGTGGCATCGCGATGCATTGTGAACTTGTAGATCTGCTATTTTCATATACAATATATACATTTTATACATTTGAAAACTTGTGAAATGGGGACGTTCTGCATAATGACAACTTTCTACTTTTGGTACTTTAAGTACATTTTGATACCAATACTTTTATACTTTTACTCTGGTAAATTTTGAATTCCGGACTTTTACTTTTAACAGAGTACTTGTACTTTGCAGTATCGATACTTTTACTTAAGTAAAACATTTGAGTACTTTTTCCACCACTGCATAATTGATTGATGCACTTTATTTAGTAAGACATGAGAAACAGTACATGGAAGTACAATTCACAATACAAGGTCTACTAAACTGGATGACTCATAAAGCACTAAGCTTGTTTAAAATGAGTTCCCACGCACACAAATCATGATGACATATAAGAGACAGACAGATATATATACACTACTATACAGAACGTCATACAATCAGCTTACAGGTGACTGGTAAGTGCATAGTTATAGCCAGTCTGAGACTGGCCCTTGTAAAAAAGTCAAAGCCGGCTTTAATCCTTTTAGCATCCTATTGTATAGAACTGTACTTTCCTGTGCTTTTTTTGCAAACTGTTAATCAGTGGTGGAAAAAGTACTCAAATTCTTTACTTAAGTAAAAGTACCAATACTGCAATATAAAAATATTCTGAATGATACAAGTAAAAGTCCAGAATTCAAAATTTACTTGAGTAAAAGTACAAAAATATTGGCATCAAAATGTACTTAAAGTATCAAAAGTAAAAGTACTAAAATATTTGAAAATAGCAGATCTACAAGCTCACAACGCGTCGCAGTTGTGAGCTTGTAGATCGGCTATTTTCAAATAGGGCTAAAGTGGTTAATGTATGTTTTATAATATAATAATTTATATCTGAAAAGTAACTAAAGTTTTCAAATAATTGTAGTGGAGTAAAAGTACAATATTTGCCTCTGAGATGTAGTGGAGTAGAAGTTAAAGTATAGACAATTGGAAATACTCCAGTAAAGTAAAAGTACCTCAAGATTGTACTTAAGAACAGTACTTGAGTAAATGTACTTAGTTACTTTACACCACTGCTGTTAATACAGTATTCAATCAAACAAGACTACATGGACAGGAATGACAGCTGGACTGCTAGCAGCCTGACACGCCTAGGTTCAGGTTGCTATAGTAATAAGTAGCTAACGTAGTTGGTATCCACCCAGCTAATGTACAAACTAACATTGGACATTTGTTAACTGGTATTACATCACATTAAGTACGTTATAACTTATTGCATACATGTATTACATAAATAGTCACATTAACATATCAAATTAGCAAGCGAGCTAACGATGACTTTAAAGCTACACCCGTTACTTTAACAGCAAACATTTCTTGCCCATATGTGGCGTATCTGTGTTTCTCTTTAGCCACGCACTTTCTTCCATAAGATATAATGAGTGAATCGGAGTTTAAATATGAATGATGTAATGTATAGAAAACATACGTTAGTGCATTAAATCTGCAGTCGATATTCCACTTTAGTGCTTAATGCTAATGCTAAAGCTGGCACATTCAACGACGACCGACCACTTCCGGTACAGAGTTGAAGAGCAGAGTTGCCGGATTTAAGCGAGAGAAATAAGCAACCAGGTCTATGGAAACAAGCCCAAAAGAAGGCCACATGAGCGCTTTTAACCTGCTTTAAACCCAGGCCTGCATTGGCTATTTGAAATAGCCAATGCCAACTCTTGCAATAAAATATGGAATATTTTGAATATTTTTTTTAAATATTCACAAATGCTCCCTGTCACAAAACTTCTTTTTTTGGGGGAAAACAAGCCTAAATAAGCAAGTACACTTTAGAAACCAGCCTAGCCCCATTTAGAACCTCTCCCTCCGCGGAGCTATACAGCGGAGGGAGAGGTTCCGATTGGAGCTATTATAAACCAGCCCAAAAAACCGCAACCCGCAACTACCAATATTTACAAGCAACTTTACAGAGAAAGAAGCCCAAAGTCGCTTATAATAAGCCGACATGGCAACACTAGTTGAAGAGTGTCCGCTGTCGGAAACATACAAAACTGAAATGAACTTTCATTTTTTGATTGATTAAATATTTTATTAGACACAAACAGTGGTGGAAAAAGTAATTGTAGTGGAGTAAAAAGTACAATATTTGCCTCTGAGATGTAGTGGAGTAGATGTAAAAGTACTGAAAATTGTAGCCCTGAAACATGACTGTCATACCATGACAGTCATGGTGCCGAGTCCCCCTGGTCTAAAGTTGTGTTCGATTTTTTCACATTGCCATCTCTCACATAAACATAAACGTTACGATTTCAAATATAAAGTGCTTACCACCGAGCCACGGATGTTACAAGGCGATGCGGACCACGATGAGTACCCGTATCTCCCGTATTGTTCAATAAAAAGCATTTTAATCCCATCGCCGGCCATTTTCTTTTTTTTTAAATTTTGGTTTTGTAATGTATCAGAGTGCAATACACCTCCCAACCATTAGTGTCGCATGGTTGAAAGTATCGGAGACAATTTGGAGAAAATGGCCGGCGATGGGATTAAAATGCTTTTTATTTAACAATACGGGAGATACGAGTACTCATGGCGGTCCGCATCGCCTTGTAACATCCGTGGCTCGGTGGTAAGCACTTTACATTTGAAATCTGAACGTTTATGTTTATGTGAGAGATGGCAATGTGAAAAAATCGAACACAACTTTAGACCAGGGGGACTCGGCACCATGACGCTTGTATACAAGCGTCATGTGAACCATGGCTATGAAAATTGGAAATACTCCAGTAAAGTAAAAAATACCTCAAATGTGTACTTAGTATTAGTACTTCAGTAAATGTACTTAGTTACTTGTTTCAACCACTGTCTGAGTATGTTTGTTTGATTGTTTTGTTTTTTTTATACATTTGAGAGTGGGTAGAGAAAAAAACAACGATCGAGATAATCGCTTGGCTTCGTCATAGTTTTTCACGACAGCCAGAAAGTGCTACAAAAAAACGCTTTACGATTGTTGTCAACGGTATCCTAGCAGCCACCACAGTGCCAAGTTATGTCGATTTAGCTCAATGTTTTGTAACTTAGGAGTATAAACAAAATATTTGATAATATAAGTGCCCTCCAGCTCAAAGTATAATTTGCAATAGATCACTCGATCGGCACTTGGGTAAAATAAAATAACAAGATATCACGTTATACGAACTTAATAATTCAATCAGAAACCAAAGGTTAGCTATTGACGCTAATGTAAACATGAAGAATGGAATCGATAGATATAGCCTACTATGTTGGAGCTGATCATCTTGCCAGACAACTAACTCCTTTATTCAGCTCCCTGTAAACATCCCCACAGAGTGACACAGATTTGCCAGGATGCCTGCTGTTCTGGACTGGAACATATTGATGGGAGCAGACCCAGCAACACTGCCTGACAGTGAAGAAAACCAAGCAGACCCCCTCTTCGATATGCTCCTGATGGTATAACGTTCATTCATTAAACCATGTAATGTGCATGCAGGCTAAGGGTTGGGGTGTCATTGTGTCAATATCACACCTTTTTTTAAAGTGTCCAATTCTACTCGCTTTCATCACAGCCATTTCGTGCCAGCTGACTATGAATGTCTTGTCTTTGTTGTACCTGTACTTGCCCTAGAATGACTGATATTCAATACATTTAATGTATTCCATCCACATACAGAGTCATAGATGGCACACAAAATGCATTTTCGTGGGGGGGGGTTCATCTGGGCACCTTTTTTTAAGTTCTGGCATAAAATGTATTCAGTAAAATATCTCCACTTTTCCATGACATAAATACGGACCACATTCTCTGTATGCAACAGGCGGCTTTCACAGCAGCACTAAACACATGTAAACTTTTTCAATGAACACATACTGTATGTATGGGTGGGACAGACAAACTAACAGGTGTGTTGCGATGGGTGCAGGACCAGTTCAGTGGCCTTGTGGTTAGAATGTCCGCCCTGACATTGGGAGGTTGGGGATCAATCCATGTCCGAGTCATACCAAAAACTATAAGATGGTAACCTGGTTCCTGACCATAGACCCCGCTCACTCTCAGAGTGGACTGCCAGCTTCAGTCTGATAATCGGGCTAATAAAATGGTACTACCCAGTGCCTCCCTGCTTGTCACTCAGCATCAAGGGTTGGAATGGGTGTAAGACAAGTCCCTGCAACATACTAGTGTCATGTCCAGGTGTTGTACTTGTACATCAAGCTGCCTCATGCTAAAGAAACAGGACATAGGCTCCTGTCCTGATCTATGTGCCACATGGCTACTTACTTACAGTACTTACTTACACACGGAGCTATACAAATTAGAATGCTGCTGAGATGAATCCCTCCATGAAAGTGCATTGCATGTTCTATGGCAGTGGTTCTCAAATGTTTTAGCTTCAGACCAAGAGAAATTTGATGTCTCCCCGGGATCCAAACTAGTGAAAATAGCAGATCTACAAGCTCACAACACGTTCAGCGCGTTGTTAATTTTTAAAAATCTTTTGAATTAATATTTCTTTTCGTGACCCACACCGTGACCTAATCGGTCCGTGACCCACAAATGGGTCCTGACCCACTGTTTGGGAAACAGTGTTCTATCGTTGTATATGAAATGCATGCAATGTATGCGGTATCAGCCATTCTCGGGCTATACCTGTACCACTGCATACTGGGACAAGCTTGATCTGGACAATGCCCTGTTCGTTCCTCTCAAACAATTGCATTTATCAACACTGTCTGTGTTGATAATGAGATTGTTCTGCATAAATGCACTTTATCCCTCTACAGTCAATTACATATTAACTTGGGTTCCGCGCATATAAACTAGATACATTTACTTTGTTGTTTTGTGGTTATCTTAAGTGAATCAGAATCAGAATCAGAATCAGTTTTATTGTCACATCACAGGTTTACAAGGTAAAAAAGTGGGTGAAATTCTTTTTTGTACATCGTTCCCATCGCAACGTTAGTTTCCATAGAAAGAAGAGGGGGGGGGGGGGGGAGAAGAAGAGGGTGGGGGGCAGGTGGGAAGGAGATCAAAAACAAGAGAGCAACAGAAGGCCAGACAAGTTATCTACATATTTACAAATTACCTGAGATAATAAAAAAACTAAAAAACTAAACTAAGGTGCCTGAGCATAGCAGCAATGTATTGTATACTGTGCATGTTATACTTATACTGTGCATGATAGACAAAGGACGTTAAGGTGCTTAGAGGAAAAGGAGCACAATAAAAAGACCCAAAAAAAGTCAGTGCGTTATACAAGGGATTAAGGTGCAAAAGGTCAGTGCGTGTCCACCTAGAGTGGACTGACCCTAGTATAATCCGCATGTAGCTCCATGAGGGAGTGCAACAAAAGTCATTTGTACCTGGTGTAGTCCACAGGTGTGTCCGAGGGGGGGCTAAAGTCCAAGTAATTGTCCCTGGTATAATCCACAGGTGTGTTCAGGAAGAGCCAGAAAAGTCTGCGCCGCCTGCTGTCAGGCTGCTGAACTCATCCAGGCTTATGCCCCATTCAGCATTCTGACAGCGGCTGGATTGAAACTACACCAAAATCTGGTGGTGGAACTCTTGATACTGCGGTAGAGCCCCTTGCCCGGTCGCGGTCGTTGTAGGGGGTTGAACAGTCTGTGACTTGGGTGGTGCTTGTCCTTGATGATGCGCTTGGCTTTGACCACGCACCGCTTTTTGTACAGTTCCTGGAGCGCTGGGAGCTCGATTCCCATTATCCGCTCTGCCGATCGCACTACTCGTTGTAGGCTGACCTTTTCTCGGGCAGTGCAGTTCCCGTACCAGGCCGTGACACAGCCTGTTAGGATGCCTTCAACAGAACTGTTGTAGTACAGCCTAAGGATGCGACGTCCTACTCCGAGCTTCTTCAGGCGGCGGAGCCAGTACAGTCGCTGCTGAGCCTTTTTCCTCACGTGTGTGGAGTGCGTCTCCCATTTGAGGTCCTCCTCGATGTGTACTCCGAGGAACTTGAACTCGCTGACCCTTTCCACTGCAGCACCGTCGATGAGGATGGGCGCATGGTCTCTCCGCGGCCTCCTGAAGTCCACGATCAGTTCTTTGGTCTTGTCGACGTTGAGAGAGAGGTTGTTCTCACGGCACCAGTGTGCCAGTGATTTGATCTCCTCTCTGTAGTCAGACTCGTCGTTGTTGACGATTCGGCCTATCACTGTCGTGTCGTCCGCGTACTTTATGATGGTGTTGGAGACATGTGTGGCTATGCAGTCATACGTGTACAGGGAGTAGAGGAGAGGGCTCAGCACGCATCCCTGGGGTGCTCCAGTGTTGAGGGTCAGGGGGTCGGATGTGATGCTGCCCATTCTCACCACCTGATGTCGGTTGGACAAGAAGTCCTGTATCCAGTCGCACATGCTTGGGTGTAGCCCTAGGTGTCTGAGCTTTTTGTCAAGTATTGCTGGGACAATGGTGTTGAATGCTGAGCTGTAGTCCACGAACAGCATACGTACATATTTGTCCTTCAGCAGCTTGTTGTCCATGTGCGAGAGGACGGTGTGGAGAGCCATGGCAATAGCGTCGTCGGTGGATCTGTTTTTGCGGTATGCATACTGCCACGGATCCAGCGAGGCAGGTAGCGTGGAGCTGATGTATTCCCTCACCAGTTTCTCGAAACACTTGCTGACGATCGGGGTGAGAGCAACAGGTCTCCAGTCGTTCAGGCATGTCACTTTGGCCTTTTTGGGAATGGGCACAATGGTTGACATTTTGAACCCTGCAGGGACCACAGCCAGGGAGAGGGAGAGGTTAAAGATGTCAGCGAAGACACCCGCCAGCTGGTCTGCACATGTCTTAAGGACCCGGCCTGGAATCCCATCAGGTCCGGCTGCCTTGTGGATGTTGACCCGTGTGAAGGCTGTACGCACTTCTCTCTCCGAGATGGTTAGAGGAGGGTTCTCCTCTGCTGGTGCTGCTGATGGCCCCGCTTGGCTGCCGCGGTTGGAGCTGATCTCAAACCGGCCGTAGAAAGTGTTCAGTTCGTTGGGGAGGGAGGCAGGCGGGTTCACCTCGCTTCTGGTTCTTGTTTTGCAGTCTGTCAAGGTGTGTACTGCCTGCCATGTGCTCCTGATGTCGCCACTGCTGAGTTTGTCTTGCATCTTTCTTGTGTAGGCCTTTTTCGCCTTCCTGATGGCGCTGTTTAGGGCCGCGCGCGTCGTGTTGCGCGTTTCCACGTCGCCAGATTTGAAACCAGCGTCCCGTTCATGCAGATGTGCACGTACTCCGCTGTCCATCCATGGTTTCTGATTGGGATAGATCCGAACTGTCTTTTTTGGGACTATGTCATCTATGCACTTGCTGATAAAGCCAGTGACTGAGTCTGAGAGTTCGTTGATGTTATTCCCAGCGGCGTTCTTAAACATCCCCCAGTCAGTCTGGTAGAAGCAGGATTGTAGCATAGCGTCTGTGTCCTCAGACCAGATTCGGATTTCCTTCTCAACGACCGGCTCCCTTTTTAGCCTCTGTTTGTAGGCAGGTAGCAGCTGGATGGCGTCGTGGTCAGAGCTTCCTAGCGGTGGGCGGCGGAGAGCTTTGTATCCATCCTTGAAGGGCGTGTAGCAGTGGTCAAGAATATTGTCACCACGGGTACTGCAGGCGACATGCTGGTGGAATTTGGGAAAGACCTTTTTTAAGTCTGTCCGGTTGAAGTCGCCTAGGCAGATGACTGCGCAGTCCGGGTGGCGATTTTCTTGTGCACTGATCGCCTGGTGTAATTCCCTCATAGCTGTGTCCTTATTAGCTCCAGGATGAATGTAAACAACGGCTACAATCACGATGCTGAAGTCGCGTGGTAGGTAGAAAGGACGGCAGGCTATGATTAAAAGTTCAAGGTCTGGTGAGCAGTGACTGTCTAGGATTTTAACATCTTTGCACCAGAAATAAGACCAAAGTAAGTTCACCCAATTTTCACAGTTAACTATGCAACTCTTTGCAGGTTGAAGAACGGGAGCTGAACGATAAATCCTCAGAGCAAATGATCCAACTCTTCAGAGTTACTCGGGCCCTGCTGAAGGTGTTGTATCTCATTTTCAAAGTGAATAATTTAGGGTCAAAGAAGCAAAGCTCCACAGGAAGTGGAACCCTATTGATTTTGTTCAAGTCCCCACTTCAATCTTCTCAATCACCCAAAACGTATCTACAGACTTCACTGATCTTTTGTTGTTAAAGAAATTCAATCTGTTTCAATTATAGAGGCCAACACATTTTTCTTATTTTCCACAACAATTGAAGTGATGTGAAACACATCTTCTCTGAAGGTCATGAGCTACAACAAATGTTTCTCAAAGGAGATTTGTATTTCTCAACAGCATCATTCTAGTGATGACCATGATTAATTAAGAAAATCAAGAGCTTTCCTTCTTGTCAATTAAGAAACAAGCATCCAAATGTTCACAATCTGCTTGGACCATATATTTATTCAAATATTAACTTTGTACATGGTGACAGTAATGCTTGATCATTTCACCCACCCCCTCTCCTTTTCTCTCTCTCAGAAGAAGGATCGGGAAGTTGCCCTAGCCTATGATTTCCTTGATAAAACAGGCTTAGAGCAAGCGCAAACTGGTTAGTGGAGAGAAATCTTTTAATTTACCAAACTACACATTCTCTGTTAATTTGTTTGTTTGTTTTTTCAAATCAGCTTTTTTTTTTTAAATCAGCTGCAGTCAAAATATGTTTGTATGTGCTTTGTAGAAAATGAATTGCGCACCAAGGTGTCAAAGCTGGAAGAAGAACTGGAGGTAACACTCAGCCTGTTTCTCTCTCTGCCCTTTTCTCTCTCCTTTCTCTGATACAACAATAACTGTGAGATAAAAAATCATCCGCTGACCAATTAACCTTGACCAATAGAGTGCTACATAGATTATGTCTTTTTGTAGGCCAACCTGGTAGCTGTCGCCACTATGGGTTCCCACCGCACATTTCTAATAATAATAATTGTGTGTTTTGCTAATTATTTGGGGGCCCACATGCAATATCTTCACGGCCCAGCAGTGGGCCCCGGCCCACAGTTTGAGAACCACTGCTCTATTCAACTTGGACAGTAGATTACAGATTACAGCTCACATATGTCTGGTAACAGTGCTTTGAGCCAATGGTGGAATGAATCTTCAGCTGCAAAGGAGATTGGGTGTCCTTAAGAAGATTACAGCTAATTCCTTGTATGCACACAGCCATTTGTCGTAGTTACAACTTTTCTTTTTTTCCATTTCTATTCTTCCCACAGAAGTTTCTAATATGAAATTGGTTTCCACTGCATAGAAGAATGGGGCTTTTATCAATTAAGAATGCATGCACAAGCTAGCGTTGTAAACAGATGGACATGAAGGGCGACTGAGAGTTCTTCTTACGTTGTGTTGTTTATTTGCCTTGCTTCAGGTCCAGATGGCTCAGCGCACAGGCACCGGGAGAGACACTCGCTTCATGCGTGATGAACTTCGGCAGCTCGAGAGCCAACTGGAGCAACGGGAAAAGGAATACTCTCAGTTGAAGAGGGAGATGAGTAAGGAGAAGAAGACCAGTGAGGAGGTATGACCCATTGTTATCCATCATTTAGCTGCATGCTCTCCGTTTCATGGTATTCCACATGCAGGGATGGCAGCATCTAGGGGTGCAACAGTTAATCAAACTAGTACTAGTACGGACGGTACCGTACTAGAATTATTAAAAAGTATCGATAATTTAAATTGTAGGTGAAGATTTTCCCAAAATCTAAAAAAGAAAGTGAAGATAGACGGTCTACAGTACATAGCTCACAACATGTCTTAATGTGATGCATTGTCAGCTTGTAGATCGACCTTTTTCACAATTTCTGCAAAACACTGTTGTGCAACAGTCGATTTGTTGATATATACAAAATATATCAAAATTAGCTTTTCGATTCATCAAAAAAGTAATTGATAGAATAATTGCTAAGAAAATGATCGATAGTTGCAGCCCTAGTAGAATCGGATGACTCTCTTTAAGAATATTTCACATTCTTGCTGTTATGAATTTGATTTGATCCCCAAAATGTTTTACATTGCAAGTGATTTGACTCATTAATTATATCTTTAACATTTTATCAAATGAATTCTTATGGTTGTTTTATGGTATTAGACATCCCAATAAATAAAATTTGCCCTGTGTAACAAGATTATTTAAACCTTTATTAATCCCGGAGGGGAGGGGGGGATTGGTAATCTGGTCATTTCAGTGGCCAAAGAAACTCATCTCAATACAAGATTCAATAAAACAGAAAAAAACAAGAAAAAAGGTGTAAGGCCCCTGACTGAACATGACTTAAATCTGTGATGTTTATAACATGGAAATATTGTTTTCCTCCATTTAAGCTCGCATTAAATCTTTAGGGACACAGTAATGTATGTCTCTCACGTACCGTCCGTACTAGTGTGTCCTTAAAGTTCAAGCACAGTCATCTCTACCTACAGGTTTTTATTAACCCTCGTCTATTTCCACCGTGTTCTCTCAGTTGGTTGTGCGAGCGGAGGAGGCCGAAGATGAAGTCAGGAAGCTCAAAAGAGAGGTTTGTTGCCCGTGAACACATCATACAATTCATAAATCTTTCTTAAACCATGACATGGTGTCCGCGGGTTAGTCAAATGTATTAGAAGGTAATAAATCAATTTAGAAAAGATCGATTTTGTATTTTGAATTTGCATATTTATTCCTTAAGGCGACGTGGTTGTACGGCAATATTGCATGAATGTGTTTTAGCGCTTGTGGGATTTCTGTCTGTGGGGTGGATTTAATCAAGTTGTGAAGATACAGCTGTAGGCCGCAACAAGAAAGGAATGGAAGTTAATCAACCCAAAAATGTAAATAATCATTGTTTACGTTATTTTTTGGGTTGATTCACTTTCATACATTTCTTGATGTGGCTTACAGCTGTATCTACACAACTTAAACTGTTGGATGTGGACTGATCTCATCACAAGACTACATTTGGGCTCTGAAAACATGTGACAAACTTGTTTGTTTGGTTAGAGGCACCCTTTAAAGGTACTGATGTAACCAGTTAGAATTCGAAGTGGCATAAAGGTCTTAAAGTTAAAATATATTGAAAGGGTCTTAAAAATGTATATTGAATTAAGTTTGCTGATACCTGCAGATACTCTGTCATGAAGCTCTGTGCTGTCTTTGGGTGATGTACTGTCACTGTGCCTTCCTTCACTGTACTGTCACCACTGTATGTACCTTCCTTCACTGTACTGTAACTAACATTTCACTACAGTGTTCTGTCATTCTTTGTGCTGTCCATATTAATCTTTTCCTTTCATTTTCCTTTCATCTCTTTCTGTTCCGTCGATATAGAATAAAAAGCTTAATAAAAAGGTAAGAGGCAGTCAGTGTAGTTTAGAAGTATTTGTAAGATTTCTGAAGTAAGTCTCCATCAGGTAGTATTTGAACTGTAGTAGAATTGGGTTGTAAGTGAGACGGGGTAGACTGTTGATCGTGTGGACCTTCAGACATATTTTAGAGATGTTGTGAACTTGTGAAGCACCATCTAGTAGCTGCTTCCGTGTGTTATAATGTCTGACAGACTGACCTGGGTCAAATGCCATTCAAAAACATTTGTACGTTAAAACCCACTGTCATATGTTTTTAAAGGATACTTCATTTAATTTAGCCACATGAACCTCATTATCTGCATTATACAATTGGAATTGAAATATACCTATTTTTGGTGTGTTTCAGAGGCGACAGTGTGTGAGGCAAAGCAAATGTCTTTGCATGCAGAAGTCTATTCAAAATATCCCTGAGGTTAGATATAACTTCAGAGGGGTTGTCCTGTACCACACAGGGGACAGACGGTTCATGACCTTGAAAAGTGCAGCAGTACCTAAGAAATATTCTCACCACTTTCAACCCCTATCTTGTTGACGGAATATTTCACACGTTACATTATATTGCTTAACACGGAAGATAATGCTTTTACATTGTTATTTTGAGAGGGCAAAGTAAATCTTTACCATCTGACTCATACGTATTAATTTCCTTGGACTTACAGTATGTCATAAGAATGAAATTACCCCTTATTTTTATCAGTCACATTATTGTATAGGCGTATGACATGGCTCCTACTAACACAGTATGCTTGTCTGAGCAAATATGGGAAATTGTTAAAAGTACACAATGGGGTATTATTACAATTTCACTCTTTACCACACAAATCGTTACCTCCATGAGTCATGTAACAGTGTAATTATAAAACGTCCTTATATGTCCTTGTAAGACGTGGGCAGCTACAACTGAAACATAACACAACACCACAATGAGATATAAGAATGAAAATTATGGGGGGAAAAAAGCTATATTGTATTATTTCCCTTATTCCCTGCAACTTGTTGTCTTACTCATTGTAAATTCCAGTTTTATGGAATGATGACTAATCATTCCATAACATTTCATTTAGCTGTAACTACTTTTAATGTATTTATTAAAAATTTAGAGTAGCAAATGTTTTAGTTTAGTCATTATGCCAATCATGCCAGTCGTGATACAGTTTTGTGATTTGTTACTGCTCTTTATCCCCACTGGCTGCCTGCCATTGGCTCGCCTGCCAGTGATCCAATTCAACACCCCCCGTAGACAAGCGCCATCCCAGCCCATAGGTCCATAGACTGCCCTTATTCCCGCCCTGCTTCCCTCCCACGAACACAGCCAATTCTGTTCGTATGGATGTCCGGCCAAGCCTGAGGCACTGCAGAGGATGCAAACCCGTAGTCTCCATGGTGGTTAGGCGTGTACTTTATTCCTGCGCAACCCGAGCAACACCAGCAAAATACTGGTCAGGTGTCACTGTTTAAAGTAACATCTGCTTGTCTGCTGTCTGCCACAGGACGATGAATTGTCTCCACCATTCATAAGCTGGAGAAGTAAAACAATGCAATATATTTGCAAATGCCATTTGACCCAGGTCTTGTGTGAGCGTGCATGTGTGAGCACATGAATACACAATAAAGAAATTAGATGACTGCTTCATTATGTAGTGTTGTTTTAGAGCTGGGCAATATATATCAAAGTCTCCAATATAATGGATATATTTTGATTTCAAAGATACTGTATCAATGAGGTTCCTATTTGCATTGTAACTTTCAACAGTAAGGCAAAAGTTATCACAGTAATCAACTAATCATCACCTCTTTGTGTGTGTGATGCTGCCATTTTAACCTGTGTTATCTAAAGTAGTACATACTTTGTTTATAGAAAGTTTAAAGAAAACCTGACAATGTCGAGACGTATCTAATATCAACTTTGGATCCATAATTATCATGATAACAGTTTTAGCTCGTCTAGACCAGTGGTTCTCAAAGTGTAGTCAATGGTCCATTAGGGTTCCTTAGGGGGGTTCCAAAATGGACCTTTACAGATCTGTAACTCTGAGAATGTACAAATGGAACCAAATGGACCCTTATGGGTCCATTTGGTTCCATTTGTACACTCTCAGAGTGATGGGGGTCCTTGAAATATTTGTTGGCCAGTGGCCTAGACAAGTGGTGCAGTCTTAGATGACTCGGGCTGGGTTCAGTTCCTCTCCTCTAACTTCCCTCTGTCCTTCCTGGCTGGTCAGAACGAGCAGCTACAGCAGGATGTTGACTTCTACCACAGAGAGCTGGCCCAGAAGGAGCCTCTGTCCTCCAGGGATGAGAGCAGTGAGACCCAACGAAGGCTCATCTCAGCCAACCGTGAACTGTACCAGTGCATGGAGGACCTGCAGGTAGGCCGACTCTCACTAGTGGGTACATACTGGAAAAGGGATTTGCCTCAGCTCAACTCAAAACAATGTGACAATTTAGCACAGGGCTTCCAACACGGTACATGATAATAATACATATTAACACGCTTTATTTATAGAGCACTTTGTAAACAACGTTAGGAAGTGCATCAATCCAATCAAATAAAATAAAAAAACTGGGAAAAAAACATGACAATGTATGCAAAAGATGCAGTGTGAAGACACTCAACAAAAGCAAGCAATAGCAAGATTGCAACGCAACTAAACAACACCCACATGAACATAACACGACTGCCATTAGTGCAATGTCACATTGCAGAACCTACAGACAGTGAATCAGATCAGACAGTGGACATACTGTACTATACAGTAACAGTGTATATGATCATCTGTGGTGAGGATAATGTACTGTAACGGTACTAGACGTAGCCATAATCAATGGCATATATTGATGCACTGAGCACACTGCCAGATTCTGTAACATTAGCCAAGTTCATATCAAAGTCATGTCACTGTACATGTCCGTGTCTGACAGCGTGCTGAGGACGAAGTCCTCGAGCTGAAGACGCAGAACGAACAGATGCGACAGAACCTGGAGGAGTCGGTGGTGGACATGGACAGGATGACGGACGAGTACAACAAGATGAAGATCGTGGTGCAGCAGACCGACTCCATCATGGACCAGCTCAGGAAAGAAAGGGACCAAGCAAAGCTACAGGTTTGAAAAAGACTTAAAATAAATGTAAAAAAAGGCCCACAGTGAATCTTGATCTTGTCCAGAGTTAGATCTTACTCTTTAACCCTGTGGTAAACGCTGAGTCAGTCCGTGGTTTGTGATAATCTTTGTGCTCCCCAACTGTGCTATATTACCTGAGACCGCTCAATCAGCCGTTTGTCTGGCTTACACATGCTTACAGTAACATAGACTGTATTTTGAAGGGATTGGTGTGTGTGTGTGTGTGTGTGTGTGTGTGTGTGTGTGTGTGTGTGTGTGTGTGTGTGTGTGTGTGTGTGTGTGTGTGTGTGTGTGTGTGTGTGTGTGTGTGTGTGTGTGTGTGTGTGTGTGTGTGTGTGTGTGTGTGTGTGTGTGTGTGTGTGTGTGTGTGTTTATGTGACTAGTGAGTGTTGTGTGTCCTTGACTCCTTGTAGCCAGCAATATGCGTTTTCTCTGTCATTTTTTATTTAGCCATCTGCTGGTGAGTGTTTACATGCATTTGTGGGTATGAGGATAATGTGTCAACTGTGCATGTCTGAGTGCCTTGGAGGTGCATGTGCGCACAGAGTACAAAGGCCCAAAGTGTCCTGCCCCGAAGCATCAGTGAAACATCTGTGCCATTGCGTGTGTGCGTGCGTGCATGCATGTGCATATGCGTATCATAAGTGTGTGTTCCATCTGCAGGTCAGAGAGTTATCAGAGCAGATCCACAGCAGGTCGGAGGAAGATGACCAGGTCATGGTCTTGGTCAACACCAAGGTGGAGGAGTGGAAGGTAGACATTATTTCAAAAACACATTTTCATTTGACTTTCTTTCACAATTTACCTGTTTAGCTGATGGTCTTATCCAGTGGGACTTGCAAAGAGCCCAGCAAAGAAACAGCTAAATGAGCTTGAAATCCTACAGTAGATCAGCAGAGCAGACAAGGAGTCTAGCAAAACCTGGGCATCACAGCTTCACGGATATCTGCATTCAGGAGAGAATGGCAGTTTGCCTTTATTTGCTGACACCATTGTAGGATAAAGTATAAAATAGACCTCAAGTGGTTAGTCAGACTAATCGATTTAGTTGAATATGAAATAATCAATCATAAAAATAATATGCTAGAATAATCGCTAAGAAAATAATAATTGCAGCCCTAAAGGAGTCTAGCAAAAGCTGGGCATCATGGCTTTGAGGATCCTGGGATATCTGCACTCAGGATAGTTTGCCTTAATTTGTCTTCATGCTAATTTAAATAATAGTGATCTGTCGTTATAGTATGTATCCATAGCTCTGGATACAAGGACAAATTGAGGTGGGATGTTTTTTTATTTTCTAATATTCTGCCTGCTATCTTGCCATCATGTCAGAGTCTTAACACTTTCCACCCGCAGAGACTGTTTGCTGCTAAAGATGAAGAAATCGTGGAGTACCAGCAGACCGTCCGCGAGCTCAGAGACAAGCTTCGCTCAGCCCAAATGGACTCGGACAAAAGCATGATTATTGCTCTGCAGCAGGTGTGTGTGTGTGTGTGTGTGTGTGTGTGTGTGTGTGTGTGTGTGTGTGTGTGTGTGTGTGTGTGTGTGTGTGTGTGTGTGTGTGTGTGTGTGTGTGTGTGTGTGTGTGTGCGCATGCGCATGTTTATGGGCCTGTGTGTGTCTTTGTGGCCAGCAGCGTGTGTTTTGTCTGCCATTTTTGTCCTGCTCTGTTTCTCTTCATCTGCTGTGCCCTTTCATCACCTTCTCCTTTCTTCTGTCCTCAACCATCTGCGCCATGTGACTCCAGGTCATTTATGAACTCTGTGCCGTAAGTTTCCTCTGTCCAACACATACCTCTTTTTTTGCTGTGTTTTCTATCCATTGCCACTTCTTTTGCTGCACGCGCTCCCATTTTCATCTATATATGATCGGTCCTACTCACATGAGGTGATGACCGATCACGTAGAGCGTTTTATCTGTTTCTACCTCCAGGCAGTCCAGGAGAGGGATGATCAAATCAAGTTGCTAAGTGACAAGGTGGAACAGCACACAGAGGACATGGACAAGAACACAATGCTCCTGGAAGAGCTGAAGAAGCCCATTAAGAGGGACAGAGGTGAGTGGTGTAGGGAGCGTACCTGTGTTCCCCAGGACACACAGAGGGAGCGCTCGTTTTGGTCCACACGATAACCTATTCCATCCATCACGGCTTGCCAACTCAGACGACACACGCTATACGGTGTGTGAGAGCATCGGCTTCTCCACCTGCGCACTCACTCGCCTGGCAGCTTGCTTGGCCGTGCCTCATGAGCCTCAAGGCTTTTGTTGAGTGGACAAAAACGAGTGCTCCCCCCAAAAAAATATTGGCTTAACCCTGAGAAACATATGGCCCAGGGAACATAGGGAGGACCCCTGTAAAGACCCCTGTAAAGTGCTCACAAAAGGATGGGAAGGACTGGATGTTGTTAACCCTCTGGCGTCTCACATTTTGTTTTATATTGCAATTTTAATGGGTTCTTCCTGGGTCATGGGTGGGGATGGGCCGACATGGAAGGATTCAACTTTTTTACGATGAACAGCGGTGGTCTGCGCTAGGTTGACGTTCAACATGAACCATCCTTGTTATCTGACGCCAAATCTGTCATGTATAACCCCATGGATTTATATTTAACCATGACACATTAAATCCTTTTATTTATTTTCATTTTTTCGTGACACATAACTGATTACATGTTAAACATATGTTTAACATGAACTGTACATTTTAATAGGCAATACTTTGGAGGTTGGAAAGGGCTGTGATGATGATAAATGATAAACACCTGTACAACATCTTTATTATGTGATGGATCACTAGACAAAATAACTCTCTCTTGAAGTATTTATTGGACTACAGTATGTGAGTATCAGCAACATGTTTCGGCCTCTGCTTAAATCCTAGCATCCCAATTCTGGGCATAATAGGTGAACATTTGGCAAAAATAAGCAAACATTCTGCAAAGATTGCAGATCTGCAAGCTCACACCCCTTTGCAGCAAGATGTGTTGTGAGCTTAGAGATTGGCTATTCTCAGCACATTTTTGGAGTAGAGGGGAAAAAGGAAGGAGCCAAATATAGACACCTCTGGGGGACCCTAGTCAACGAATAATATTAATAGGGTTTAAGTGATTAATTTAATTAGGAAAAATAGTCAATTACAGATATGAAATAAAAATGTATATCCATTATTTTCATAGTCCAGTACATTTCAAGAAAATCATCATTATTATCCTCATCATTTTCTTTATGGCTTATTCATACCAAATAGTTTTTGGGGGTGCCCATGGTCTACCTACACATACTGTATGTAAATGGAAGAGACAACTAGGCTACCTTCTGACAAAGGCATTCTTGATATTTCACATAATTATTTCCTTTTTGAACATGATGATGAGTGATAACTATACCTAGAAGTTGTATGGAATTTCCAGTATGTTGGCTGGAACAATCCTTGATTCACAACAAAAAAAATCCCGTCTTTGAAAATATTGCTCTATAAAAAAAGATTTTTGGACGATATCTTTGTCACCAAGCACCAAACAGAGACTCCAAGCTTTTGTGTAGGCTCATATTGACCCGAATCTTTCATTCAATCCAATAACTATGTTTTTTTTATTGCAAGAGAGAAGTACAGGATGCGGTCTTCCCTTTACTAGTCAGTTACACACCCAATGACCTGCACATTTTATGAGTGTGCATTCTTTATTTAATTTAATTTCTATTTGATGGAACACGTTCAGCTAGAGCCAAATCTGCCATGTAAATCTGTCAAATAACATGAATTATGAGTGTGTTTCATTAATCTTATTACCTACAGCCGCTATTTCTATTTGGTAGTGTCAAAAGTCTATACACATCACAGAAATAAAACTCCTTGACAGTCTCTTGGATGCACTAAAAACATGTTGAAACATACAAAGTACAATGGAGCGGCAGCGGCTCAGTAGGTAGAGGGGCAGCTTGGGAAAAGGAAAGTTCCCAGTTTGAAGAGTTGGTGTCTGAACCCCTAATTGCCCCCGATGAGCTGGTTGGTGCCTTGTATGGTTTCCTCCACCGTTGGTGTGTGAATGTGTGTGTGAATGGGTGAATGCGAAGTTCATTGTAAAGCGCTTTGGAGAAAAGCACTATATAAATACAGTTAATTTACCATTTACCATTTCTGCCATGGTTTGAGAGAGAATCTCAAGAAGAGTTTGTTCATAGATTGTGTTATGAAACAAAGTGGCTGGGGAATTAGGGATCATTGGCATTAATTTCAATAAACTGACCTACTTCATTACCGTGGCAGCTAATCAAGCATCTTGACTTTGCATCATTTATTTGGCTGATGGGAAGTAGTGGCTAGTAAGCTATAGAAACCACCAATCACTATGGTTTAAGATGCATGGATTTCCTCCGCTCTCTCCAGGCCTAACGTCAACCATCCAACAGAGGAAGTTGGAGGAGATGCAGTCTAAGCTGCTGGCGGTAGAGACCCGTGCAATGGAGGCGGAGCGAACAGCCGAGCTGGCAGAGGCCGACGCCAAAGAGAAGGACATAGAACTCAGCGAGGCCCTGAACCACTTGAGGATGTATGAATCTGTGAGTATGAATCACTCACACACCTCTCTGCTTCCCACTCTTATCACTGTGTTTAAAGTGGCTATATGAAGAGTCTGCAAGGTCACCCTTTCTCTCTCTTTGTGTCTTCTGGCACCAAACAAAATGGCTCTCTTAATAAAGAAAATCCCCCCTCCCCCTGTTGGATCAATTAAGTGCATTCAATCAATCAATCAATCAATGTATATCTCCCATCTGTGATTGATTAAATATTTTTGATCAATGTTAAGAAACGTGTATGTCAACTTGTATTTTGCTTTTTAATTTTCTTGCTCTCTCTCTCTCTCTCTCTCTCTCTCTCTCTCTCTCTCTCTCTCTCTCTCTCTCTCTCTCTCTCATCTGTCTCTCATTAATGTACAAAGCAGGCAATTGCGGGCTTTCATCAAAGGTTTAGTTGTGTTTTTACATTTTAGCCAAAATCACTCAATATCTCATTCCCGAGGCATTTATTTGATTGGCTGACAGTTAACCTACGATAATTACAATAGCCTTTTCATTTCAGTTTTTGTTGTGAGAGAGCAAAATATAAACACAGCCTATGTTTTTTGGATTTTATTTGGTAAGTGGTCATGGTATGAGCATGGTAATGCACTCCGAGTGGAGGGTCATCTATTGTTCTCCTATTACAGACCTCATGTGTATTATGAAATACGTGTCCAACTTTTATTTTGAAAAAGAGCCAATGAAACGACTGTATGGCTCTGGTTCGATTGACTCCAGTCTGTGTCCACAAAGACTTGGATTTGATTATCCTTCATGTCACGCCACACGGCAAACATAGTTCCCCCAAAACACCTTCAGCTGGTGACAAAGCAGGAACCCTGTTGACTCTTTGGGTAATTGGGTAACTTTACACCACAGGGCACTGATGGACTTGAAGCAGCCATTGCAGAGATCAAACAGTGCAAAAATCAAATAAGGCTCCGTGACCACAACGTAGAGACCATGACTAAAGAGATCAATCAGCTGGAGATGCGGATGAACGACCTGATGGATGAAAACGAGGACTTCAGAGAAAGGCTGGGTCAGCTTGTTTTTTCAAAGCTTTTTGTCAAATCAAATTTATAGTGACTCATTTTGTATTCAGTTGAAAATGCACCTCTAGCTGAGATGTTGTACTGCCGCCTGTTGACACTTTTTAATTTTGTTGTGTGTACTTGCTAAACATGATGACAATAAATGAATTGAATTGAATTGATTACCCCAGGTCTGGAGCCCAGAGAAGAAGTGGATCTGACGGAGTTCAGGCGGACCAAAGAACTCAGACAGCGGCAGTACAAAGCAGAGAATAAGGTCCTCACCAAAGAGGTAACATCAGAGTGATGGGGGCTTCAGAGGTTATCATGGCTGCTCTTGAATTATCCTTTTACAAACTTAACCTCTCCACTTGAACTTGATCTCTCCACTTGAACTTGTACAGATTGAATGGCTGGAAGAGGAGAGGTTGGAGCTGAAGAAACAGATCAGACGAATGGTGAAGGAGAGAGGTAACGCAAAACCACTCTTTGAATAGCATGACACCTATTATTATTATTTATTAAAATGTCTTATATCAAATAATGTGTTTTTCCTTAATAAAGTGATAGTGATGTGGGTAAGCCACCACATGATTAAAGGAATCCAAAAATAATAATATTTAGAATGCAGTAGCAATAGGTTGATCTTAACGTTATAGCAGCCATGGGATGGTTTGGTTTTTTTGTGCAAAAGGAACACTTTGTTCTGTTGTCAATAACTGAGATATCTCAACTCCGAGGGGGTTTAACTTAGCTTTGAGAAACGGGTCAACACATTTAAGCTATAGAAATTCTTTACAGTAAAGTGTGTCGGCCCTTTGGGTGCACTGCTGCATTTGCTGTTAGCACCTTTCATGAGCGCTACTCTGTAGCATCATTTGCATATGGGCTTCCCTCATGCTTGTGACGGTTACATGCTGTATATTTTGCCTTTCCTTGTTCATTTGCCTCAAAAGTGAAGTATTTCCAAACAGCAGTCCTTCTGTTTAGAGAGAGAGAGAGAGAGCGCATCTGGTATCGAGAGTGCAGAAAATGAGTATTGAAGTCGTTTCAAATATTTTTCAGATTGATCTCCAAAATACATTTCACCACTAACACACATCTATTTTAGTCACAAATGCAAGGGGAATGGTTGCACTGTCAAGCCATGATTATTATAATATATTTTCTTTTTTTAATCTCATTCAATTTTTGTATAACCCTTACACCCCGTATGTGTTTTTAGAACTATATTCTGACCAGGCCTAAACAAATATTACAAACTAACTGCTCGTGCCCCTTATGTCCTTCTTTGTCTTTGTGTCAAATTATTTTCTAACCACTTCTCTCCTTAGGAGTGACTGTGTCCAGCTCACTGTTGGAGGATGATGCCAGGCCTAGCCGTCCAGTTCAGCAGAGGACCAGCTATGCGGAGGAGGACCTCAGACGCAAGGTCAGCTACAGTACACAATAACTGCAATCATTTTAGCATGGATGAGAATGAAACCCTCATTTGTTGGAAGAAAGTACTGTTCTGCTTTGCGTGCATGGTCATTTATCTCTTTACATTTTACGTTAGAGCTGGATGCTCTCTTATCCAAAAGACTGAATTAGACTGAGCGTAAACTCTTTCAACATTACATGCAGTCATCATAATCGTCATAATCATCTTATTGATGCAGAAGGTGCACTGGTAGCTTAATGGTTAATGCGCAGACCACATGGTCAATAAGTCCCTGGCTCAATTGCAGCTGGAGACATGTGTTGCGTGTCATGTCCTGCCTCTCTTCACTTTCCTGTCAGAATAAAGCAAAAACTCCCGCCAGTGATGAATGTTTGTTTTTGCAGAATGAATACTTTCAGATGGAAGTGAACAATAAAGAGATAGAGCTAGAGCTTCAGCGGGCTCAGTCAGCTCAGTTGCAGATCAAATGTGAGTACTGTGCAGACCCAGGGGCAGTGGCCCCTCAAGAATGTCATTGTAAAACCCCCCCTTTAAAGCAGACCCTCCAGGTCCACTCATGATATTTGTGTCTTGATGTGACTCGTGCCTTAAGGGCAAGATGTTTGAGGTTTGACAAGTCACTGTTCCCCCTCCTGCTCCATGTCTCCATAGTGGATGAGCTGTCAACAGTGAAAACTGACCTGGAGGCTGCGTTGACAGATATCCTTAAAACCATGCGGGTCAACCAAGTGTCATCACCATCTCAATCTGTGCTCATCCCCAGCCTGGAGAGGCTGGTCAATGTAAGGGAAGCAATTCATTAGCACCAGTCCGATATATCAGCCATTATTTGACTTTTATGACGACATCGTTATTTGCAAATATGCAGTCGATGTGTACCGATTTCTAACCACTTTCGACTTGGTGTCTCTATTTTGAGCATGTCATAATAGGCAAAAATGAAGTCTTCACAAATAGCAGATCTACCAGCTTACAACATGTTGCATTGTGAGGTTGTAAATCAGCTATTTTCTTTTTATAGAGTTTAAGTGGTTAAATAAAATTATTTTAATTTATTTGTTTGCTTATATGTTAAATATTCTCAAATAGAAACTTTATCGGGATCAGCATCGGTCTAGACTGCCCCAACGCTCCGGATTTCGTGTATAGAGGGGCGGGGGTATAGAGCCGGCGAGAGATTGCGGCTGATCCCATTGGTTCACCGATCTGTCCGTCAACCCCCGCCCCGTTAACACAACATTACGAGCGACGCCCACTGCACTCTGGTTGGTTGGGAAGTGAAACACTTCCTCATACCCAGTACAGGCTATGGTTGGGCCAGGCTTTTATTTTTTAGCAAAACTAAACAATAAAAGTCTGGAGATCGAGGCTAGCATCGGTCAGGCTCTACAATTCATAGCCATCATCTTCAGGTTTTAGCACACAGATGTACATAGGTTTTAGCACACAGATGGACATAGGTTTTAGCACACAGATGTACATAGGTTTTAGCACACAGATGTACGTAGGTTTTAGCACACAGATGGACATAGGTTTTAGCACACAGATGTCCATAGGTTTTAGCACACAGATGGACATAGGTTTTAGCACACAGATGTACATAGGTTTTAGCACACAGATGTACATAGGTTTTAGCACACAGATGTACATAGGTTTTAGCACACAGATGTACATAGGTTTTAGCACACAGATGTTCATAGGTTGTAGCACACAGACAAACTATTCTGACACCAGTTTACCTCGCCTTCTCCTCTTCCCACATCCCAGGCGATAGAAATAAAAAACTCAGGTGGGCTGGCTGATGTCAGCCTCCACCTCAAGGCACAGGTCGACCAGCTGACGGGGAGAAACCACGAGCTCAGGCAGGAAATGAGGTTGGCTCGGGGGGAAGCAGCCAGCACCTTGAGTCAGCTCGTCCAAGCCAAAGAAAAGGTACGTGAGTTTGTTGTTTGTTTTTTACCAAACAGACAAAGACATAAGACAAAGTGATATCTTATGATAATCCCAGAGAGTGCGCGTCCTTCACTTCCTAAAGCTCCACATTAATTAACTTTTTTAAATTTAAATGTATTTAAATTGTATTTTTAACCGTTTTATTCCTTTGTCCATGTGATTAGATTGTTTTATCAAGATGGTGCGTACGTGCACACGCACGTGTGGTTGTTTATGTGATAACATGCTCACGGTAAAGCAGTTGCAATTCAGCGTCTAGGGAAAATGCTCATTATTAGTTTTAGCTTTGCTGTCAATTATATCCACTTATACAAGAATGAGATCATGTCTAATAATAAGCCCAAAAAATATGATTGTTGGAAGTCAGCATTGCTTGACATTTGGTGGTCATTCTTTACTTAGTTGATGCATCATCTTTGTTCCAATAACCTCAGTGAAGAACAGCAGATTTTTTTTTAATCTCTGAAATGAGGCTCACGATTCTGTTTTCTTTTTTAAAGTGCCACCTGAAATGTCTTAAATGCTAAACTACATTTTCTCTCACCTCTGCTGGTCAGTTGAGTCGTTTGGAGGGTGAAGTAGCGAAGCTGCCTGATGGCCTGGCTCCCTCCAGCACGGAGGCCAGCAGCTCCCTCAACGAGTACGCCACGCAACTGCTGCAGGTTAGAGGCTCTCTCCACAAAGCTGGATAGAACTTTTATTTCCTTTTCCTTTAATTTAATCATTTACTGAGTTTTTTTTCCAAACTTGTAAACATAAAAAAAAATAGTTTGAGGTGGAACAGGGGTAAGTATCTCCACCAAACGTTGAGGCCGGTGTTCGATTCCTCCACAGTGCCTCCGGCATGGTTGGGTGCTCTGACAAACAGAATTGGCTAATTGAGGCAATTGGGGGTTGACAGTCACAGAGACTGTGTAGTTAGTTATGTCATTGTTCAAAGGGAACTGTAATAAAAATGTGAACTATTATTGATGCTTATGCTGTTAAGTTTTTGTATTTTTGTCTGTAAAACTCAAATAAACACAAATTAATATGTACTGTAGGAACTCAGAAACAAGGAGGAGTCAACCAGTGAACTTATCACGTTGCTGGAGGAGTACAAGGGGAAGGTTGCTGTACTTATCCACCAGCAGGAAGAGCACCAAAGGTACAGCCGAGGGCTTCCCATACTTTGTTGTGTGTAATGTATTTTCACATTTCAGTATGTAATTCATCATTGGCCAATGCAGTTGTATGCCAAATTGGCCTCATTGATTGACGTTTTTATTGACAAAAATGCATATACATGAACATAATATTTACATATCTGTCAATAGGATAAAACACAATGAAGCTTGATAATTTCCATTGCAGTCCTTTGAGTGCAAAAGTACCATGTGTTGGGGGATGGGGGGGGGTAGTCTAGCAGGCTGTTGGAACGATAAATGTAGTCTCGTCATGAACCATGAATTCATAAGCAACATTGTGATGAAAGCCTGTTAACAATATGTATTACAGTTTCAAGCACTTTGTTTTATTCAGTCTCTCTCCCTGTTTTACTTCTGCTGTACTCGTCTTCCTTTGTAGTTTTCTGTTACTTTGTATAGCCCTTTTACGACTCCTATGAAAGTTATCATGGAGAATATAAACTGTCATCAGTATTGTCTACTGTTGAGTCAGTGGTTCTCAAAGTGGGGTCCAGGGACCCTCAGGGTTTCTTGAGGGGGTTCCAAGGGGACCTTTTATAGGTCCATTTGGTTCCATTTGTACACTCTCACACATTTGTACACATTTGTGGGAGTCCTTGAAATAAAAAAAATTGAGAACCACTGTTTTAACTCATTCAGTGCCAATGAAATTTAAAAAAATATTGTGAACTGTGCCAGCAATTTTTCAATTTTCTTATACCTTTTTCAAGTAGTCACAGAATATTTATCTCCAGTATAATCGATCCCCTGATGGGTGCTAATCACTGAGGGTTGCACTGTGTGGTTTCACAAATGTCAACGAGGTCATTGGACCTTGTTGACATTAATTGTCTGCCTTTTGAAAATAACATAATAACATTGAAAAATACATAGTAAAAAAATCTCTGCTCAGGAGCCGAGATACAGCCTTTTTCAGTAATAAGTTAAACAAGAAGTGAATGGAGCAAAAAATCTTCAAATGATGATATATATATATATTTTTAAACTTTTTTTCAAAAACACGTCAAACACGTCATTGGCACGTTGCGCCAGTGCGGTAAAACACGTGAAACACGTCAATGGCACTCAATGAGTTAAGTCATCATGTCACTGTGTGTTTGCCCAGTGAGGAAGAGTCATGGCAGAAGGAGAGAGACGTTTTTGAAGAGATGAGGAACAAGCTGGAGGAGCAGAACGAAGCTGATGCGATCAAAATCCAAGATTTCCATGTGAGTCTGTTCAGTGCCATTTAAACATACTCTAGACAAGTGGTGAAAATAGACTCTCAGTCAAAACAAAAGGCCACATGGCGGAGGACCAATCAAGCAGGTTTGTTTTGCCACTACTACAGTATGACTCTTTATACAATGTTTCACAAACATTTTGGAGTCATGGTCCCCTTTATAGCTATAGAATGTTTCTGAGGAGCCCCTTTGCAGGAAATGTGTGGACTACAGTATGTACCCGATGTGGGGGGAAATATTGCATTGGCCTGCCTAGTATAATTTATCAACATGTGTTGAAATAACATGTGCTCAGTGAAGTGGAGCCTACCGTTAATGTAAAGGATGGACCTGCGCTTTGTACTGCAAAGAACATGTGTTAACTTAAGTGTTTATCAGGTTTAGTAATTTCTCCATCCTTATCAACACAACAGACCCTGCTGGACACGTTACAGATGGACCCCGAGGAGATACGGAGGAGGGTGGGCGAGGCAGTGCGCAAGCTGACGGTGCTGCGCGTGAACGAGAAGGTTCTGACGCGACGCTACACCATCCTGCTGGAACAGGAGCAGCATCTCCGCAAGGAGAACAGCAGGCTGAAGGATGACAGCATCCGCATGCAGGCCTCTGTCACAGAGAGGATGGGTTACCTCCAGAGATACAAGGTAGAGGGACATTCTTCGTGAGAATAGTTATATATAATAAATATATTATTTCATTTCAGGTAGTCCCTAAAAATATAGAAATTCCTAAAATGTGTTAGATTTGAGATATCTTTTTACTTAAAGGAGTAGTTCACCCAAAAAATTACTTATTTTCCATCAATTGCACACTCCATGAAGCCTTAAATCCATGGATTTATTTTTGTTTTTGTGGCATTCCTTAGCCAATAATTTGATTCCCGTCTCCTACCGGCTAATGTATCCGGTAGGAGACACAAAGTAGATTATTTGTGTCTCCTACCGGATACACACCCTGTCATCAAATTATTGGCTTAGGAATGCCACAAAAACAAAAATAAATCCATGAATTCAAGGCTTCATGGGGTGTGCAATTGATAGAAAATAAGTCATTTTCTGGGTGAACTCCTCCTTTAACATTATTTCCTCATTTGGTTAAGTGATTTGTTTATTTTTTCCTGTGTGAAGGTCCTTACACACTGGGGGTGTTTATTTTGTGTAGTTAATTCGCACAAAATGTTCAAATGGCTACATCCACACAGAACGCGGATATTATGCAGCGATATAGCGAGGCAATTTGTGTTCAGAAGATCTATTTTTCACCACAAATAAAGGCATCAACCTTGATCAATGAGGCATCAACTATATGAATAGTTTTGAACATACTCTGCAGCGATTTTCGCATTGTTTACGCACAACAGAAAAAGAACATCTCTTTTGAAACTTTTGATACTTCTCCTTTCAAGCTTGCTACATACATCTATCGATCCTTACTCTAAAGTCTGTCTGGCTAGACTTTGTGCCATTTTATATTTTTGGAAAAAACAATTTTGGACATTTCCTCCTAAACTGTTGGTCCAATTGCTACCACATTTTCTGTGGATCATTATTGAACCAAACTCTTTCAAAAACCACTTGAACCCTAGCATCCCTATTTAACATTAGTATTGTCTATCCGCTATTTTCAGCAGATATTTGGGGTAGAGGGGGGCGGGTGGACCAAGACACAGAGTACAGAGCCAATTCAGGTCAAGTTTACTAAGTATATTGGGTTTAAAGTGGTTTTAAAGAGCGGCTTGTCCAAGGGAGCAGCCTCATGACATGATGATCTGCTGATTTAAATGGCACACTAGACACTTAAAACAGGAAACATAAAAGAGAATAGTTCCCATGTACCACATAAAAAGCCCAGAGTAACCACTTACTTATTTATTATCCCTTTTATCCTGCATTTTATCCTGTTTCCTGTAAATCGCTTTGAATCTTTGTTTTGATGAACTACACAAACAAAGTTCATTAGGCCGTACAGGCCTGAAGGGCCGAAACCCTATTGTTTTGTGCTCATTTTTCTGTGGTTTTGCTAATTCCCGTGAGATGGTAAATGGTAAGTGGAACCAACGGTTCCAGAGCCATTTGGCTCATACTGTAAGTAAGGAGCCTATCTCCCGTTTCCATAGCGTGAGGCAGCTTGATGTACAAGTACATCCCCTGGACATGACGCTAGTATGCAGGGACGGACCCCCAATCCAACCCTTGATGCCGAGTGCCAAGCAGGGAGGCACTGCCACTGGGTACCACTTTTAGTCTTTGGTATGACTCGGCGGGTATGGTATGAACCCCGACCTCCCAGTCTCAGGCGGACACTCTTAACTGCAAGGCCACTGAGCTGGTTATTGTAAATGGTAGAGAAGTGATATTATCACCATTGATTGGAAATTGTGTGCATTACTTGCTCAACAAATATGACCTCAATTGGTCTGATTGGGTGCTATAATTAAAGGTGAACATTTTAAAATCTTTAAAAAGTCAACTCCATGAAACATGCTACTTACACCCACCTACCCTCACTCTGCCAATTTGCCTCAAGAGCTACAGTACTAAAGACCATCTGGACTAGTTTTTCTGAAAAACACTTTGACATCTCCCAAACCGTAGGTCCGATTGCTACCAAATTGTCTGTGGATCATAATTGGACCAATCTCTTTTTCAAGAGGAGCTTGTCCAAAGGAGTAGCATCATGACACAGCTATTGCCTTCATTCATCTGCTGATTTGACTTACATGTAAATTGCACACTGCACAGCCAAAAAGCCAGGCAGGCACTCTGCATGCAGTCTGTACTCAAATGCCCTAACCTGGACTAAAACAGGAAACATGAAATACAATAACTCCCATGTACCACATAAAAAGACCAGCGGAACCACTGACATGAACAGACATGTGTGTGACTGATCAGTGTAACAGCTACCGCTTTTGGGGGGAATGATGCTTTCCTTCTGTTTCTAGGAAATGGAAAACTGAATTTCAAACTGGTTTCTTGCTTGGGGAATGAGACACATGATGCTTTCCTTCTGTTTCTAGGAAATGGCCGCCCATAAGATTACAGCCCTGCAGAAGGCCTTGGAGGACAGTGTCCCCTCAGTGGACCTGGAGAGAGCTAACAAACAGTACAACGAGCTGACAGTGAAATACAGAGACACGCTGCAGAGAGACAACCTCCTCGTCCGCAGGACTAGTCACCTTGAACATCTAGAGGTATTAAAGCACTGTATCTGAATGAGCGTCTGTCTGCTTGCCGTAAAACCTTTGACCTTTGACAGATGTTGGAAACTGTCAACGGTACTCTAGAGACCCCTCGCAACTTTAATTTTCTATCAGTCTGTCTGTGTTTGTTTGAACCCTGAATCGCTGGTATGTGGCTATTTATTGTTATTGTCATAAAATTGGAGTCAACTACACACTTTGGCTTGAGGACAAAATCTCTTTTCCAGCACTGAGATAAAGGAAATAACTTCTTGATTTATATGGATAAATATCTAATTATGTACAGTACACTGTTATTGGCACATTAACAGATCAGATATTCTCAAGCTGCACAAATACTTTGATCATTGCATCTTTGCTTCTATTCCACTTTCAGAATGAGAACAGTTCTCTCCATGAGCGAATCTCGGGCCTAAATAAAGAGCTGGAGATCACCAAGGAGAAACTGCATACTTTAGAGCAAGCGTGGGAGCACATTAATTCAGTTGGTAAGCAAAAAGTCTGTTTTATTGTTGCATCGTGTTTCAGTATTTCAGATTTCGTCACACAACAAAGTAGATAGATAGATACATACATACATACATACATACATACATACATACATACATACATACATACATACATACATACATACATACATACATACATACATACATACATACATACATACCATACATACCATGCATACATGCATACCGGTACACGCATACATACATATACCTTTTATTACATTTTTTGGTGGGTGAGCAGCTCATTAGTTCTTGAACTCTTTAAAAGTGCTCGCCATGTCTTTCCCCTGACCATCAGGTGTTAGTAGGGACACCCTGGATAAGGCAGACAAGGCCATGGCAAACAGCGAGATCGTGTCAGCCTCCAGACGGATAACCACCCTGGAGATGAAGGAGCTGAATGAGAGGCAGAGGGCCGAGCATGCTCACAACATGTACGAGCACACCAGGAACTCCCTCAGACAGGTGGAAGAGCGGAACCTGGAGCTGGAAGCCAAAATTACAGAGGTAGGTCAGTCAGCACATACTGTAAACAGTAGATATGCAAAGCTCACAACGTGTCGCGATGGGACGCGTTGCAAGCGTGTAAATGTGCAGTTTTTCATTATTTGTGAAAATCTATTATTTTATTACAATTGATATTTTTTTCGATTCAATCAATTAGTTAAATTAACTGTTGCAGACCTCGATTACATACTGTAAAATGATTTTGTCCTTCTGGTTTGTCAGCTGATGACGCTGAACGTTGGGGCCCAGAGGGTGGAGAGAGAGCTGAGAGATGAACTGGCGGACAGCGTGAGCAAAGCCACGAGCGACGCTGACCGCGCCAGGGTGGCAGAGTTGGAAAAAGCAGAATCAGAGCTCCGCATGGAGGCATCAAAGTATGTCTAGAAGTGTTAACCACTTTCATTATAGGTGAAAATGTTCAATTCTTCATGATGCATCAGTATGTTAACCACTTAAGCCCTGTTTTATACTTATCATATGACAGTGTAGCTCTGCAAAAAAAAGAAAGGCATAAATAGCCATTCTACAAGCTCAATGCAACACATTGTGTGCTTGTTTTCTATCTTTTAGTTTTATTTTCGGGAATTTTGGGGATTTCTTTTTATGTTTCACCTATAATCAGTATAATGACATGCCCAAAATAGGGACACCAGAGTTAATGTGGTTAAGTTAGGTAAAAATTCTCATTCCATTAGAGCTGCAATCCGTGGTTTTTATGTCCTACCCGGGTTTCAAACCCAGGTCTTCTGCTTGAGAGACCAAACATCTAGCCCTCACCCAAGAGGCAATACCCGCTTGGCTGGGGGAGATATTGCACTTGAGCTTGTACTATTTGTGAACCAGTAGGTGTCCCACCCGACACGAGTCTAAACGTCTCAATGGAAGAGTAGGTAGACCACCTCCAACCACTGCAGATGTGCTAATTATATAATATTAACATATTCTACCAGTAGTTCTCAAACATTTTCATGCAAAATAGAAAGTTCAGCTATTTTTGGCGAAGAGATTTGGTGTAGACGGTAAAAGGCGGTCCAAGTACAGAGCCAACTCGGGTCCAGTTTACTAAAGCTAGAGGGTTTAAGTGAGTAACCTCTAACCTGTGCTTATTTCTGCAGACTACGGGAGGTGTCAGACGTGGCGAAGATGCAGGTGTGTGCTCTGGAGGCCAGACAGCAGTCCAGAGAAAAGGAGGTGGATGCTCTGAGGAGACAGGTCCAGGATTACCAGGTAATGAACCTACAGTAAACATTGTACATGTCAGCAATTCCACTGACCTAGAAGAACAAGATTGAATTTCTAGTTCACATTCCTAGGTTATGTGCAGAAAAAATGTATCTGCGGACCCCCATCTGAAAGGATTTTCTGCCAGATTACAGGCATAGTAAATTTACGTCAGATTGTACTGTAAGCTCAGTCTTATGCAGACTGCCATGTTTTGACCAGCCTAAGGTTTCATTACATTAAATGGTGTTATACATTAGTATAATATTTAACAATTTCTGTCCAAACTCCCAAATGTCTTCTGATCTACATCACGTTTTGGCATGCCTTCGCTGTATCAACGCACGCTCCTAGACCAAGATGCAGTTGTATATATCTAGTCTCATATGGTCAGAATCACAAGTCAGCATGTCCGGGTTTTGACAGATTAAAGTCCAGGGAATCCTCTGATTGGCTGGGCTGTAACGGAAGTCCATGGTTAGTCCATACAGTAGTTGGTCTAAGGAGGTCTGTGGTTGCTCGTTCATATGTCTGTCACACATTAGTGTCCTTGTCCACGTTTCAATAGTTGTGTCCTAGATGTTCCATATCTGTCAAATTGGCTGGCTGCTGTGAAGCTATTTCATGCTTGAAGTACTGCATACTGTTCTTTACCAAACCTCATAGATTAGACACTAGTCTTTCTGCATTTGATGAAGCTACAGATTTGATAAAGCTACGGATTATTCATAATTTTGAAATGTTTTACTTGCAATGTGTAATTGTTCTATGCTATTCACAAAACCAAGGAGGGTCTTATGTTTGTGGGAAATGTAAACGAGATATAAAATATTTACTAGGAAATGTATTGAAACATTTTAATATACATTGTTTTATTCTTGTTGACGGTGCGTTCATGCTCATATACCACTGTATGTTGAGGTTGCATGCAAGGCCCAAGGTCACTACTGTAACCTTAAGAGGTTTAAATAGGGATATTAACTGTATAAAGAGCTTAATTATTCTGAGCTAGACCTCAAATCCTGGAGGTGTGTGTGTGTGTGTGTGTGTGTGTGTGTGTGTGTGTGTGTGTGTGTGTGTGTGTGTGTGTGTGTGTGTGTGTGTGTGTGTGTGTGTGTGTGTGTGTGTGTGTGTGTGTGTGTGTGTGTGTGTAATGTGAGTAATGTGACACCTAGCACCACTAATAAAAAGTTCAACATTATATTGGTTCTTCTCTTGGCTAAGTCTGTTGATGTTTTTAATCATACAGCAAGGTCAAAAGGTTAGTGGTGGAGGGGGTAAATCTGTCATCATGCCTTTAACTTTATACTGTAAGCTGGAATGTATCACCTGGACACGATAGATCTCTGTGTGACTGACTGGTATGTTCAAGTTCAAGTATGGTACCGCCATACACTTCAGATTCAAATCAGAACTGGATCAAATAGTAGGATTATTGGGCTTGTCTGGTTTCCTTTTTGTAGTTTTTTTGTAGTGTAAGTCCACTCATTCTGTAAATCAATAACTGCCAGATATTATCAAAGAATAAAAAGGAGAGTTATCCTGTTCGATTTTAATAATATGGACAATAAATATTAAAGAGGTGGTGCCATGGTTTTGCACTTTTTCTGTTTTTCATGTGTCTATGAGGTTGATAGAACTTCATTAAGCCCCCCGGTGGTGTTTTTATGGTGTTTTATGTCTTCTCTGACTATTTGGAGTTTCTTCCTGGAGGCTGAAACCTTGAGGGTCAAACGTGCCAATAGAGAAACAGAGGCATTGTGACATCACAATGCCATACCCTCCCCCTCATTATCATAACACAACAGGTGTGGGCATGAGGAGGAGGAGGGACTAGGACAGGTGGGTGGTGCTAAGGTGGTAGAGGAGGTGCTAAGGTGAGAACCAGGTATACTTAATGAACTGGAGGCGTGTCCACATAAAAACAACATTTTACACTTACTGTACACTTTTATTTTTTTTGAAAAAAATCCTTACATAATAATAATACCTTATGATCAGGTTTTAAGGTTGAAAAATATCATGGCACCCCATCTTTAAGGAGGCTGAACACGTCATTTATTTTTAGCCATTTCATCCATTTTATTATCCGCGATAACAGCAGCACATAAATAACTTGAAAAGTGCGATCCTCGGAACACAAATCCCCACTAGGCTAGGTTGCCTACTCAGGGCTGTGCTGCAACCTGTTATAGCGCCACCATGAGGCCGATTTGAAACATCTGGTGCCAATTGGACACTGCGTTCATGATTTGTGCTATTTTGTGCAAAATGGGCCCATCCCGCAAACTTTGAAAGCCAATGGCTGCCAAACGGAATGGAATCTGAAAAATCTGGCAGAGACATCTTGATTACATGACTATAAAGATAAGATGTACCAATTTCTGTGTGAGGTTTGGACAAAATCTGTAGGAGAGGCAGCAAAAAATGTGTTTAGTCTCATGGTGGCTCTATAACAGGCCAATGTGAAAAATGTGGAGGCTTTAAAGTACCAATCATAAAAGAAAAATGTGGAGGCTCTTCCTTGGCCTACTGGGAGTGTGCGTGCAAAGTTTCATGCCGATCGGTCCAACTGTGCCCAAGATTAACTGTTCACAGACGGCCGGACGGACAGACGGCCGGAAGGACAGATGGACGGGGTCACACGACTGCAGGGATTATAATATACTTTTGAGCATACTGCATACACTCGTGAAGTTTCTATATTTCTGCATAAATATGAACTAAAACATCACTAGAAGTTATACAAGTAGATACAGAGAACTCAAAAACACATACACACAAATAGAGTAATAGGTAATTTATTTATTGAGAAACATTATCCAATATTACATTGAGTATCAGTATACTACTCCAGTGAAGTTTCACCGTGGCCAACAATGTAAGACTGGCTGTAATGGGCAGCTCCCAGTTGTGAATGTGTAACTGTATGACTGTGAAGCAGGTGGTGCTGAAAAATAGCATTTGTACTCAGTGAACCTACATGGATAAGGTAAAAAGGTAAAAAAATTATAAATAGAAATGATGTAAAAATAAATATATATTCTTTTGTTCTAACAAAAAGTACACACATTATGTTGGGGTGGAACGCAATTACGGAAATGTTAAAATACTGGTTCTGCTTGGAACGAACCGATTGAAAAAATATTCCACTTTTCAAGCCCTGATTCCATCTATCTGACATTACCTCCTATGTCATCTTCAATATCCACTGTTTTACTTCTTCCTCAGTCCCACTCAGACGAGAAGGCCCTGATCGCCAAGCTCCACCAGCAGATCTTGGCGCTGCAGCTCAGCGAGGCGGCCGCTCTGCGCAAGCTAGAGGCCGCCGCCACTCGAGTCCAGCAGCTGGAGGCCTACAATCTCCGTGCCGAGCAGCGTCTGGACGCTGGGGAGCGGGCACTGTACCTCGCCCGTCAGGAGGGCAGGAACCGAGCCAAACACCTCCGGCAGACCATCCAGGCGCTACGCAGGCAGTTCGCCGGGGCTGTGCCGCTAGACCAGCAGGAGCGCTTCTCCCTGACCATGATGAGCATGCAGGAGGACAGGGCAAAGGCCCAGGAGGAGAAGAGGAAATCGCAGGAGGAGAGGAGGAGGGCAGAGGGGAAGGCGGAGGAGCTGGAGCTCAAGCTGAGAGGGCTGCATGAGCTGATCTCCACACTCAAGGATGGGAAAGGAGCTCAGAAAGTGGGTGGGGAGGGGTGTAGCTATTAGCATGACTGGGTTCATCATCTTGTGGATTGTGATTGGCTGACTTACTGGCTCTCTGACATGTTGACTTTATTGACAAAAAAATATTTTATTGACAAAATGTCACGATTATTTGAAAATATAGAAACTTGGACAAAAACAGAAAAAAGTTTAAAAAATATATATATTGGCTATTAATAGTCCCAGCTTTCTTGTTGGCGACCTTTCGTAACACATTATGTCACGACCAACAGGTGAACGAGTGGCACAAGAAGATGGAGGAGACTCGGCTGCATGAGATGAGGAGGGGCAGGGAGCTGACGGTGCAGAAGGAGGAGGTCAGATACCTGAAGAAGCTGGTGGAGGAGCAGGAACGCACTCTCTGCTCTCTGGAAGAGGACGTCACCCAGAAAAACACTGTGAGCTTTTTGAAATCCACCCACACACACACATGAACACACCTGTTTACAAGCAGCTGGTTTCAAACTCAACCAATTTTAGGACCTCAATTTGAGGACCTAGTTTGTCATTCTCATCTATGTCGCTCCACAGATTTAAAAGCTGTATGGGTAAGGAGGACTAAAGGCGGTTACACACCGGCGAATATGCGAATATACGCAAAATTTTGACTCGTTCCGAATAATTAAAAGACGCTTTTTTCGCTCCGCGAAACTGGTGTGGAAGCTTGCATTGACTTTATAAGGTTTTTAAAAAAAACGTATTATTCGCATGAAAAGAATCGCCCCGGTGTGTAAGGACCTTAAGGAGTCGCTTTTATACTCCTGCGAGCCTTTTTTGACAGATATGTACTAATCTGGATATCACCAGATGTATCAGTAAGCGGAGATCTGTCATTGTCTCGACGACATAATAATACAGAGCAGAGAGTGCTGAATGCTCGGGCGCTGGGGAGAGTGAGTGTCATTCATAGAAATGCATGACAGACAAGGCGCTGGTAGCTAAACAAAAACACGTACTGTGGACACGGCCCCTAAGACTAAAAGAAAGACAGAGTCAACAGTTTCATCTGTCGTTTATCACTGCATTATGTTCCCCACCACTGACCTGATGCTAAAATTACGTGAACGGAAGTGTGGAGAAAGGTCTGGCTGTGAATTTGAAAAGGCTCCCAAGAACGTGCAGTCTTGCAAAACACAGGAGGTGCATATGTTCACCATGTTCACTTCAATAGCTCCATTTGGAAATCATTTATCACTCTAGCAATGATTAGGGTGATTATTAGAGGGGGGAAATAAGGCAATGGTTCAGTACTCTGATAGACCCAACATGTGTGCGTGCTAGACCAGTTACCAAGAAATCGTTAAATCATTATGTTATTTATCAGATGGTCTTTATTGTTTTTCTTCCAGATTAGTCATGAAAACGTTTTTTTGAAGAATTTCAAAAAAAGATTATTTTTTGTACTGCTTCTTTGCCTTAGCTAACCTTTGCAAAGTCACTACCGCACGTGTAAATTGCAATGTCGTTGCTGAAACAATATATTGTGCAGGCCTACCCCAGTCTGACACGGAACAGTATTTTTGTGAATTGTGTCAAAATCATGCTAGGTTTTGGGGGTGCAGGATTAACACAATTGGCCACATTCTCAGGTGGGCAGGTCGATATCTGTTGCTGCACTCGCAACTTCTACAGGTTGGTCAGGGCACCTGTTCAGCAGGGAAAAGAACTAGGCTGGTCAACGTGGTCCTCCGCATGTGTTACCTCACACATGACCAATTGTATAGGGGTCAGCAGTGACAGGGGCTACTCATGTGTGGGTAAACTTGGGAGAAAAGGGTGTGAGTGGGGGGACAAAACAAAAACATGTTGTGTTTTGTTTCTTAGCTGATACTCAGAGATACGCTCTTTGTCTTTCTCTTAGCTTTACGAAGAGCGCCAGCTGGCTTGGGATCAGCGAGAGGTGGACCTGGATCACCAACTGGAACACTATGAAAAGCAACAGAATGAAATTCTGGGCACTTCCCAAAAGGTGCCTGCTTACAGATTTAAAGGTCGTTATCTGGTACTGAAATTGGTTTTAGACCATCTAGCACTGCCTTCTCTAGATATATACTTTTGAGCTTAAAGTAAAATGACACTTTGGTAGAGTTTGGGTTGTGTCAGTTACCTTGCCATGATGTAACTGATAACTCTGGTGAGATATCTTCAATAGTTTATCAGGTGATTAGGAATTGATATTCCAAAATGGTCTCCTTATTGACTTGCATTACACAGTGAAACAGATCTCAAAGTCATCCTTTTAGTACATAAAGAAACACAAGCAAAGCAGATATGGAAATAATTGACCAATTTGAGAATACATTTTGTGCTGCCTTGGCAGAGGTCTACTAGGTGTTTTGTATTTGAGTTCTGTTTCTTATTTGTACCCTTTTCTTGTAGTTTGAGGAGGCTGCCGGTGCCCTGCCAGACCCGAGTCTGCCCCTGGCCCATCAGCTGGAGTCTGCCTTGCGGAAAATCAAGGAAAAGTCCCGCACCATCCTGGAGACGCAGGCTACATGTAAAACCCTAGATGAGGTACAGTACAGTGTGTTTTCTCCCTGTTGATGTCACTCATTCAGATGCATCTAAATATGCTGTGTGTGTGTGTGTGTGTGTGTGTGTGTGTGTGTGTGTGTGTGTGTGTGTGTGTGTGTGTGTGTGTGTGTGTGTGTGTGTGTGTGTGTGTGTGTGTGTGTGTGTGTGTGTGTGTGTGTGGCGTGCGCCACCCACCCAATTTGTGAATAGTGGCAATTGCAGCCACAAGCATCAGTGTCACTTGGACAAACTCCTGTACATTTAGAAAATGACCTGTCTTTAAAGTATTCCAACTCTCTTCCATCATGCAGAAGCTGAAGGAGAAGGAAGCGTCCCTATGGAGGGCGGAGCAGAATATTATGTCCAGGGACAGGGTGATCAATGAACTGCGTCTTCGTCTCCCTGCATCCGCCGACAGGGAGCGCCTCCTGGCTGACCTCACCAGCCACGAGGAGTTGCAGACGGAGAGCCAGCCAGCCCTTAAGGTCGCACACCAAACCATCATCAACCTGCAGGGACGCCTAGACCAGAAGGAGGATGTACTTAAGAAATGCCAGAACCTCCTGAGCCGGGCCAGACAGGTACGATGGCTATTGTAAATCCATAGACACAGTGAACATGGTTAATTTCACAGGATGAAAGAGTTGTTTCATTCAACCTTTATTTATTTTCTCGGGATGCATTGAGGGCAGAGCCCTCATTTTCAATGATGCCGAGATTACAAAAGCATAATACAACAGTGTAAATAATAGTGATGAATAAAAACAACAGGATAAACAAGTTATGTATGTGAAAATAGCAAAACAACAGAATAAAACAGTGATAAAGACAGCTTAATTAAAACAGTGACAATCTAAAACAACAAGATTAGCTAGTAAGTTTTTTAATTGACCCAGTGAGACCATGGAATCCATTTTTAAAGTGCGTTGTAATTCGTTCCAAGTGAAGGGAGCGCTAAACCTGAAAGCTGTTTTGCCTAGCTCGGTGTTGGCCTTGGGGATCAGTAATGGGATGTATTCCTGAGAGCGTGTTTGATGGGTGGAAGTATTTGGTTTTAATAGTGATGAAATATATGTTGGTAATTTATTTAATAGAGCTTTATAAATATAGATGTACCAATGATGGTCTCGTCTCATGGAGAGAGAGGGCCATCCAACTGTAGTATATAAAGTGCAATGATGTGTGTTAAATGGATCACCTGTGAGTTGTAGTTTTCACATTCACAGTTTGTACTCAAGTGACATCACTGTGGTAAACTTTTCAGCACATCTGCGTTATTTCAGAGAGACGCAGAGGACTGCTTAGTTGTATGGCTGGTAATGGAACGTTAGCTTAAAATCATCATAGTGTCCCATTAACTCAGAAAACAGAGATCAGTGAAATTGGCTGCTGTAGTATTTGGTGGTACTGTAGTGTTTTTGTCTGGCATAATATGATTGGACACCATTTTACTAATAATAACACCAACAATGAAGATTACCCGCACACTGCCACTTGCACGGTACATAAAGGATTTATTAAGCAACATTTCGGTCACACACAACCTTCCTCAGGCATGTAATAATAATAATATGTGACATAAACTGAAATGAACTGTTTATATGCAAGGCATAACATTAAAATGCACAGTAGGAGAGGTATGCAGGAGTATAGATTTTGTTCTATCTCTTGACACCTTATTACTGGTCCTCCCAGGAACAGGAGGAGATGACCAGGAGACACGAGGAGGAGGTGAGAACGCTACATCAGAAAGTTGACTTGCTTACGGACACCTCCCTGGACCGCTTCAAACGCACCACACTGGTACGCCCCCTGTCTTTCATTTTCAGCTGTCAGTTTGTCGTCTGTGTCATAGTATTTTCTGTTCAGTCAGACTGTGTTGTGTGCAGTGTTGTCTGTTTAGTCTGTGTTCTAGTACTGTCTGTTTAGTCTGTGTCCTAGTATTGTCTGTTTAGTCTGTGTCCTAGTATTGTCTGTTTAGTCTGTGTCCTAGTAGTCTATGTCATAGTATTGTCTGTTTAGTCTGTGTCATAGTATTGTCTGTTTAGTCTGTGTCCTAGTATTGTCTGTTTAGTCTGTGTCCTATAGTATTGTCTGTTTATGTCATAGTATCGTCTGTTTAGGCTTTCTGGAAGTGGGCTAAAGTCTCATTTATATTTAGCTGCACAATGAACCAAATGGTTCCACAGAGAACCTACCATAAATGAATTGAGCTATGGAATCTTTTGAGTCGCACTCAGAACCATTGCCTGGTAAGCATAACTAGTCAATCCTGGTCAATGTTGGTAAATAGTTGTATAATGTGGCCTGCCTAGTATATCACTATCCACTAGGGGCAGGGGGCTAGTGAGCAACCTGTCAATCATAATAGGATTTACATGTGCACAGTCCAGGATACACAATGTTTGGACAGCTGAAATGTATGTGGCGATAGATTCATGAGCCCCCTATCATGTGTTTATTATGTGTTTTATTGTTGTTTGGGGATGTGATAGATGTGTGTACAGGATGTGTGTGTTTGTGTCTATGTTTGTTTGTGTCTGCAGTTCCCCAAAGCTCAACACCCCCCCTTCACTCTCTCTCCTCCTCCTCTCTCATTTCTCCCTGACGTTTTCACACCATCCATATATAACTACTTTTGTAATCCAGCCAAGGTTTGTTCGACTGTCAAATAGAGTCAATAGAGGGCCAACTAACATGCAAATGTCAAATGTCCAGGAGCTGATGAAGAAGCCCTGTATCAGCGTGACAACCTCCAAGCATCTGGAACGTCTGGCTGAGATGGAGCAGACGGTGGCAGAACAGGACAGCTCACTGTCTTCCCTCACAGACAGGCTGAATGCTGCTACCGCAGAGCTGGGGCGACAGAGGGACGCAATGGCATCGCAGGAGAAAGACCACGCCCAGGAGTGGATAAAGTGAGCATTTATTCACAATGTTATTCACATTGTCATTGAAGCAAGTATTTCTTTATTTCTGTGTATATCTGAGGGTATAAGCACAGTGTATGGCGCTGGATTTCTCTCAAAGAAGGTCTTCAATTAAGCATGACCATTCTGTGATATTCTTCGAAGAATTTAATATCGGGGGGTAATCTGGGATCCGACCCCAAAGTTTGAAAGATCTGTATCAAACCACGCGACCCCCAATGAAGACAAAATATCGCCTCAATTGCTTCAAAGAAACTAGAATGCTAGGAAAACCTCAACCTTGTGTCTGTCTAAACAACATGCTATCTAAATAACATTCTTAACATTGTGGTGAAGCAAAAACAAATATAAATGACAAAAACAATCCAACACAGTACAAGGGTTTACAACAAACACCACATCATGTGTCAGATGGAGGAATGTGAGAACCAAGTGGTTTTTTGGTTTTAGTTTTTTTGTCTCAATCGTTTTTTGGGGCACCAACCGGAGCCTTAACAGAGCTGATGTGATGCAGGCTTGAGGAGCGCCATGTGGCCCAGGTGAAGGCTCTGTCCGGGGAGGTGGAGGAGCAGCGGATCCAGAGGGCCCAGATGGAGAAAGAGCTGCAGTATCTACGTGTGGAGCTGGAGGCACAGAAGGAGGCCAACACGCGCTCCCCCAGCAACACCATGAAGAACCTGGTGGAGCGACTGAAGGCACAGCTCAACCAGAAAGAGAAACAGCTCAAGGTTGACCATTCTTTTTATTGTGTTGATTTGAGGTTGATATTTGATTGGCATTTTGGATAAGCTTGTCAACATTACAAGTAACCAATCATGAGGAATGTGAGGTTCAAAGTTACAGCACAGAGGCAGCAGACGTAGCCTGGCATGGCCAGACTAATATCACTGCATAGGTATTAGTCTGGAATCTAGTATGTGTGGAACCTGCATTTCCAAGGGCCTTTTTTTAAAAGAAATGCCTCTGGTGATAAACCTGCCCCATATTCCAGGCTACAGCAGACGTAACAAATAATAATGTGTGCTTTGACTCTGATAAAGAGCTGCCAGGTAAAGAAACAATAGCTAGGCACTTTAGAACACATACTGATGTTTTATGTTTTTGCAAGGATAGGTGAAAGTTCAATTGTAGGGGGATTTCTTTTTCTTTTTCCCATTTTCCCAAACATTGTGTACTCAAAACCTTGGCAGCAGGCCTACAATAAAATAGTTGGACCAACATTGATATATGCTCTGTTTTATATTTGGATTAAAGCTGACACATGGTAAACATCATGAGTGAGATTTAAGCCGGTTGACTTCAAACACTGCATTCAACGTCCGGTGGAGATCTTCCAAAAAAGAGTGAGCTCTCGAGAGACATAACGCATCAGGAAGTGCTATTGTATGTCAGATGTCAGATGTTTCTGACTGAGTAATCCTATGTATTACATGTGTGTTTGTCTGCACCAATGCCAAATCATATTCCTCGGCTGTTCTTGCACATCCTGTGTGTGAGTTAATACAATGTGTCAGAGATCTGAGCCCTTTTGACATTTGTATAGCCATAATGGATAACATGTCCAAGGTCCAACATACACAATAGATGTTCATGGGTGGGAAGCCGGCAGGGGAGGTCAATCTCTGTCACTGCAATAGCGACTCCTACAGGTTGGTCAGCAGGAGGTGGAACTGGGAAGGGATGGTGTGTTCCTCCACATGCGATAAGCTCTCCTGGTGCAACTGGCAAGTCCAATGTGTATCGGACCAGTGACCATAACACATTTTATTCTGTGAAGATTTTTTTTTTTGAAAACCGCAAAACAAAAGGTATTAATTAAATAGATTATGTCATATATATATATATATATATATATTCAAAGATTTTTGTTCACAGAATCAAATGTTTTATGGTCATGATTCACCAGGAGCCTGGATGGCTTGATTCTAGGCTTAAAATAATTTATATCAATATTTTTGGAAATCTCTATGGGAAAAACGAATGGCTGCCACTGCTATGCCCTATATAGACTGTGGGGAATTGGCAATGACTAAATGGAAGGGGGAAAAAAGAAAAACCAATGCTCAATTGCATAATTTTTCTGGGCTGCATCTAAGATGAATCAGAATCAGCTTTTTTGGCACATCACAGGTTTACAGAAGTAAAAAAAAGTGGGTGAAATTCGTTTTCGTGCATAGTTCCCATCGTATCGTTATTTCCATAGCAAAAAAAGAAAGGGAAGGAGGGGGGGGGGCAAGGGGGAAAGGAGATCAAACAAGAGAACAAAAAACAAACAAGTTATCTACATATTTACACATGGTACCTGAGATAAGATATAAAGGTGCGTGAGCATAGCAGCAGATGTATACTGTGCATGATATACTTATGGACGTTAGTCAAGGTGCTAGAAAAACACACAATAAAAAATACAAAAGTCAGTGCGTTGTACGTGGGATTAAGGTGCAAAATGGCAGTGCGTGTTGACCGCATAATCCACATAAGGTAGACTGACACTGGTATAATCCGCAAGTAGGTCCATGAGGAAGAGCAACAAAAAAAAAGAAGAGACTTATATGCATTGCACAGCCAAGCATTCAACAGCTGGCGCCAATGCTGTGTACATCTCTAGTCTCGTGTACAGTAGGCCCCTTTATCTTTCCTGTGTGAGACCCGAATGCATGTGTCTAAAAGAGACATGACTTGCACGCTAACAGGGTCTAGACACATGTATTTTGACGCAGTAGTGGAAAAATATGACCCACACACTAAAATACTCAAGACTTATTCATTCCAGCAGTGGACATTTAATTAATTTCATTTAATTTAATGCTCTGTACATCAATGTCGACACTGTGTTCTGTGTTTTACATGTCAGTGTGTCTGCACCAATGCCAAATTGTATTCCTTGCCTGTTCTCATATATGGCAATAACGTGTGTCAGAGCTCAGAGCGCTTTGTCTTACATCTGTCTGTGTCTGTGACCCTCAGGCTCTCAGTAAGGCGCTGTTAGAGCTGAGAGCTGAGATGACGGCTCACGCTGAACAGCAAATAATCACCGGCGCTGCACAGAGAGAAGAGAGCCTCAATATCCAAGTGCTGATAGATAGGCACACCAAAGATCTAAAGGTAAGGAAATTCATAAATCCTCCACTTGTTCTTCCACATGCATTATCCATGTCGTTGCCCTACTTCTAGAATTTTTCCATCACCACAATAGAGCGGTTTGGGTTTAAGTACCTTATCCAAGAGCAGGCCCGCCAAAAAGGTTGACGGTACAGATACCCATGATGAAACGAGCACGTTTTGACATTTTGGCCTTACGAAGGCCAGAAGATCGAAAGGCATCTGTGTCTGTGTGGATGATCCTTTGATATACACAAACATTCCATGATGACGACATGTTATTTCGGAGCATCTGCCACTGACCTTTAACCTGTGCACCTATGAGCCATGCGGCGCATGTATTCATTCTAGAATCTGCTTATCTGTCATCGTTGTGCTGCTGAGGTCAAGAACGTAGTTACTGTATTATTCAGTGTTGATGTTTAACAGTGTACTGTTTCAACCACATTAATCTTTGTGACAGTTTAGTCAGTTTCGTCGACGATAGCAGATCTGCAAGCTCACAACACCGTTTCCTGGCGTTGTGAGCTTGTAATGATAATAATACATACAATTAATATGGCGCTTTTCTAAGTACTCAAAGACGCTTAGATTGCCTATTTTCTGCAAAGAGATTTGGTGTAGAGACAAAACGGGAGAGGACCACCAAGTATAGACCGCCGGGGGACCCTTTATTGGGTTTAAGACAGTTAAATGGCAGACAGTAATAAAGGCATTTTGTGAGGTCCACATGGGGGTGCAACTTTGTTATTTTGCCCTGACTATGTGAATGAGGGGGGGCCTAATGGCGGGAAAGCTCAAGAGTACCAACGTGTAACAGGAGATCTCTCTCCTCTACAGGCCCGCATGCAGGAGCTTAATGAGGAACTCCACGCTGCCAAAGAGTCTGTCAAGGGAGCCAGGGGCCGGGAGACGGCCATCAAGGAGGAGGTGGAGGTCCTGAATCAGGACTTCCAGCGGAGTCAGAAAGCCCAGAGCCGGATGCAGGGGGAGAAGGAGGAGAGGGAGAAGGAGATCCAGGATCTCAAACAGCGAATCAAGAGGCTCAGCGGTGGCCTGCAGGTAAGGGGGGTCACTCACAGACACCCATGTCCATCTACTGTATGTTCTGCTGCTTCATGGGGGCCAATATACAGTCAAATCCATGGGTATATTACATACAGTATATCAGTGTATTGGGTATTATTTTACAGTTACAAATTACATGACCTTCTCCTAGACTCAAAAACAGAAGACCCTCCCTCGGCCTCAAATAAAAAAAAAAAGCTTAAACCTCCCCTCTTTTCATCCATTGACCCCCTCCCATAAATATGTCCCTTAGCTTTTTTTTGTAGTTTCATTAGTATTTAAAACCATTACTGTCAGTGTCAACAATAGCACATGTTTCCAAACTGTGAATATCACAAATGGATTCTTGATAAGTTAGATGCTTCTAAAAATGCTTAAACGTTCCTTATAATCGAACAATTGCTTATTACTTCATTTATACTAGGTCGTCCAACAGAGTTGCGTGCCGCAAATAGTAGATCTACAAGCTTGTTCGAGCTTGTAGATCGGCTATTTCCGGCACGCAACACCATCGTACGAATAAGTATAAAACAGGCTTATCTGTATTTTTGCACGCAGAAACAATCGGAGCTTGATGGTAAGGGACCCACAGTAGAGGCTCTGCAGAAGAAAATCAGGAAGTTAGAGGCTGAACTTGAGACGAGAGCTCTGTCTGAGCCATCAGAACAGAAGAGTATCAAAGATGACAAGGTATTCCAAATTAATATCTGCATCTTCATGTTATTTGCATTAGAACCATCCACTAAATGTGAAATCTTTATTTTTACAAGTTGAAGTCAAAAGTGGTTCAAGAGTGAATATGTTTATGTTTATTCCAACTCCCAGCCAAAAGATGATGTTGTGCGATGGGAAGAGGGCAAGAAATGGCAGGCCAAGATGGAGAAGATGCGGAATGAGTTGAAGGAAAAGGAGAGGGAGGCCGATGGTCTTTCTAAGAGGCTCGCCACTCTCAAAGACCTCTATGCCAGGTACTCAAAGACCTCTACGCCAGACCCTCCCAGGGTCTTATACACTGTGTCGGAAGATCAGGGTTTTTTAAATCCCATAGTACGTTAAATGTGCAAGAACTGGGCATGGTGATGCTGATGATGCAGAGACATACTGTATACTGATAACTTAGGGCCTAGACGGTGACACCGTACTGACATTCATGGTGGAAGTTCCTGTATTTGTGAGTTTGTCTATGAGGGTTTGTGTGTGCGTGTGCCGTGCGTGCATGTCATGGATGGTTACAGCTCTATTAATCTGGCTCTTTTCAATGTCGCTTTGTGCAGACTAGAGCAGGAGAAGGTCGCCTTGCAGAAGAAGCTGAGTCGTCGTGGGGTTACTGCAGACCAGGTGGTGGGGGAGAGGTCAGCTGAGACCCAGAGGGAAATGGACGAGCTGAGACGAAGGAACGCTGAGCTGGAGACAGAAATACACAATATAAAGTATGTCCTGATAAGACGACTTCTGTCTGTTTTATAAATACTAATAATAACTACAGTACATTGGATCCATTGGAACACAGGTTATTTTTCCATTTCCTGAAAAGTAACAGTTTTGGACATTCAAGGTTTCCACCTGTCAGTGATCTACAGTAACTCTAACCTATTCCCTTATTGCACTTCCAGGCAACAGCAGGCCTTGCCTCGAGATGCTGTCATGGAGGACCTGACCCTAAGAAACCATTTTCTTGAGGAGAGACTTCACTCTCTGGAGAGCCTGATGGCAAAAGAGGAACTGTCAAGACCTTCTGTAAGTCCTGGAAGGCCTGTATAATATCCGTTTCACTGTTTACTTCATATAGACACAAACTGGACAGGACACCAATGTTTTCATTTACAGTACCTGATGCAGTAGTTGGTGATTTACAAAATCTGCCAGCCACGTTGAGTGTGTCTTGTAAAATACATGACAACCTCTGAACAAAGGTTAGTTAGAAAGATCAACCAGTCCATACAAAAACTTCATCATACAGTATGTAGTCATTTCCAACCCTGGACACAATATACAGCAATGTAGCTTATGGTCTCAATTCTTTTCATTCTGCAGTACAGTATGTTTCTCTTAAATACCCAAATTCAAAACAGACCAGTGTCAAATGGTACTCAGAAATAACTGTGTTTTAGCATGTTTGTAGTATCAGGAAAATTCAGAATTAAACATCAATCACACAAAAGTATATTGACATTTAAATTATTTACTGTGATTGTCAGAATGTTCTAGTAGGCTGTAAGTCTGTAAGACAAATCATGAATAGCATTTACTAATGCTATTTATCTTGTGCTCCTCTTGGCACCAAAAATGTTTCTCTCTCTTAAGTTTTGTTTTCATGCTTTCTCCACCTCTCTTTTCAATGCCTCTCATTTCTCACTGGACTTCATTTCATTCTATACATATGAAGGGGGAAAGCACCTTTCTGAGGGGGATTCACTCCGGTACCTTTGATGTTGAGGATAAACCCGGGAAAGGGAACACAGAACCCTGTTTTATCATGAACCGTCAGTCAGTGATTGTAGTAGACCACCCTGGCATGCAGAGGGCGGTAAAGCAAAAGCTTTGCCGCCAAAAGGAAACTCATGCCAGCTTTGAACAAATAGTGGCAGAGGAACAGCCACTGAGCTCAACAGAAACCCCAGAGACAAGCGAAGTAGACGAGACAAACAGCTGTAGCACAGAATATACTGAACTTTTAGATGCAAGAGATGAGGGAGACCCTGAATCAGACTGTGGAGGTGCTGAGCAGCAGAGTATAAAACATGCTGTGGGGAAGGGAGAATTCGGTACATCGTCTCCAGAGCAAGTCAAAGTGACTGACAGTGAAATGGAGGTGAATCCAGAACATGCTGTGGCAGAGAGAGATGGTGGACTGCAGGACACAAAAGAATTAGGAACTTCATCTCCAGAACAAGTCGAAGTGACAGGCAACGAAACGGAGGTGAATCCAGAAGAGCCGGGAAGTAGAGATCCAAATGATGGTGGACCGCAGGACCCAAAAGAATTAGGTGCATCATCTCCAGTGCAAGTTGAAGTGACAGGCAACGAAACAGAGGTGAATCCAGAACAACCGGAAGATAGAGATCCAAATGATGTTGTGGGAGATGGGACAAAAACCCCACCAGAAGCTGAGGAAAAGGTGGAGCTGAGAGATGAAGCTCAAAACGTTAATACGGAGATGGCTGTTGAAGGGTTCCTCTTACCTGAGCTGGATGTGGACCCCAGAGCCATCTTAAACGAAGACCCTGATGAAGTCATTGTGGCAGAACCTGACATGGCCTTGATCGCAGAGAGAGAAGTTGAAATTACAGAGAGACTTTCCCCTAAATTTGGGTCTAAGGTCTTTACCAAGGCCTGTGTGCAAAAAGGAAAATCAAAACCTCCAAGCCATTTGAAGGTACTCTCAAGGCGTTCACTGCCGTTATCCGTGGAGGTGGTAGTGTCAGACAGTAGTGCTAGCAGATCCACATCCAACAGCAGTGATTGGTTTTGTGTGTACTGTGTACTCCTTGAGTGTACTCCTTCCTGCAGTTTGTGTCTGTGTCGTTGTCGTTGTTGGTATGACCTTGCCTGTCCCGTCCATCTCTTCAGCTGAAGCCTTCAGATAAAGAATAAGTCAAGTGAATCTTTTATAAATTATAAACCCAGTCCAAATAATTTGGTCACTTTAAGTGTACAACCTGTAGTGTCCACGACCGAACACAATACTGTACTTTAATTTAGTCTTTTGATGATGAACCTTGGAAACATTAAACCAATTAAAACTAATAGTAATATTATTCTTGACTGAAGGCTTCATTTTAATCAGCTCTTGCCAATTGTGGCTGCATGCTGTTCATGACAACATTTTGCTCTTTGCCTTCCGATAGACGTCAGGACGAGGCACTGGCACCCCATCACAGAAAGATCAGGACCTCTGGAGAGAAAACCTCAGGCTTTCCTCTGAGAACCTGGAGCTTCGCTTTCAGCTGGAGCAGACAAACAAAGACTTGCCCAGACTAAAGGTACAAACAATCGTGCACATACAATAAAGTCGCTCTCTCCACTGTTAATATTTTGTAAATGTTTTATTTAGCATTTCTATAGCCTTTGAACAGCATATGGGAGGTATACACATATCACATTACAGTAAGGCTCCCAAAAGGTCACAATAGTTTCATAAGGAAAGGTGGAAAGCCACTTATATATATATAGCATTGAAAAAAAGATGATCATGTGCGTTGGAATGTATGACGTGAGTGTGTGAAGAGGTGTTTAATTCTCGTACGTTGTGTTCTTTGACAGGATCAAGTAGCGCACCTCAGAGAGATGTGCAGTGTCTTGAAAAAGGAGAAGGTGGAGGTGGAGAAAAGGCTGTCACTCATACGTGGAGTATGTCGACTCAACCTCACCCTCGACCTTTTACACAGAATACAAGTTTCCATTTTTATCAATTTGCACATACTGTATAAGGAAGGGGTGGATTCAGAATTAACAACTTGAGATGCCAGTGCTAAACCTGCACTGTAAATATACTTTTTAACCCCTCACCTGTTGAGGCCTGTCACAGATAGAAAACACAAACATAAGAAAACAACCCCACTCGTGATTGTAGCTCAAACTCACTTTTAACCCTTTACCATCCAGGATGGTCATAGCGGTAAAACCGTACCTGAACTTGAGAAGGTCATTGCTCTGATGAAGAAGGTGGTGGATAGGGTGCAGCGGGAGAATGAGATGCTGAAGAAAGCTTCTGCGACTGGCTTCCAGGAAAGGTTCTCTACCCTTCAGCAGGAACATGAGAAACTCAAGGTTAACACATAAACTAGAAACATATTTCATATAATTAGTTTGTAACACAAGATTATTAAATATTTCCACTCTCTCACCGGGTCCAACTTTTGTCCTACTGTATGTTCCCTTAAGACCGACCATGAAAAACTGAGGAAGCAAACTGAAGCAGAGGTGAACTCCAGGCTTGAATCCAAAACCAAAGGAATGGAGAGGATTTCAATGGAGAACGAACGCTTACGAAGGGAGATAAAAAGGGCAAGTTAAATACCATTGGGTAGCCAATATATTAATTTATTCATTCATTTATATTTCCATCACATTTTTGTTTCCCTCATTTTCATGGATCACTTCTTTTCCTTTTTTTCTACAGGAAATGGCGGCTTCCGAGAGGTTGAAGGTGAAAAAGACCAGCCTGGAGGTGACCAATGAGAGGCTGGAGGCTGAGCTGGAAGAAACAAAGGAGAGGATACGTGCTGCCTATTCCCGTACCATCCCAGAGGGGGCAGACAGCAAGACTTGGAAGGCTTCTGTTGTAACAAGGTCAGCCAATGGAAATTACTCTGGGAAATGCGCTCAGTAGAGCACAGTCCTCCGCCAAGGAGTAAAGTTTTGGCCAATATTCCTTCATGACCAGTTAAACAGTTCTTACTTTTCTCAAAGTATTGTGGTGTTAATGTTATTCTGCTCATAAGTTATGTGCATTTTGTGACATGTCATGCCTACTGCCACAACCGCTTTTGGCAAATCATTGTAAATCAGCTCCTCGTTAGCCCCCAACCAACCTTTTCACCAAGTTTTGTGCAAATCCCTACTCCCTAACTGCTAGAAATATCCTACTGACAGACATGTGAAAACATGACCTCCCTGACTTTGGTATATGAAAACATGGCATTATTTAAGATTAAGTCACATTTACCAAATCCACAGGATGTGACATAACGATCCATTGTTCCAAATACCATCTACTATTAAAATTCTTAAACGACGAATGTGAATAAATCCCTGTCACTTTAGGAGGTCAAGTAAAACTCAAGATGGTGTCTTCAGGACAGAGTACATTATAAAGGGTGTAAATCAGCCATGTTTGCTGGTCCTCAGGATGTTTGAGAACAAGATGAGGGAACTAGAGAAGGAGCTCTCCCAGAAGACGTCCAGTGTCTCGGAGCTCAAACAACAGCTTAAGGATCTCAGCGACAGGGAGGAGAGAACTCTTGAGACTGTACAGCAGCTTGAAGATCAGGTACAACCTTACTTAATATATTTTAGTTATTTTTCTGTTTCACCTTATTGATCTCATCAACCACACTACACAGCAGGATCAGTTTAATCACTTAAGGCCTATTTTGTTGTATGACAGTGTTGTGCAAAAATAGCTATTCTACAAGCTCACAATCATGGTGAATCATGTGTTTATGGTTTACATTCTCCAGGTTGAGATGTTGAAGAAACCCCCTACCAGGGGAATGACGGAATCAGGCCTCACTACTGAGCTCCAGTCACTACGGTAACACTGTGTTCTTGTACTGACAAACATCATGTGGGGATGGAACTGTTTTGTTCCACAGTTTGTTAAAGCTCAGAATTCACCAAATACACAATGTAACCACTTTGTATAGTACTGTGTAGACCCACTAGATGAATATTACTAAAGCCTGAAACATACTCCACTCAAGTACGCAAATGACACCACCTTGTGCCCAGCCAGCACAAACCGGCATCCCTGGTGCACATACTCAAACATGTGCCCTTATGTACCGGAGGAGGTAATAATAGTTACATTTGAAACTGCTACAGTATATTATGAAAGAGAGAGCAGAACATATATAATACAAGCACAAATATAATAAGACCGCTTCATTCTATTGTTGCTTGGCTGCTATAGAAACTCTTGCTCCAAGCATGTCATGCTTGTATGCCGTTACAATTTTGAGGTGACCCATAACAGAATGCAACAACACGTGAAAACGATTTTGCGTAGCGTGTCCGCATTCAGCATTCTTGCGTGGAGTATGTTTGAGGCTTCATGGTGGTGTTTATCGGCTAGCATTTCACTCTTGAGCTGCTGGTTTCCCTCATTCTTTTCATGTTCTTTTCCTGCCTCTGCAGTGCATTTAAATAGTTTAAAATACATTTGCATATTGTAATAGAAACATTTCCCTTTTGTGTATGAAGATTGGCCAACCGTAAGCTGGAGCAGGAAAAACTGGAACTTAAACAGAGGCTTAGCAATCACATCGAACATGGAGAAATGTCCTCTCAACCAGGTGAGGTTGCCATTTAGCAAAATGCTCCTGTGTTTTAGTGTACTGTAGGTTCTCTTTGATTGTTAGCCATTTTACCGTAAAGAAAATACAAAATCATACACGATTTGGTAAAGAATCATCTGTAACACGATACTGCTCTGGATTCTCAGGTTACGGTGAACTTAAAACCTTTCTGAATTCATCCAAGAGGGAGAACACACAGTTACAAACTGAGGTCAAAAGGCTAAAAAAGGAACTTGAGAACTTCGACCCCACATTTTTTGAGGAGATCGAAGACCTGAAATTTAACTACAATTTGGAGGTGAAGAAAAACATTCTGCTGGAGGAGCGACTGAAAAAAGTGTGTCAACGGTTTGGTGTGGCAGCTGATATTCCCAGCGTGTCAATCAGTTAACTACTGCGAAAATGTCTTTTCAGTACCTGTGTTAACAGTGTAATGGCCATCAGCCAAATTCTGATCAATTTTGACTGTGGCTCATGATCAATACCTCGGTAGGTATAACCAGCCCTAGTTTAGATTTTGTTTTAGGTTATTTTTATTCTAAAATAATTTTACTATTTAAAGGTTTTGGAGATCCCAATACCCGGTTGTCAGAAATTGGTTGTTACTCTTATGAACCAGTGATTTGCTTGAAACCTTTCACTAAAGGGGTCACTAGAGGTGAGCATTATTAGTGAGCCATATAGCTGTGACTTAGACCATAAAGAATGTAATGCTTCTTCTCAAAGGCAGCTGCTTTTTATACCAAGTTCAGGCGAGGTAGCCGTTTTTTAAAGGATATATTTACAGTATGAGATTCCTGCTATCTGTATGCCAATAAAACAATTTCATGCAACCTTCCGTCTCTCTAAATATTATGTACATAAAACAAATCTCTTTACAGTCTCGTTTATTTGTGTCCACCTACAAATATAACATCTGGAATACCATATTTACAATATATTGTATGCAACATTTCTTTGTAATTTAAAGTTCAACCATTTGGTCACTTAGTTTACAATATCACTATAAACACTTCAACTTACCAAATTGAATACAGTCTTCACCCTTCGCTTCATTCTGATGCTAATGATAAACAAAATTATAAGCCTATAGTATAGAACAGAGCAGTGCAGTATACCTCTTTTGCATACTGGTATATTTGTCCAACATTAGTTGAGCTTTGAATTGCTTTTAAATGAGAACTTCAACATACTCCAAAGGGATAATTAATGGCAAAACCAGGTATGGCAAAGTCAAAGAGGAATTGGCAAATTTTCAAATCCCAACTATGTAAACACAAACCGTATACTTCACAGCAGCCTGGAGGCTTTAAGGAAAAGGAATGTTGCCCCCCTTCTCAAAGTCTGACTGGATTTAAGAGTCAAAATGGACGTCCAGCAGCCGGCTGAAGCGCTGTCCGTTCAGCCTGGAGAAGGATGTGAACAAGTCCTTGGTGCCAACATCGTATTCCTCCACTGTTCCTTCAACATGAATGACCAGAGGCCTGCTGCCGAGCGACGTGTTCCCATCTGGCCACCCAATTCCCAGGTGGTGACGATGAACCTAGAAAGGTCATCCAACCAAAACGTTAATTTCTTGAATTGTAATATTCAGAAATGCATGTAAGACGATGAGTGGAACTTTTTTCATGACTTAGTCAGCTAGGTACATTTAAAATGGCAGGGTAGTCAACAAAGGCAAATATTTGGAAAAAAATTTAAAGCTTGAGAAAAGAATTGTCTGCATTTTCTACTCTAAACCACAGAGATCATAGTTGCAGGATTCAGCTAGACTTCACATTTAGGTTTTTTTTCTCAGTATTGTGCTTCTTAATTTTGTATTGCACATTCTTACCTTAATTTAGTGCTAGGTTATAATAATATCAACATTTTAGTGACGTCTTAATATTGTCATGTTTCCTCCTAACATAGTTATACAGCTCAACAATGTATCTCTGTATTACATACTGAAATCACCTCAATAACAAAATATAAAGGAAACTTTCAATAGAATATAAGGCATAGATTCACTTATTCTCTAGTAGAGATAGTGGACAGGATTACTATTAAGGGCAAGACAACTTAGAGGCCAAGAGGAGAAGATTGTTTAACTATTTTCAATAGTTTGTCATTACTTTTTTTTGACAATGTTTGTCACATAACTTTATCTCCATAACCACTAAGCCCTACAGTATACTTTATCGTTAAAAAAAATAGGGAGAAATTGTTGATAGATTTACAAGCTCAACGTGTTGCGATGTGTTGTGAGCTAGATTTACAAGCTCAACGTGTTGCGATGTGTTGTGAGCTTTTAGATATTCTAATTTCACTAATTCAAAATGTCTGTATGTATAAAGACATGCCCAAAATAGGAACGGCAGGTTCAAAGTGGTTAATCACAATATCCATATCAGAAGCATACCTTAACCATAGTGCCATTATTACAGTGCCACACGATGCCCTCAACACATCCTTCTGGACTGTTCTGGAACCAGGAACACAACTGATGGAAGTCCACAGGCGGAGGGTTTCTCACACACACACTTCCATGAGACACCAGGACATGGATGGGCTGCTTCTTACTTCCCATTCCTCTCAGGAGGAAAAAAAAATTATAGTTTATTAATTTGCACTATTCTGAAAAACAGATACATATACAGTAGACACCAAACTATAGAATAGATGCATACACTCATTCTCACACGCAGGAGTGCAAGCACTCTGCCAAATACAATATGCATACGCACACGCTTACAAAAATACACGCCCCTGCAGGAGTGTCAGTAATGATGTTGATACTAGTTTAATAAGATGGGTAATAAGAGATAATAATATTCTACTCCATCTCTTTCGTGATGGGATATTGTAACTGAAGGCACTCTAATTTACATTCAGGTACCGTCATCCTTACTACTAGAATGTTTTCAGATATGATTTGGGTTTGAGAGGTGGGTGATGACGGGCCTATGTTGCCGTTGTTGAGTTGGCAAAGGCCTTGGATTTATTACCAGGTATTATGCACCAGAGTTGGCATTCATCATATATTTGCAAACTGTTCATGATGTGACAGACAATGTAATTATGAATGCAGCATCAGCCTTCCTGCAAGACTGCAGGAACATCTGATGGATTTTACAATGACCGTGGGCTAAAGAAGGCACATGCTGAAAAGTCATTGACAGACTTTATGACACTTACCATAGGAAGACGTTATACTGTATGACACTTACCATAGGGGTTCCCATTGATGTTGGTTCCAATTAGCTCCAGTGTCTGTTCCAGCAGATCAGCCAGTGGAACCAAAGTGATTTCCAACAGGTCTTCATTCTCAGAGCTGGGCCTCAGAACAACCGCTACACCAGCATCATGGTCCACAACAGAGGAATGCCAGCAGTACTGTTTGTTGTCTTTCTCTACTGGAATCCAACCTAAACAGCAACAGTCCATCAGTCCAGACCAGAACACAGTGCGAGGCTTTTAACAGGCAACAGAAAGGTTTTGTTCTCCACCACATAAACCCTAGCATCCCGAATCTGGGGCAAACATTTTCGGCGCAGATATTTAGTGTACAGGGGGAAAAGGAGGGGGCTTAGTATAGACGACCCCTTTGGAGTAAATATGTAAGGATGAAGTGGTTAAAGAAAAGAAAGGCAGCTTAAGATATCCTTTCTGAGCAGTAAGCTATTCAGGTATGGAGATTTAAGCAAAAATAAATATATATACCGGTATTATAATCTATTCCACATAAAAGGATTTTTCTTTTCTTTAAAAGCAATAGAGATTCTACACATTAGACTAAAATGTGCACACGATATTTAAAAAGATATACAAAACAAGCACAATATGGAATCATCTCACTCTGACAAGGGCACATGAGCAGCACAGCTGGTAAGCACAATGACCACTTCACCTCAATTTCCCAACCATGGCATCCCCTCCTCCCTGCCCTCACCTTCTCATCTCTCCACTGCCCTGTCTCAAATCAATCAAATCTTTTAAGCTGCAATCCGTAAGTCTTATGTACATTGTCTCCCTCTCCTGGCAGAGAGGGGTAATTGCAATGATGCCTAACCACAGAAAAGATGGCTGCACATCTACAGTCTAATGCGGTGCAACTTTAACATTGTCAACCAGCAGGTGTCCTACCAGGCAGGACCCCAAGTCATCTCTCAACAGAAGAGTAGGGAGACCATCTTCAAACGACAGCAGATGTGCTAGTTATACTGTAATAACCTACTCACCACACAGATTGGTTAAAATAACATTTAACTCAATAAAATAAGTCCTGGATTTCAGCTTTAACTGATAAACTTCAAATTTCGATTACATTTTTGTTTTAATAACTACAAATAATGTTGCTATATACTGTATATAGCGACAACTACACACGGAGGTGTTACCGGCTTGAAAGGTATAACAACATAGGTGTTCCTGGTCTAAATGGGTTCTTCCTAAAGCATTGAAGGACCTGGTGTGTGTCCATGTTCATCGGGCAGAGGGTGTCCGTTGTGATGTTTGACCCTGTGAGCTGGGATCCATGTCGCCGGCACCGTCTTAAAATCCTCCTCTAAGTTCCATGTGAAGCCTATGCAGAACAACAAGATTAGAGTTATCTTACCTAACTGCCTTCCACCTTAAAAACGGTCCAAAAATTCCAATCATAGATATTTGCTTATGGCTGCACAGTTGACTGATAAATACCATTAGAGAACTTAAAGAAGAATTACATTTGCTATACCTTTAGAACCCTTGTGAGAATGTTGATACTTTTTGAACCTCTTGTCTGCTTGTTTGTTGGGCTTTCTGTCTAGTCGAGCCCAGAGGTAAGGCTGACCTAGAGACAGAAAAACATGTCCATTTTATTTCAATTCACTTCAAACAAGGCTTCCTCTCTTTCAAGTCAATTATGATCTGGACATTTTTAATAAGCTAGTATTTGTTACAGCAGGCCACCAGTTCCACTCTTCTTAACAATAGCATCCTTATAGGCTGGCTATATATATATATATATATATATATATATATATATATATATATATATATATATATATATATATGTATATATATATATATATATAGAAATAGCAGATCTACAAGCTCTCAACAGGTCAACGCGTTGTGAACTCATAGATCGACTATTTTCAGCAAAGCGATTTGGCACAGAGGGGAAAATGGAGGGGACCAAGTACAGACTGTGGGGGACTCCAGACAACAAAGTTTAAGTGGTTAATTATGTCATTTTAAAAACAACTCACCTTTATACTCTGAAACATAACAGCACGTGCCATCCAGTTTTTCTGTGGCAAGTGCACAATCAATGTGAGCTTCCAATGCAACAGGATTCACATTTTCAGTTGCAACAACCTGAAATGGCTGAAGAGACAGACCAATAATAAACAGCATTAATTTAAGGCATTATGTCATCAATCATCAGTCATCGCTACATTTTAACTGACCAGCTTTTTCAGTTTGGTCTGTTCTACTCTCTCACTTAATGAAGACCCAGCTGTTTTGCAGCTCCACAAAGAATTAACTGGAAAAGACAACATGACTGTCTGTCATAAATTTGTAGTTTTACTCTCAAAACTCACAAAATTAATCACAACAACCAGATAATTCAATCGGTCAAATTCACACACATTAAAGTTGACAGCCTAATTCTCTAATTCAGTGACACTGAAACTTTCTGATCTTCAAGGACCCCCAGTTTGATTTGCATTTAGGCCATGGACCACATTTGATGAGATTATAATATCCGAGTACCCGACCCCAGGGGTCACTGAGCACCATGTTGAGAACCAGTGGCAAAATACTAATTCACTGCTCAGTGCAACATAACAGATTAGACGACACTTATTGGGCTTGGTTTAACTTTTGTGGTTTCTCAAAAATGTTCATAATTGTCCTCAGCCATCAGTCCACCTCAGTCAACTGTACTGTACATGTGATTTATTTAAATGCTCCACAGCTGCAGGCCATACAGCAGAAAGATGACTTTAGTAAAAGTACAAAAGTATTGGTATCAAAATGTACTTAAATTACCAAAAGTAGAAAGTAGTTATTATGCAGAATGTCCAAAGTTTTCAAATGTATAAAAAATCTTATTGAAAATAGCAGATCTACAAACTCACAATGCCTGCCCTGCATCACATGCATTGTCAGCCTAGGCTTGTAGATCGGCTATTTTCAAATGGTCAAAATGTATATAGTGGTTAATGTATGTTTTGTAATAATAATCCAAATCTACAAAGTAACTAGTAACTTAAGTTTTCAAATAATTGTAGTGAGTAAAGTACAATATTTGCCTCTGAGATGTAATGGAGTAGAAGTAAAAGTACTGAAAAATAAAAAAAGGACCTCAAAATTGTACTTAAGTGCAGTACTTGAGTAAATGTACTTAGTTACATTACACCACTGCAGAAATTAAATCTGCATTCAACGCTGCAGCGGTGATGAGATGAGATGACATGCAGTGCCTAAAGACTATAGTCATTTGATTTAACCTCAAACTAAATAGTAATAGCCGTGTACAGCAATCAAAAAACTACATAGGTGGCGTTTTAATTATACGACTTTAATTATATTTCTGTTGTCAACGTGCTAAATGCTCCAATCCGTTTCCTAGACCTAGATAGATCAACATCAATGGCTGCGGTATCGCTGCGGTACGCACAAACCTAGCCCTTGTCATATCATGACAGTTATGGATTAACTTCAACCTGGTGTTTGCACTTCCTCCATTTACGGCCCGTACATCTATATAAACGTTCAGATTTCAAATATAAAGTGCTTACCCCGTGGCCACGGATGTTAAAATTATGTTCGGCCCGCAGAAGTACCCGTATCTTCTGTATTATTCAATAAAAAACATTTAAATCCGATCGGTGGCCATTTTCTCATAGTGTTATAATGTATCAGAGTGCAATACATCTCCCAACCAATAGGGTCGCGTAGTTGAAAGCATATGGCAAAAAAAACTGAGAAATTGTCCACCGATCGGATTACAATGTTTTTTATTGAACAATAAGGAAGATACGTGTACTTCTGCGAGCCCGTACATAATTGTAACATATGTGGCCATGGGTTAAGCACTTTATATTTGAAATCTGAACGTTTATGTAGATGTACGGGCCGTAAATGGAGAAAGTGCAAACACCAGGTTGAAGTTCATCCATGACGGTCGTGTGATCCATGGCTAGCACAAACCTGACATTCGCGTTTTCTGGATTGTTCTTCTTTCACCTCAGTCTGGAAAACACACGGTATTTTCTCCTGGACGGAGCCGAGACGTCGCATTTTCATATGTTTGTTTTGTATTCAATAATAAAAGAACGACCAGTAACGTTCGAACTTCGATCGTTTGTTGTGATTGTAATCTGCTGCTCGATCCATGTGTGGATGACTGCTCATATCTGTGCGCATGCGTCGATGATGAGAATTATGGGTATTGTAGTGTTTCTCAACCTTTCTGTGACGGGTATTGCTGCAGTACAGTCTTGACCTCCTTTTTGGGCCAGTCGGACGTCCCATGTGGTGGAAAAAGTATTCAAAGTTTTTACTTAAGTAAAAGCATCAATACTGCAATGTAGAAACACTCTGTTACAAGTAAAAGTCCGGAATTCAAAATGTACTTGAGTACAAAAAGTATTGGTATCAAAATGTACAAAAAGTAGAAAGTACTCATTATGGAGAATGTCCCATTTCACAAGTTCAAAATGCATTAAAAATCTTTTGAAAATAGCAGATCTACAAGCTCACAATGCATCGCATCGCAAGGCATGTGAGCTTGTAGATCGGCTATTTTCAAATGGCCGAAATATATATATAGGGCTGAAGTGGTTGATGTATGTTTTGTGATAACTGGTAATAATCAAAATCTACAAAGTAACTAGTAACTAAAGCTGTCAAATAATTGCAGTGGAGTAAAAGTACAATTGTGGTATATGAACAGTATGCAAGTCAAAACATATTAAGAAATGATACTATACTAATCTAAAAGTCAGTTTACTAAAGTAAGAGAATCATGAATGTGTTGTGAGCCAGCCTGCCATCTGCTACTCAGAGTGTGACTGGTGAAATTGCTATATTCTAACGCAGCAACAGCTGCAGCTGAGCCAAATGGTCATTGTGTTGCTCTTATTTTAAGTACATACCTTATATGGCTATCATTGACCCCCACCCCACATGCTAATGTTAGCTACCTACAGTGTATAAGTGACTGTAAAATTAGTTAGTAGGTCTGTCTCACACGACGTGAGGCTGTGTGGAGTCAGGGCCCTGTCCCTGGCTCTCTGGATTCCATGATGATGCTGTACTTGAATGAATAAATGAACATGGAGAACTTGGAAACCTGACGTCTTCTCTTCTATTCTCCTCCATATTATTACCACCAACGGGCCTGATAACACGCAGTTAATGACTCAAATACACGACACAATATTTGCATCTGAGATGTAGTTGAGTAGAAGTAAAAGTATTGAAAATGGGAAATACTGCAGTAAAGTAAAAATTCCTCAAAAGTGTACTTAATTAAGTACAGTACTTGATTAAATGTACTTTGTTACTTTACACCACTGACGCTAAGGACAAGAGCTATATGTTTCCCAACCTTTTTGTGACTGGGTTTTGCTGCAGTACAGTCTTGACCTTTTTGGGCCAGTGCCCCCTATATTCAGGTCAGTATCATGGTTAGGGTTATAGTGCTGCTTTGCTCTTAAAAAAACATTGCTTACAAAAACAAGCACCCATTAAAAGGGTGGTATTAGTTTTTACACTGGAACAAAATATCACTCCCGAAATAAGAAATGTATACTATGTATTTATTAATTGAAAAAAGATCATCAGAGAGAGAAACACACACAGTGTGTGAGCGTCTAATTCACAGCCTAACTAAAAAAATATTGTATCTATAAAACAACCATTTAAAACAACCAGTACTGTACACACACACACACGCACGCACGCACGCACGCACGCACGCACGCACGCACGCACGCACGCACGCACGCACGCACGCACGCACGCACGCACACACACACACACACACACACACACACACACACACACACACACACACACACACACACACACACACACACACACACACACACACAGGCACATTAACACATGTAAATGGAATCATGGCACCCCCAAAACAACAGATGAAGGCAGGTTGAAAGAAATGTAGCCATGTAGCTATTGTATGTACAATTATTTCCAAAGTCAAAATAAACATGCAGTACAGACATTCCCATACTAGCGAACACTAGCGCTATTATGAAGAGTTTGTTTTGTTGTCTGGATTCAAACAGGCGGTGACGTCGTTGGAATACTTCTTGTCTGCTTCCTCTTCTTGATTACCATGGAGATCCAGGTCACTGTCGGTGTGTTTCCACATCTCTGTCTCTGTGTCATCCTTCTGCTGTCTCCGAGACCAGGATGGGAAAACCTGCTTCTTCCTTTAAAACGCACACACGCACGCACGCACACGCACACACACACACACACACACACACACACACACACACACACACACACACACACACACACACACACACACACACAGCAAAGTTTGGTTTGTGAAACAAAATTGCAACAAAATCTGAAGGCAAGGTCCTGTCTCATGCACATACCTGTACAGGAGCATTTTTTTTTGATTGCCTTCATAGGACAACATGCACTTTTTTATGCCTGCATAATTTCTCTCATATCTTTCTTTCTGAACCACAGTTTTGCTCCACCCTGCTCTTGCAAAAAAGTAAGTAACACTTTTGATCACGCACAGCAGCAGAAGGAAACGGATGATTTTTTTTCAGCATTTCTGAGAAATATGTGGGTGTAAAGTGAAAGTTGTTTTAGGAAATGCTATATTATGCTTGTCACACCCAAACATGTGAACTTGCTTGGCTTCGTTGATAGGGTTAATTAATTGTTTACTATTTTGAAAAACATTTTAAAATAGTGGAAATAGCCTATTTACATCGACACGTTGTGAGCTTGTAGATCGTCTATTTGAACGATTAATTATTTTTTCAAAATAGCAAAAAATGCCTAAAAAGGTTCAGGCATAAGGGGTAAGGTGACGTGCAAGATAGGGCCCTTATGGGTTATAGCCTGTCTATTTATCCTTTATTCCTTTAGTAAGTTCAAGGTTTTTTTCAGTGTGTGTTGCATGTATGTAAAATACTTTCAATTTAGTTTTATGGCTGTTGTACACTAACACTGGTATTACAATTTGGTTAGAGGTGAAATCAAATTACTACCTAGTCTTTAACCATTTTCATCCCATGTCAGCTGCAGCGTTGCCGTTGAAAGTAAATCTCATCTTCATCTTTCTGGTGTTAAAGGCCCGCAACTGTCGGTCATTTAAACGGAAGACTATTATGAAAAAGGTTACCATAGTAAGAAACCCCAAAACCAAGAGTGTCAGCTGTAGGTGGTCACTGGCCACAGTAGGTGGCCAGTGACCAGTTTCACTTTCAAACCCTTTGCATCATGCATGTCACACAAACAGAATGCGATGCTTTTTGTTGATATAACAAGTTTGTTCATATACTGTAGAGTCCTATCCACAAATCCACCATTTGACTTCCACAATCCACATTATCAAAACCATGTGTTGTTGTGTTGTGTGCTGGATTCGAACAAACATCATCTCGGGTCACGCGCTCCATGCAGGAGGTGTGGAAGGAAAATGGCCAAAGTCACTGGCCACCTACTGTATGTTGTATTGGTTCTTAACATGGGGTCTGGGGACCCACAGGGGCTCTTGAGGGGGTTCCAGGGGGTCTGTTAAATTATTGATAATTAGACAACAAACGGATCCCTATACAGGACTGTAACTCTGAACTCCGAGTGTGAAAATGGAACCTCCTGTGCATGGCCTTATCCGGCCTTGTCCTAATCAGTGTCTCCCAGTATTTTGCAGAATCTCTGGCCTGAGAAACCCGAGCGTTAAAGCTACAATCCGTAATTTTACGTCCATTGTTTCCCTCTCCCTAAGAGAGGTAATTGCAACAATGTCCGACCTATAATAAAGATGGTGGCGAATCTAGTGTCCAGTGTCAACCAGTCAGTGTCCTACCTGAGAGAGTAGGGAGACCACCTACACACAGCACAATTCAAATCATGATCACCAGTACTCAAAAAGACAAAAATAATTAATAGTTAATATGATGACCCAACCCAACAAGTATATCCAGTTCATGTCCTATCTTACAGTGGGAAAAATTACTCACAGTAGGAAGTACCACACAGTGCCACACAGTGTCAGGATGAGGAGTATGACTGCAACAACGATGAGTGCTCTATGTACTCCTAAGAAAATAAAATAAAGTGTACACGCTGTTAGGAGACAACCTATCAAATGTATTTGTCATTTTCTGGCCAAGCCTCAAAGCCAACAAGTTAGTGCTCACAAAATGTGAATTGTTCTGTTTCTCTTTTTGAGTTCAGGAGACAAACTCCACAATGAGGTTGGGATAAGACTTTACAATACAATAGAATAGAATATTTAGTGTCAAATTGCCTTTGGCTTCACTGTGGCAGAGTTAAAAACATCAAATACTAATATACTATAGGACAAAAGTCCTTAGTTAAGTGTGCTCTACTGACAATACTTTAAAGAAAGGATGGACCGACGGGTGCTGACTCACAGCTTTCTTTCAAATGCCAAGACAAGACCATAGTGTCCAATTCAGATGTCAGTCTGCTTCTATTAACTTTACTGACATTGTCAAACATTAGTGTCCTACCCGACACCAGGGTCAAAATCTCTCATATGGAGACCACCTCCAACCACTGCAGATGTGCTAGTTATAATTGTATTAACATACTCTACCATACAAATTGGTAAAATAAATTTGTATTCATTAAAAGGAGTCCTGGATTTCAGCTTCAGAATTAATGACAGATAGCACATGACAACGTGAACACGTACCTCCCAGGTAGGTGTCTGCAGAGCTGACAGTCTGCAAGCCTCTGGTGTGGCTGCGGGTGACTGGAGGTGAGGGAGATGGAGTGAATGGGGACAAGGAGGTGGAAGACAGGACAGTCGAAGAGGAGGAGGAGGAGGAGGGGGAGGAGGAGGAGGAGGAGAAACGAGCAGTGATGGAGGTCAGCAGTAAGCGAGAAAGCAAAGAAGGTGCCGAGGTGGAGGAAGCAGATGTCCTTGTAGGAGAGGTTGAAGAGATGGAGGAGATTGAGATTGAAGGTACTGATGTGAGAGTGGGAGGTGAGGTTGAGGTTACAGGAGCCAGCTTCCAGCCTGGTGGTGCTGTTGATGTTATTGAGACTGGAGGCTTCATTTTGGTTCTGACTGGGGGAGTGGGAGGTGAGGTTGAGGTTACAGGAGCCAGCTTCCAGTCTGGTGGTGGTGCTGTTGGTGTTATTGAGGCTGGTGGCTTCATTTTGGTTCTGACTGGGGGAGTGGGAGGTGAGGTTGAGGTTACAGGAGCCAGCTTCCAGTCTGGTGGTGGTGCTGTTGATGTTATTGAGGCTGGGGGCTTCATTTTGGTTCTGACTGGGGGAGTGGGAGGTGAGGTTGAGGTTACAGGAGCCAGCTTCCAGTCTGGTGGTGGTGCTATTGATGTTATTGAGGCTGGGGGCTTCATTTTGGTTCTGACTGGGGGAGTGGGAGGTGAGGTTGAGGTTACAGGAGTCAGCTTCCAGTCTGGTGGTGGTGCTGTTGATGTTATTGAGGCTGGAGGCTTCATTTTGGTTCTGACTGGGGGAGTGGGAGGTGAGGTTGAGGTTACAGGAGCCAGCTTCCAGTCTGGTGGTGGTGCTGTTGATGTTATTGAGGCTGGGGGCTTCATTTTTGTTCTGACCAGGGGAGTCACTGCTGTCGAGGCATGTGCCTGTACTGGCAGTGTAGTGGTTGACTTAGAGGTCAGTACGCAGTCGGTGGGCATCGTCGGAGTTTGCTTTAAATCTGCAGGTGATGAGGTAAAAAAAAAGAAGAAGAAGCTGAGTGTTGACTGTTGGTACAAGAAGAATAGGGGTGGCGAAAGCAATATGTCTCTACCAAATGAATTGATGTTATCCAATATTTTCCAGTGAAACAACTGTTTTAAAAAAAGTTCTGATGTATGTTGACTCCAAAATTACGGCAATTGAATGACAGGGTCACAAGTGTCATATGTCCGTCCCTGACTTAACAGGGGAACTAACACTTGCAATTGCTATGGATACCACCCGATACCATAACAAACACATCTTCATATGGAACGAAAGTGTCACAGAACCCCCCCCCCCCACTGATTGATTGCTTCCTCTTCCGTGTTTGACATGGATGTGCACTGTGCAGCATTGCTATGAATAAGAGGGTCTGATAAATGCCTAAATTGTAAAACTGAAGTCCATTCTATATATTTATTCTTATGGTTGTTAACCTTTTTTTAATCGAGATAAACTAAAACAAACAACAGAGCAATGGCATACAGTAAAAGTGACTCAAACAGATTTTGAAATGTTTTGATTGATAAATATACCTGATGTTTGGAAGCAGAATGCAGCAAATTGTCTGGTTAGTGCTGCCTTCCATTCCACCAACCCCGTTTTGCCCTTGCCACATTTATTGTCAGCTGTTATACGTGGGATGATGGCAGTCTGTTCATCTATCCAGCCGTATCTGTTTGGACAGTAAAAACAACAATGAATGGGCATGTTATATTTATGTGACAATTGGCTGAAAGGTTGAGAGGGAAACAGCATGGGAGATTCTCAAATAGAACTTTGACCGGATCTAATCATATTCTGTAATCTGTAAAGCACTTTGAATTTCCTTGTTGTTGAAATGTGCTATATAAATGAACTTGTCTTGCCTTGCCTAGGCCAGAAAAGGGGTGTGTTAGTCCGGAAACAGTAACCACAACATGTTAACAGACACACCAAAAGTGTCATCTACACACCCATCAAGGCAGATGGCAACCCACCCACAGTTCGAGGTTTCTTCCTGTTACTGTATATATTCAGTAAAGTATATACAGTGTGTGTGTGTGTGTGTGTGTGTGTGTGTGTGTGTGTGTGTGTGTGTGTGTGTGTGTGTGTGTGTGTGTGTGTGTGTGTGTGTGTGTGTGTGTGTGTGTGTGTGTGTGTGTGTGTGTGCGCGCGTGCGTGCGTGCGTGTGTGTGTGTGTGTGTGTACACTATATACCGTATATACTGTATAAAGATTTTTAGATACTCTTAATGTAAATATCTTTGCCATATTCCTCTAGCCCCACCACACTCAGCCTACTTGCATGTCTCCAGTCCATTTTGAAGTGCTTTGTCCATCTGTGCTTTGGTCGCTAAGGCAGCATTCTGACACCTGCATGCTTCTCTGGCTGTACTGGCATTATATTTGTATTGGCCCCCCTCAGGATACATGAAGACCCCAGTGACTTCTGGACAAGACAAAAATACAATATATTTAGTTTTGTCATAATATTAGTATGATATGACAAATGTATGCTTATATCTAATCAATATAAAATACACAGTAAAAGCCCACACATTCTATGATAAGTATTTAAAATGTTCTATACAGACGTGTGAGCTGGAATATGTACCCACATGCAGTATAAAATATATACACATTTCCTATTTTACGCATTTCCTATTACATATCGTAAGTTGATGATAACATATTAACAATATAATTAATATTATCAACCAAATATGTAATCTAACAATGTTTGGCTAATCTTATTTGTCTTAAATGGACTTATTTGCTGCGTGCAAACCGTTGCTGAGTTTCCTGTGAAATGTAACTTCCTTGCACATATGTATAGCCTACACAAGACAAATATCCTACCTTTAATTTCTCTGCTGTCCAATGCCAGTGTAAAGACTGCAAAAAACAATAGCAGTGAGTACATGAAGAGCCAGTCCATTGCCATGGTTTTTCTGATAGCATAAAATAAATCTGTAGTCGTCTGGATCTGAACAAAAACTCAAGTGAATGAAGGGGGTGGCTGTTGCAACAGCACTAGATGTGTTTGGGAACAGGAAGCATGCAGGAAACCAAGGTCAAATCTGCTTGATGCCCCACTATCACAGAACACACACCTCAACACCATCACCAGTAGCTCTAAAATCCGTTAACAAAAGATCTCCCACCTCTCCCTCCCTCTCTCTCTCTCATGGTAATGACAACAAGCCACATTAAACATTTTTACCAAAATGAATAAAAGGCCTATTGTAAATTATTGTTTTTTTTTGTTGTTTTGCTCCAGGAAATAATAATATAAGGCATATACTCTATTAGTGAGCAACTCGCACATTTAGGCCTATAACAATACTGTATATTGCAAATGGTGTCCTTCACAGGAAAAAAACAGCCAAAGAACAACAGGTCACACAGTGCACGATTTCTCTTTGGTTTCTGCCAGCATCAGCATCTTTCACACAGTTATGTTTGGTCTGACAGACCCACTGCAGGAGGCGGGGCTTCCTGTGCATTGTTTCTCTCTATCTCTCTCTCTCTTCCGCCAACTAGTTCTCTTACACTGTCTGTTCCTCTAACTATTATTCTTTCTGTCACATTCTCTCTCTCACTGTATGTCTACCTCTTGCATGCACCCACACGCACGCGCATGCGTGTACACACACAGGCACGTGCACGCAGGAGCCAGTCAGTGCCCGAGCACCTGCCCGATTGCCTTCAAAGGGTCTTCTTTTGTGCCTACATAATTTGATATCCCTCCCTCATTTATATCTCTCTTGCCGAACCAATCCAGTTACTTTCCGCATGTAGGCCTACATTTATACACACACATCACATCAAGGTCCTTTAGCCGTATATACAGTAGACCGTAGGCCCATAAAGGCTAATTGTCACAAAAAAATGGGAACAATAAAAAAGATATAATAAAAAAATACTTACAACTAAAACAAGTGATTTGTCAGTTAATCTAATCTACACATTGTTAGAAATAGTAAACAATGGTGTATCATATGACAGATTAACAAACCAGATTCAGAAGACATTCACACAAGTGATGTGACCTGGAGAACCATTGCTGAGTGCTGCTGCCCACCCAAGTTTGAAACAGAGGAAACAGGTCATGAAATGAATGCTGTCATAGGTGAGTCTAATGCAAACCCCCCCTTATGTAAGCAATGGACTGGGAATTCAGAACAGAGTGACTTGTGCCCAGATGAGATGTAATGTGCCCACTCAGATGTTTAATACATAACCTCTCTAAGATGTAAAATAAATATTGATTACATCTGTGGGGGGGGGGGGTTATTGTGAGATTGAATGAGTTTTTAAATCTGTATATGCAAAAGAATTTTAGCAATAATTTTTGGGGTATTTTTTCCTATTTTTCCCAATGTATGTACGTAATTTCCAATTCCCCCTTTTACTGTAGTCCCTTGTCACTGCTGAACCGGCCCTACTGATTGTTTCTTTATGAAGGGTGCAGATGAGCACATGCCTTCCCTGATACATGTGATGCGACTAGTCAGCTTCTTCACACCTGACAGTGAGGAGTTTCACCGGGAGGACGCAACACATAGGAATGTGTAGGAGTGTAGGAATACATAGGAGTCACTAGTGCAGCTACAGAGGTCACCGTCCTCTAACAGATTCACTCCCACCAACACAGCCAATTGTGTTCGTTGAAGCGCCCCGGCCAAACCGGATGCACCGTGGCGTGGAGGATTTGAACCCCTAGTCTCTGTGGTTGTGAGCAGGAACTTTACCCCTGCACTGCAGATGCCCCTATGCAAGTCACTTTCATATGAGACTCTGTTATGCATGATCTTTACTGTGTTTTGCATTCTAGATGTGTTTCTATGAACATAATGTCCTTGCAGAAATGTGGACCCCAGCTGCTACAACCATGGACCCGGGGTTCTCGATAATACTACACATCCTCTGCACCAGTTTTCCAGTTGTTACTTGTTACTGCATGAGGCACATCCTTCCAGCTATCAGCTGGTTGGCTGGTTGTCTTGGTGTCAAGGACACTATGTTCCTATCCAAGCATGGACAGTGCTCTGCTCTGGTTTAATCCTGTGTTTGCTAAAATGAACATTTACGGTACAGCACTGTTGTCTCTTTGAAGGGTGACTAGCACCGTAATTGACAGCTCTGTGTAATTACACTCACAATAAATTTGTGTCAAAAGTTATACACTTTTTAACTTAATACATCATATTGCTGCTGCCGGGCATGAAACATTTATAGGCCTATTTTTTGCGAAAGTCGCAAAAATACAGTAGATCTGCAGCAGAATGACTTGTCCTAGTTTAGAAAGAACTTGTACTAGTTTAATTAAAGCTGAAGGAACTGATCTCGTTTACATTACATTACATTACATTACAGTCATTTAGCAGACGCTTTTATCCAAAGCGACTTACAATAAGTGCATTCAACATAGGTAGGGAACGAAAACTACTAATCACCAGAAGTCTTAAGTGCATTTTCTGCAAAAACAAGCAACCAAGAGTATACCTAGCGCTAAGGTAAAAGTGCATTATATCAGCTACCTATTTCCTTAGACAGATGAGACAAAAATAGCTAAATCAAATGAGCAGGAGCTAAAACAAATAAGTGTATCCACTAAACAAGATCCAATAAAACAATACAACAATAAAACATGCGTTCGTACAACTAGTTAACAACAAGTATAGGCCAGGCAGAGAGGATGGGTAGCGTTTCCTGAAGAGGTGGGTTTTCAGCCTGCGGCGAAAGATGGGCAGTGACTCTGCTGTCCTGATATCATTGGGAAGTTCATTCCACCACTGTGGGGCCAGAACAGAAAAAAGTTGTGACCGTGTGGATCGGCCAGAAGGACCCTTGAGTGACGAGGCAATCAGTCGCCCCGAGGTGGCAGACCGAAGTGGTCGGGCAGGGGTGTAGGCATCGACCATAGCCCGGAGGTAAGAAGGGGCTGTTCCTTTCACTGCCCTATAGGCTAGCACCAGGGTTTTAAACTGGATGCACTTGTGACTGCATGCTTCCTCAGTTAGTGTTTTAGTTTTCTTATTGTATGTTTTCTAGGGGTGGGACGATATGGGTACCTCACGATACGATATGTATCACGATATTAGGCCCACGATAACAATATATATCACGATATTCGACGATGTTTGATATATTGCGATATCACGATATTCGATATATATTGCAAGAAATTTCACCAACGATATATCACGATAGTCCTTGTATTCAATTCATAAACACATAAAATAGCACCAAACAGTTCAAAATCATCATTACACAAATACAGAGTAGGAAAACAACGTATCACAAAAAAATATATATATATATCGATATATCGATATATCGTCCCACCCCTAATGTTTTCTACAGCTGCTATTATTGTTGCCTGATTTTTGGTACACTGTAATTTAGTTTTTAATGTACCATTTTTCTGTTAAAATAAAATTTAAAAAGCATATTGTTGAAACTGACAAGGCTCCATAGAAAAAGAGATCTTGTATCTGTGTATATAAATAAAGGTAAAATAAATAAAAAATGTGTGTGTGTGTGTGTGCGCGCATGTGTGCGCGCGCGTGTGTGTGTGTGCGTGCGTGTGTGTGCGACTGTGCGTGCGTGCGTGCGTGAATAATGGATCTCAATTGTTTTTCTCTGTTGTCTGCTCCAGGGAGCAACGTGGGGGACTTCAGGAATACAATAAACTAAGACAGGCAGGACCTTATTGGAAGCTGATTAGTCACACTTTCCTAGTCATGAGAATTTAGAACTTACCTAGTCTACTCTCTAGTCAATCATGGAGCACCATAAGGTGGCTAGTAGAGCTCAGGGAGGAGATATACTGTACGGCTATGGTTGATCTTTGAACAGAAATACTTTTACAGCGCGGCTTTTATATGATTTGTTTATATGATAAATGTTAATATGCGGATTTTATTTTTTAAACATGTCAAATTAGTAGTAGCCTAATTATTCTGCCAGTATGTAATTTACTGGCTTCATCTATGGTTGTTTTAGTATGTCAATCCCTTTATAATACCCCTTTGAACAATTCTACATGAAAAGTATAACTTTTTACAGCCATGGTGGTCCGGAGGACTGAAACTGGCTCTGCAGCTTGTGAGTAATTAAGCACCACTAGGCAGCACTCACTGGAAGGTGTCTCTATAATGTGAATACTCTTTCTAGCTCTCTTCTATCGCGCAAAAACTAGCCTATCATGTTACCTAATGAATGATAAATGATGCCCCACGAGGGATAGGATCTGCCTGGGGAAGCAAACATGAAACCGGACAACCTTCATTTAGGTTATCCTCGCAGAGTAGAGAGTCTCTTCTACATTCAGAGCACCATTCCATCTGAAGGCAGAAATCTTGGGACCTGTGCCCGGTCCTGCCCTTCGATATGTCCCTACGGGCCACATCTCATGGAGACCTGCAGACCTTGTCTTCCTCTATGGGGAGGACCTCGCTGGACAAGCCTTTCTCCATGAGCAGCAGTAATGTCAATGGAGTGAGTCGGTTTGGCAGGGGGGGACGAGTGGTGGAGGAGGTGAGTGTATTGCCGAGGACGTGCCGGAGGCCAGTGCGAGCCGTCCGGCCGATCAGCGCCCTCAGCAATGGTGGGACCTTCCTTCAAATCAACCACCTCCAAGGAGAACTAGTGAGGAAAAGAAAGGTAAGAAATGATGTGTGTGTGTGTGTGTGTGTGTGTGTGTGTGTGTGTGTGTGTGTGTGTGTGTGTGTGTGTGTGTGTGTGTGTGTGTGTGTGTGTGTGTGTGTGTGTGTGTGTGTGTGTGTGTGTGTGTGTGTGTGTGTGTGCGCGTGTGCATGTGCGTGTGCGTGTGTTACGTGTTCTTGACATTTTGTCTATGCCAGTATATAGGGTAGCAAGGAGGGCAACTGGTTGCGGAGACGTGTCCTGTAATGCAAAGTCACAAGTTTGAACTGCACAACCAAATCAGGTGTGTCCTTCAACAATTATGAGACCGTTCAAAGTGCTGGTGTCATTAAGAAAGACACTGAACCTGCTCTTTTGTCAGCTAAACACTTGAAATGTATTGAACTGTTTGGTTTAACCACATGAACCCAAGCATCCCTATTCTGGGATTCATTAATGCGTCGCAAGTCGCAACGTGGCTCGCCTATTTTCTGCAAAAATATTTGGTGTACTAAGGACCAAGTACAGGGCCGACCATGGTCAACTAAGCACTCATTTAATTAAGTATAGAGGATTCAGTCACTCTCAACAGCCTATCAATGCACTGCTGTATGCGAGTGCAGAGGATTATATAAAAAACACAGAAATTTGAAATATTGTTTTGATCACTGTGTGGCTTGATCTTTCCCCAAGGAATGTGATGATCTGAGGAAGGAAAACAAGTATTTATCTAATGAGATCCACATGGAGAGGATCATGATGCGTACAGAGAATGAGCTGACTATGAGGAACCTGAGGAACCTGAACCAGGAACTGCAGGCGCAAGTCAAAGAGGTACGCCCTGGGGTGCCTGGTGGCTCAAGCATTTAGAGCACAGACAATAAGCTCCCTTTGAGCACAAGGACCTGGGTTCAAATCCACTGTCTTGTCTTGTCTTGCATATGTATCCTCTCTCTGCCCTTTCCTGTCTCTCTATACTGGCCTGTAATCTGAAATAAAGCATACAAATTACAAATAGGAATCTTTAAAAAGAGCTGTGCCCCCCAAGTGGCCTCTACTCTTTCTTGACCTAGCCCCCGTTCACTACTGTAGAGTCTACAGTGTAGACTCACAGCAAAATCTTGCAAAATCTGTTACTGTTAATTTAACTCTCAGATGCTCTGTCTTTATCTGTATGTATATATATCTCTCTGCTCTCCCTTCTCTTTTCCTTACTTTCTCTCTTTTTGTCTTCTCTCAACCACTGCCAGGCAAAGCAGAAGCTGTACCAGAGTCAGCAGCGGGCAACGCTGTGTTCGCGGGCGGCAGAGCATGCCGACGTGTCTCGAGAGGAGGCAGAGAAGACCAGAACTCTGGCAGAGGCCCGCACCCTGAGCTTCAAGCAGGAGTTGGAACAGACAGTTGTAGAGAGGAACAGACTGAACGACGAATTGCAGCATCTTAAAAAAGAGGTTACACACAACACACACATGCACACACACACTGTATAAGCAGATGTATGTATACGCAAATGTATGTATACACACACACACACACACGTACACACACGCACACCAGTAGGTGTCCTACCAGACACCAGCATCAACATTTCTCAATGGGAGAGTAGGGAGACCACCTCCAATCACTGCAGATGTGCTAGTTATATTAACATACTCTACCATGCAGTTTGGTTACAATTGTGTTTTATTAATTAATATAATTCCCAGATTGCAGCTTTAAAAGCAAAAACATGCACATTAATGGAGGGAATCACACACATGCACATTACACAGACAGACAGACAGACAGACAGACAGACAGACAGACAGACAGACAGACAGACAGACAGACAGACAGGCAGACAGACAGACAGACAGACAGACAGACAGACAGACAGACAGACAGACAGACAGACAGACAGACAGACAGACAGACAGACAGACAGACAGACAGACAGACAGACAGACAGACAGACAGACAGACAGACAGACAGACAGACAGACAGACAGACAGACAGACAGACAGACAGACAGACAGACAGACAGACAGACAGACAGACAGACAGACAGACAGACAGACAGACAGACAGACAGACAGACAGACAGACAGACAGACACACACACACACACACACACACACACACACACACACACACACACACACACACACACACACACACACACACACACACACACACACACACACACACACACACACACACACACACACACACACAAAAGCAAGAAAGGTCATTGACACTTGACACAACTGCCTAATTACAGTACATCCCAATTATGGGGCGACCCGATAGCCGAGTGGTTAGGGTGCGTACCACATGGGCTCTAACGCCTAACAGCAAGTTCCCAGTTCCATTCTCGGCCAGCCAAACCATTTGCTGCATGTCACTCCCCTACTCTCTCTCCACTATATACTGTATGTATTAGCACTCACACACTCACACACACACACACACACACACACCATAACAATCATGATATCCATTCCTGTGTTGTTAGTAACGATGCAGAGTAACAGCTTCAGTACAACTTGTAACACAATACACTACCTCAGAGCTCAATACTGCCTGTTTGACTTGAAACCGTCTTTAATTTAGTCTATAAAAATTGAGATCTTCACTTGCAAAATAACTGCTTTTCATGTACTACTACTAATAAAGATAACTAAATGCAATATATCCATATGTACATACAAATTTCTATATATATACAGTATGTCTCAATGTCTATATATTTGAGGGCTGGAGCAATGCATTGTACTTGTTCTTTCCTAGGGTCGATTAGAATACATTTTGCAGTGACATTTTGCCATCGAACTCAAAAGGAATAATCTTACAAGCCAATCTGTTCTCTCTTGACCACAACCACATCTATTTACAGCAAATAAAATAATAACAATGATGTGACGATGACTTAATTTATAGCTTGTGATAACATAGTGGCCTTCTGTCTTTTCTTGTAGCACACAGATGTACAGCTACTGCTTGCGCAAACAGAGAAGAACTACTTTGAAACTAAGCTGAAGCTGGAACGAGCGTCCGGGGATAAGCGGGCTCTGATGGAGGAGAAAAGGACACTGGAAGGAGAAAGAGATGAGCTCAGACACAAGCTGAGACAACTCACAGAAGAAAACATCCAAGTTAAAGACAAGTGAGTATACAGGTCTGAGGTGGGCTGAAGTTAGAGCAGTGGTGTCCAAACTTTTTTCGAAGGGGGCCAAATTAGAAAATATGAAAAAACCCAAGGGCCAGCTTGTGCGCGCGCACGCGAAGATTTTCGGTTATAGGCAGATTTTGGGCGTAAATGTGCGGTTTTCAGGTGGATTTGGGGCGTTTTTGGGCGTTTTACTGTTACTTTATTTCGGTTTTAGGGTTAAGCAAGAGCTAGAGAAGGTGCTTGCCATCCTGAGGCGAAGGAGGAAAATGCAACTTTCACTTTTATAAATGTTTACATTTTTTTGAAGGTGCAGGCGGGCCGTTCATAATACAATTTAGGAATGAAACCAAGGGCTGTATAAAATGTGTCCTCGGGCTGCAAATGACTTTCACATCATACCATTGTTGGATGGGTCACTATAGCTACACTAGATATTTGCTAGTCCTAGTCGTTAATATGGATACCACCGTGAGTCAGAGTATATCACAGAATGCCTGGAACTCCATAGCACATATGGAGCTAACTGACATATCTAAGTCTGACATCAATCTTTGGGCATGACCGATATTAGGACTCCATATATGGATATGACTGACTCGTATTGACATCACTGGGATGACACAAGCACTGTAGCAAACGATATAAAGGAAAGGGAATCTCAGATCCAACGATGACCCCAGAGTCTTCAACTATATCCCAAACTCAACTAGACTTCCTCTTTCACTCGATCTTCAGACCTTTAACCAATTCCAAGCTCACACCTGGAGAGATACGTACCTTCTGTACTAACGTATTTGGCCTTACCAGAATAAGGACACTAGGGTTCATGTGGTTAAGGAATTATTAGGCGGGTAAAAAGCACCTTACCCAAAAAAAATTGGAACAAAAGGTTTCTCAACTGTTTTCTGTAGTATGTGGTGTCCTGAATAACATACTAAAAGTCTACCAAAGTTTGATCACTGGAAAGGTGTTATTTTCAAGATGGCGTCCACGATACCCAAAAAAATCATTAAAACAGCCTAACTCCTTCATTATTTATCCTAGACAAGTACTTTTTGTGTCTAACCGTATGTTTTTGGGGCCTAGGAATCCATTGGACTTGTCCAAATTGCAGAGATACAATTAGATAATTGTGAATTCCAATATTTAGTTTGTGACTCTATTAAAACCCTTTGAAATGGTCTCCCATTTCAAGTTAACTAGTACAACAATGCCATGCAGGAATTCAATGATCTCATCTACACGACCAGTGAGCAACACAGAGAATCCACAGATTCCAGGATGAAACGAGATCACGCTGACCAGGAAAAGATCAAAGAAAAACGTGGCACTTTTAAACCATTCTCTCTAGACCCATCTCTGAGAAACATTGTGACTGGTGTAGTCGCCAAAGAAGACGTGAATATTCATGAGTTTGAGACTGTTGGGAATGAGTTCATTGAAAAAATTGTTGGAAAGCCCATTTTTGGGATCTCATTCAAACGCAAAGACCGGGCAAAAACCCTTGCAGATGAGTCTAGCATCAAAGTTACCAAAGACCGAACCATTGATCCTGCTCTGTTGTTCCAACGATTTCTGATTATGTCAAAAACCGGAGACCTTTCACTGGAAGATGTAATGACCTATGAGCTCAGCCCATTCCCTGCAGCCCTGTTTGAAGCCAAATAAATATTCCGTAAGGCTGACAAACCCCAACTAGCTCAGGCAGTGACTGAACTGTCAAGCGAGGAATCAAAGAAAACTATACTGGATTCTATCCCACCAACTGAACAGTATGTCCTTGATGGTGGCTCCCTGATTCATCGCTTGCCATGGAAAATGGGTGACAGTTATGGTGTCATTGCACAGTCCTATGCTGACTTTACCATACACCAATATGGTGAATGGGTTTCTGCTCCCAAATCTGCTCCCAAATCAAGCAAAAAATGTGGTAGAGGACCTTGGGAGCAAGGCAATGGCAGTTATGTTTGGTGGCAAGAATACAGATTCACTTTCATCTTTGCGCTACAAACTTCTTAGCAAGAAAATTGTGTCTGCCAAATCATTTGTCAACCCAGAACATCTCCCTCCAACAGAGTCCTTGACTAAATATCACTGCCAAAGAGTTTATTACCAGATCATGGTGTGGACTGAAATGGAGAGTGACATGAATCCGGTGGATTGGGGATGGAGATTGGAGGACAATCACTTTGTGCCAGTTATGACCAATAAAACTGCTGCCCCAGAAAGCCTCCTGCATATGGTCTACTGTAATTGCAAAACTGCTTGCCAAACATAACGGTGTAGTAGCAGACAATACGGACTGCCATGTATGCCTGCTTGTGAACCATGTCAAGTCGAGAATTGTGAGAATCCGCCAGGAAGAGTGTGATAACTCATTGTAAATCTGGTGTGGATCCAAGAAAAATACAAACAAATATAAAAAAAAATACAAAAAATACAAAAACAATATCTATACTACAATCCGCAGACTGGCTGAAAGCGGGAAAAACATCAGTCACCGGTGTCAGTTGCATGTTAGGTTTCGCTTTTGGTTTGCATGATGCAGTTAGGTTTCGCTTTCGGTTTGCATGCTGCAGTTAGGTTTCGCTTTCGTTTTGCGCTTTGTACAGTACAGTACAGTACAGTACAGTACAGTACAGTACAGTACAGTACAGTACAGTACAGTACAGACCGTACAGTACAGTACAGTACAGACCGTACAGTACAGTACAGTACAGTACAGTACAGACCGTACAGTACAGTACAGTACAGTACAGTACAGTACAGTACAGTACAGTACAGTACAGACTGTACAGTACAGTACAGTACAGTACAGTACAGTACAGACCGTACAGTACAGTACAGTACAGTACAGTACAGTACAGTACAGTACAGTACAGTACAGTACAGTACAGTACAGTACTTTTTGTTTTTATCCCATGATTTTGTACCCCCAAACGACATTTGGGGGTTCTGCCCGCGTAGCGGGCAGAAAGAATAAATTGTTGAAAGCTTCAACAGAATTTGAATTATAAGTAAAATCACCAATGCTGGGCATTATGTCACGTGGAAAAGGAGAAATGTCCTGTTATTGGACTAGTTTCTTAATTCTTTACATAAATACCCTTATAACCAATTTTTTAATACATAATTGTACTTATCAATACATAATTGTACTTATAATCACTTCACTATAATTTATATAAGCTAATTGGATTCCTAGATCACCAAAACATAGGGTTAGACACCAAAATTACTTGCCTAGGATGAATAATGGAGGAGTAATGGTCTTTTAAGGAACTGGCGGCGGCCATCTTGAAAATTTTACATTTCTAGTGGTCCAATTTTGGTAGACTTTTGATATGTTATTAAGTACACCTGATACTACAATAAACCATTGAGAAACCTTTTGTTCCAATTTTTTTTGGGTCAAACCATATCTGCACCCGCCTATATGGTCTATGCTGATGACGCTGTGTTTGGAGAAACAGCTTTAACAGCTGGTACCCGCTTCATAACCTCAGTCACTGTCACGTGCCTGCTCTCACCCACCTCCGTTATTATGATCTATTTGATTAAGTTCTATCAGAATAATACTGTAACTACATGAGGATGTTGAGCATCTGAACAATAAATATGTGAAGAATACCAAGGCAAGAAAATGAAAACTTAGAGATAACATGCAAACACGTAATGAGGAGCAAGACTTGAACCCAAGAATTTGCTAAGATTTACTCAGTGTCTGTGTGTGTGTGTGTGCGTGTGTGTGTGTGTGTGTGTGTGTGTGTGTGTGTGTGTGTGTGTGTGTGTGTGTGTGTGTGTGTGTGTGTGTGTGTGTATATGTGTGTGTGTGTGTGTGTGTGTGTGTGTGTGTGTGTGTGTGTGTATGTGTGTGTGTGTGTGTGTGTGTGTGTGTGTGTGTGTGTGTGTGTGTGTGTGTGTGTGTGTGTGTGTGTGTGTGTGTGTGTGTGTGTGTGTGTGTGTGTATGTGTGTATATGTGTGTGTGTGTGTGTGTGTGTGTGTGTGTGTGTGTGTGTGTGTGTGTGTGTGTGTGTGTGTGTGCTCGTGCGCGTGTGTGCGTGCACATGCTTGTGTATCTCACAGAGAGGAGAACTCCAGGCGCAGGGCCATGGTGTCAGAGGAGCATAGCAAGAAGGCCAACCAAGCTCAGCGGGAGGCAGAGCAGGAGAGACGTCTGGCTGAGAAGGAGAGACAGGAGCGCACCGGCGAGTGCCTCAACTGGAGAGAGAGACACCAGGTCCTGGCAGACAAGTTCAGAGCTCAGGAAGACCTTGTGGCAATGAGGCAGAACAAAGCAGTAAGTATACTGTAGTGCAGTGGTTCTCAACCTTTTCTGGATCAGGGCCCACTTGAAAATTTGTTTTGTCAATTTGTCACAAAAGTGTTTGTGGGCTGCCGTGTTAAGTGGTCTGATGGGTGGGCCACGGGCATATTACAAATATTTGCTGTAGAAGTAAATAGGGCTTTCATGTGTAATAAAGAAGTCGGTATATTGTACTTTAACACGAGCAGCATTAACTGGTACTCAATGTGTCACTACCCTTTCTTTTATACTTTTCACACCTACTGTATATTGAGCTAAAATATCTCTTAAATCTCATATACAAATAAGTTTAGTATTATTGTTGTTGTTGTTGTTGTTGTTGTATCATTGTCACTGTTCATATGTCATATTGTTTTCTCACAGTGTCAGGCCAACATCAAGAGCTATTTCCTCTGCATGACAGAAAGCGATCAGAGGGTTAAGATTCTAAAGAACCAGGACGGCAAACCAAGGAATTTTACAGTGAGTTTGTACTTGCAGTGTACTGTAATTCAATGACCTAAGGCAGGGGTTTTCAACTGGTGGTCCGTGGTCCGTTTTTATATTTTGGATGCATTCAGAGTAATGTAGGAAAGTGAAGATTGTTTTATTTATTATGTTATTTTTTTGTTTTGTTTTTAATATTTTGGAGAAACTTAGTATTTGAGAACAGAGGAATTAAAGACATTATCATCATTATCAGTGGTCTTTTGAGGAGGCTTATGCTTTAATTCCAAAATTACAAGCATAACTACTACATAACTACCAAAAGCCCTTTTAGTTATCTCTGTGACAGTAATATTTTCCTGCTGGCATACCTGAAGATGTTCCCTGTGGCCTGTATGTCCAGGGCAAGGTTCAAGCCAGAAAATGGTTTTCTGTCCCTGTCCACCACAATAGCCAAGAAGAGACAGACATGGACCACCCGTAATCATGACCACTTGAGTTGAGAAACAGTGCACTAAATGACCTAGTGACCTAAGATGACGAGTCAATGTTGTCAGTTACTGGGGAAGTAGAAGGTCAAGAACTTCCGCAGAAAGGGGAGTTAGAATGATTTGCCTGGTTGAGTCATCATTATTAGGAAATGTGCCCATATAATTGCATGTGTCTGCTCGCTCATACATAAGTTACAAATCAGTATCAGTTAACATGAGTTTAATATGGAAGGCTGGATAAAGTAACAGAACAGAATAAGGGTAATCGTAGGATAGGAATGTGGTTCTCAACCTTTTTTGTGCTCTGGACCACTAGCATAATATTTCAGTTAAATAATTACTGTTAATTAAGGGCTTGGTAAAATGTGTTAGTATCGTGCAACAAATTATGTTAAGCCCTTAACAGTCATTTTTTAAGACCATGTGTCCATGGACCGTTGGTTGAGAAACAGTGTTATAAAGGGTTATGAGTATTTGAGTTTGTATAACTATAATCGTGTTATAAGCCGATTATAATGCATTATAGACATGGGATGCATAGCAAGTATTATCGCTGTGGTTAATTTTAGGCATGTCATTATAGGCAAAAAGAAAAAGGAATCTTTCAAACAATTCACGTGAGCATGTAGATTGAAATAATTTAGAAAATGATTTTTTGTGAACGAGTCTGGGACCACATCCAGAGAGGGCCCTGCCTCCCGAGTCCACCCTACCACCCAGTCTAAAAACTATAATAATACAATAAAATGCTACGGGTTCTGTTTAAGACACTGCTGCTGCTCTATCACTGTATTCATAATCCCCCCCAAAACATGGTCTTCTATCAGAAAATAAATATTTCATTCCAAAGAGGTGAAATGTAAACATTAGTGTTGTGTCCATCAATCTCATGCATTGTACCTCCTGTTCAGGAAGGAGACCCTGTTTACATCTCCACCCCTGAACCTGGTCCTGAGGACGCTGACAGGAGCTCATCCAGGTAAATGACTGACCAACACGTTCCCAAACCGTTCCATACCAAGGACCCCCAAAAAGCCATGGCCAAAAATAGAGCTGATCTACAAGCTCAAAAGCGTTCTAAGCTTGTTGATCTGCTATTTTGGCAAACATTTTGGAAAGATTTTAACAAAATAATCTATAAATAGATTTATTTTTATTTTTATTCTCCTTTCAAATTGCCCCACCATACTACATCTATACATATATATCTGTCTGTCTGTTTACACATTAAACAGAGACAGACAGTATTCATTTAACAAATGGACCCTTATGGGTCCATTTGGTTCCATCTGTACACTCTCTGAATTAAATTAATGCTGATTAATAAACACTGAGTAGTTGCCATGGATTGAAATAAAAATTTAACATTTATTGACATAATTTAATGATGTTAACACACACTTTATATACTGTATATGATATGAGCTTTACTTTGGTAACATTTCAGGAGCATGTTCAGGGTATCAGCCCCACAAACGGGAAAGGACACGGGTCCGTCCCACTTTGGAGACCTGCCTGCCATTGGAGGGGACAGACCCGACAGACCCGACTCTGCCCCGCCGAGAAGAAGTCGAAAAGTTGTGGAATATTTCTGGATCAACACAGATGAGGAATGAAGAGCTGGTGACGCTCTCCAAGCCATCCGGTCGCACCAAGACAACAAATAAAGCCATGACATCCTAAAATGTGCAACATGATACCAGGCTACAGGAATATATGAAGCCAATACAGCTGGACAATCAATATTATATCCATATCCATGATATGGGATTAGATGTCATCTGGGATTTTGGATCGCAATGTCGTGATATGGCATAAGTGTTATGACTTTTCCTGGTTTGACTTTCAAATGTCTACAAGCTCACAAAGCGTCGCGATGAGACTTATTGTGAGCTGGTAGGTCCGGGTACTAAAGTATAATTGGGGTCCTGCATGACCCAATTATACTTTAGTACCCGGACCCTGGTAGATCTGCTATTTTTGCTATTTTGGGACCTTTTTGAAAACAAACAAATCAACAAAAAGCCCTACCCCATGTTTACAATCGTGATTACTCCTTGTCTGTAGAACTGTAAATGTTTTCATTCATAGAAAATGTGACAAATAAAAACAATTAGCCGTTCACTTAGGTCCCAGTTGCATCACCTGGGTGGGGGGTATCTCCAGCTCTGCATTGACCTATCAGAAAGCAGAATGAGAGATACAGTAATGTCATTTTTTTGTTTCAGTTGTCGGGTTTGATTTTATGTCTATTGTTTTGTTACTGTGTAAAGGAGGAATATTATTATATGGGTTGCAATATTGCCATAATTTATATACATTGACATGAAAAGTGTGATCATATCTCTATGCCTGCTTCTCAACAAGCTTTCTTAAAATGATCCCTGGCTAATAAGCCTTATTATGCCGTAATACATTCTAATTGCCCTCCATAACACATTTTTTAAACTAAAAACACCTTAAATAATTTGTTTATTTTAAAAATAGTGCATTTTTTACTAAAGGGCGATAACGGAAGTATTAAGATGTTTTTTAGAGCACATGCATTCCATACATTCCATAGGGCTGGACCACACATGGACAAATGACATCATCAACCTGCGACAGGCGTTGTCCCCCTTGAGTAAAATATGAACTTGTAAAATAAACAAAATATTGAAGGCGTTTTAAGTTCTATAGGGCAATTAGAATGTATTAAGGCATATACTGTATGGCTTATTAGCCAAGGATCCTTTTACAACACGAACATCAAAGGAAACATCCGCACTCAGAAAACAGTCTTCAATGTGCTGCAGCACTTCTTTTTGTTTGGGGGGGCGGATGTTTTCTTTGATCTCTACACACACACACACACACACACACACACACACACACACACACACACACACACACACACACACACACACACACACACACACACACACACACACACACACACACACACACACACACACACACACACACACACACACACACACACACACACACACACACACACACACACACACACACACGTACCGCTGAGTTGAGAGACTGGTGCAGCAGCAGGCGGAGCTCAGCATTCCTCTGCTTCAGGCTTTGTGTGTCAGTGATGAGTTTAGACCTCTCTGCCAGGACCACTCTGGATGACATGATGAACAGAGTATGAGAAAACACTGTGTGTGTGTGTGTGTCAGTGTTGATTTTGACAACACATTTTGATTTAGTCATAGTCTTTTGAATAAAATTCCATTTAGTTTTAGTCATATTTTAGTCATCTGAAATGTTACACTTGGTTGCATGCTGAAAATAGCCGATCTACAAGCTCACAACGCGTTGTGAGCTTGTACTGTAGATCTGCTATTTTCAGAGCGCAACATCCGAGCGCAACCAAACATAAAATGACTTGTCTTAGTTCTACTGGATCTCTTCTCCACTAGTCCCTCCCTAACGGTGCGTTTTAACAGCGGGCGATCAGGATAGTATTTTCCGGAAGTGCATTATATGTCTATGAGAGCCGGCAACTACTGGCGATAGGGTGAAGTGGGCGGGGGGGCGATGAAAGATGGATTTTCTTCGATGTCGTCCGGCGATCGCCCGAGAGTCGCCCGCTGTTAAAACGTACTGTAACATTTGCGTCTAGTTTTTATTTGTTGACAAAATTGTCAGTATATTTAGTCTCAGTTTTAGTCATCATAACTTCGTTTTTATGTTTTCGTCAAAAATGTTTTAGTTGACGAAATCAACACTGTGTGAGTGTGTGTGTGTGTGTGTGTGTGTGTGTGTGTGTGTGTGTGTGTGTGTGTGTGTGCGTGTGCGTGTGCGTGTGTGCGCGGCGCGCACACTTGTTTGGGGGTGCAACTCACTGGTACTTGTCCAGGGCATTCTCCAGCGCGTCCCAGACCTTCAGTTTGGCCTCAGGAATGACGTTGGCCAAACTGTCCCAATAGGCTGCATCTTCACAGTCATCCCAGTTGTCCCAGTCATCCAGGGCCCGATGAGAGGCCGATCGCTCCCTGGCAGGACCAACATGAGCACTTATAAGCACCAAATGACCACCCATGTATGACCACTTCAGTCATAAAGGTCTAAATATAGTATTCATTTAACTGTGGGTGTAAACTTTTACCCAATTGACTGGATAAATAAACACTGACAATTTTACTGTGTAATATTTCACTCTCAGAGTTAAATGAACACTGAAGATTTGACTGTGTGTGTTCTGACCTGGATTCTCTGCACTGAGCAGTGAAGGCTTTCAGAACTGCCAGGACCTCGTTGGGGTGTATGAGGTCCTCCTCTCCTTCTGCTGTACCACCAGACTCACCCGCCCCCTGCTGGAAAAGATAACACTGCTGCTAGTTGTAGAAAATACACTGGACTTCAGCCGCCTAAGTTAAAATCATATTTATTAAAGAATATAGCACTAAAGATTAAGAGAGTAAAATATTTACTGTTTAAACTACTTCTGGGCTAAATCGTCTGGTGCACGAATGGCACAATGGTTTATTGTTTCTTTTTTTGCATCTTTATTATTAGTTTGTATCTCCTTTTTATTTCTTTAACCACTTAAACCTTATATACTTCGTTGACCACAGGGGTCTACTTGGTCCCCTCCTATTTTCCCTGTACACCGCATCTCAAAGCTCACAACGCTGGTAGATCTATTTTCAGCTAATGTTCGCCTATTTCCACCAAATTCACCTTGTGACATGCTCAGAATAGGGATGGTAGCGATCACGTGGTTAAATCTTCTTGAACCTCTATATTTGCCTACTCTCCCAGTTTGTCCAAAAGGTTGAGCCGCTTAGCAAGCCCCTTTGTTTCTTTGTTGTAGTTTTTGGCCTCTCCTGCATCCTACTATATAATTGGAGTAACCTCTGTCTGTCTTGGTGGGTCGTCGACCGGGTATGGGCTAGTGTCTGTAACTACTGTAATGTACATAATTGATTTGTTGTGCTACGTGCACTCAACAGACTGAGGTGCAAGGGCCATCCATCCTCTGAACTTGCCATCACTTTGCTTACCTCAGACTGCTCTCTCTGCTGCTGTCTGTACTTGATGAAGAATTCCGCCAGTTTGTAGACATCATCGTCACTTTCAATGCCCAGGGCCTGGAAGACAACATAACAGGAGTCTATACTAACCAGTCTTGGAGCAGCACTTTCAAATAACTTTTGTGGTTTGTAGAACAACCACATGGGTGAGGTTTGCCATGTGGGGCCACATAGTCAGGTAGGGCTGGGCAATATATTGATGGATATTATATCGATGTCGTGATATCGTCTGCGATCATAATATCGTGATATGGGAAGTGTTGTTTTTTTTCCTGATTTTAATCACTTAAGCCTTATTTTTATACTTTCAAAATTTGGCAAAAAAAAGCAAACTCGAAAAAAAATATATGCTATTTTAGCTTATTCTGAAAAATTAAAAATACAATTATATTACAAATAAATGCACAAAATCTCTGTCCGTCCGCCTGTGCGTGCGTCTGTAGTTCACGTATCTCGAGAACCGTCCGACCGGCGACGACCCGAGGGAGGGCCGTGCCTGGTATCGAGTCAGTCGGATAGTCGGTTGTCCAAGAACGTCGATCTGACCGATACGCCCATATATAGGCATATATGGAGATCCGGTTGTCCAGAACCACCGATCCAAACAATATGGTCATATATGGGCATACCCATATACCGTATGGGCATATACTGATGACATCAGGGATCTCCATATATGGTCATAAAAGGAACACAGGCAGACATATACAGGTACAATGGGTATTGCATAACCGGGTGAGGCATGCACAACTTGCATTGTTCCCGGCTTGCATCGCTCCCAAGTAGGCCGGTGCTCAACGGGCACCTGTCTAGTCATTACGGTACAATATTATCGTATCGATAGCGGCATTTGGTCAAATATATTTTGTCCATATCGCCCAGCCCTGTAGTAAGGTTTGTAATTAACTATGTAGTAAACCCCATCCATCTGGTACTCCAAACACACCAGCTAACAACAAGCAGCCTATCTTCTACATTACAATGAACACTGATGGCCGTACAATAAGAACTCACAGAGAAGATGGAGTCCAACTTCATGAGAGACTGTTCGTCCTTCTTCAGAGGAGACAGCAGCTTTAGGAGTTTGCTCTCTATCAGGAAGCCCTAGACAGGAGGATTAGGAGTCAAATCCACAAATCAACGATCAATAGTGAAGCCTCGACTTGTCGTCATATATCTTTATTCTATTACAGTAGAGGACTGGACAAAGGAGAGGGCACACAAAGCTCCAGTAGACCTGTCCACTCCTGGTTGCAGGGTATAGGTGTCATCTGTACAGTATATTGCTACCTTGAGCCATGAACCAGGCTGCATACAGAGCATGACTGGCCTTCTGGGTTCTGTATCTATCTTTTATGTCCTTGTTTTGTAGAGCAGTGGTTCTCAGTGGTCTGGGGACTCCCAGGGGTCCTTGAGGTGGTTTCAGGGCGTCCACAGCTAAATGACTGTCTGGATCCTTTAAGGTCTGTAACTCTGAGAGTATAAAAGTGGAATATTTGTACGTTCTCAGAGTAAAATCTAAACAGACCAGAGGATTTTAAATTGTAAATTGGGGTCCCAGAGATTTTATCAAATGGGGGTCCGTGGCCTAATGCCATATCAAAGTGGAGGTCCTTGAAATGAAAAAGGTTGAGAATCACTTTTTTCAGAGTGCAGATGAACACATCCCTTATGTTAAAGTGCAATAACACCCCTTCACCTTCGGCTGTGGAACTCACCGCCTCGTCGCACAGCACCTCCAGCAGTCTCTTTACCGTCCGCGTCGACACCTTCCCTCTCTCTTCCCCCGCGCTCCACTCGCTTTCCTCGTCCACCTCCACGTGGCTCTCGCTCCTCTCCGCGGCCACGCTCTCCGTCCTCCCATAAGCCGGTCCCGCAGACGCGTCCCTTGTCCCCGGGCCGCTGTGCCCCGAGCGGACGAGGTGGGAGGCGGCCCGCAGTGCGCTCCTCTGGGCTCGGTTCCGTTCGCGCGTCCGGGCGTGTCCCGGGCGCTCCGCGAAGGCCACGGGGGGCCGCTCCCAGGCCACACCCAGCTGCTGCTCATGGAGTAGTCGGTCGATTTCCAGAGCCTGCTCCACCAACAGCTTCACCTCGGCCTCGCTCATAAGCCACACCTCCTCATACCTGCCGGTGCTGACGGCTGCAAAGTGCCTGGAGCGACAGAGTGGGTCAAAGGTCACTCACTGTCAAGTGTTTCCTAAACATACTGTAGGTCGGCGACCCAATTTTGAGTCGCAGACCCATATCTATGGGTTGCAACTTGAAGTAAATAAACCCTCTTTTAACCTTTCCCAAAACATTTTATACACAGCTTTTCTGAAATTTTCGAAAGAGCTGGAAATAGCAGATCGGTTATTTTCATTATTTTTGAAAAAGGACATAGTGGTTAATTGATCATGTATTTCTGATACACCAATACACGGGGATACACCAAATTTCTCTTTTGCGTTTCAAGCTGAAAACGTTTATCAATCCCTGATTAGACAGAGAGAGTCAGAGAAAGAGCGAGAATCCCCACCTCTTTTTCTTCTGTATGTCTTTACACTCCTGCACGCTGCGTTTGTAGTCTCTAGTCAAACTCTCTATCTCCTCTTTAGACAGCTTCTCCTGGGCGCCACACCTGCTCTTCAACTTGTTCAGCACATCCCACAGTCTGCAATACACACACAGCACTGGATCATTTGAGTGTGTGAGCACGGTTACAAAGATCTTGTATCTCAATTGGATTTATGGTTGAAAAAGATCTTCAGACTTAAGGGTTATGAATGGTAACAGTTTGGGATTAGGAGGAGCATTTACGAGGTTTAGGGGTGAGGGCTTAAGGTTATGGTTCGTTTTAGGATATGCCAGGGTTATGGATTTTGAGGTTAGGGTTAAGTTGTCCCAGGCCAGCAGGTTAGGGAAAAATGCATTTTTTTCTTAAGTGGTTTTGTTGTCCCCACAAAGATATTAAGATATCAAGTGTGTGCGTGCGTGAGACCTGCTGATCTTCCTCTTCTGCTGGGACTTGGTGATGGTGTTCTCCTCGTCTCTCTTTTTCAGCACCTGCACGTTGTATTCCAATTTCTCCTGGTTCAGCTGGTAGGTCGCTTTCATCTGCTGTAGCTCCTGCTCCAGCACCTGTTTGTTTGTTTATTATTAGCACTATTCTTAAAAACAAAACACCCCTCAAAAAAACTGCACAAATACACAAGGAGAAAAGTGAAGTAACAAAAATGGGCTTTTGAGAATAACTTTAAAAACCCAATTTATGAGTCTAAAAGTACCATTAGCAGCCCCTAGAGGACATGCAGCTCCTTATACACCCTTTGATAGCTTCATTTTCTCACATTTTTGCGTTTCAACATGATGTCTTGTGACAATTTTCAGAAGACTGCAGGATCCATTTAGCCTGATTATCAGAGAGTGGGCGGGGTCTATGGTCTGGATCCAGGATAGGATCCATTGCTTTTGAGTAGAGCCCTCCTACCCTGTTGTTATGTTTTTGGGACCATGGATTCTTCACTCTGTGATAAATAGTATAGTATTGTATAGGACCCCCTCTAAAATGAGATGCTGCATCTCAAGGGGCTATCCTTTCAATAAATTCTGACCAATAAATTCTGACCATAAATGAAATGAAGTGTTTATTGACCTGAACATCTGTGTCCAGTTTGATCTTGATGGTGTTGTACTCCTCAGCGCTCTCCAATCTCAGCTTCTGAAGTGAGGCCTCAAATTCCTCCACCTTCTTCATCCTCTGCAGCAGGTTCTGCAACTGGAGGCAGCGTGACATTATATTGACATGGGTGACTGTTAGGACAGTGGTTCCCAACCTATTTTCCCTGGAGCACACCCCCCCTCCCCCTCGCTTGTTGCATCTGACAAATGCTGAGACACCCTAAACGTGCATCTACGCATTTGTGATTTTCACATGTTGCCTGACATACTTCGACAGCAAATAGTGAAAATAGCTGATCTCCATGCCCACAACGTGCCACACGCGTTGTGAGCTTGTAGATCTACTAATTATATATATTTTTTAAAAAGACTATTATTGACAATTTCTATTTACAACAATTTACAATTGACCAAAATTCTAATTTTGGACTTCCTCCAAACAGACATGGCCTCACACGGCCCTGTGATCTTTGGCGCCCACCCCAAAGGGGAGCCCGGACCCCAGATTGGGAACCACTGAGATAGGGGAAGAAACCTTCAGTCTGTGCAGTGCACCGGTCTATGGGTGGCAAAGAGCAAGGGAAAGACAGAGTGAACGTTTAAGAGGAGGAAGAGAGCGAAGGAAAGAGAGAGTGAACGATTATATCACTTCTATCATGCTTACCTCCCTGTCCCGTCTCTCTTTCATAGACTGCTCCCACTTATTTCTGTTTCCAGTCAGCAGGACCTTCCGTTCCTGCATGTAGGCGTTCTGGGAACGGCACAAGCAGCCCACATGCAATCATTAGCCAGGCTGATAGGTGATAGCAGTAGGCTGAAATAGTAGAATCTCACCACTAGCACACACACACACACACACAGACACGCACAGATGTACATACAGTATGCAGGTAGCACTAATCCCAGCTGCTGCCGTGATCAAAGACCATTCAATTGGAGGACGGCCAGTGTGGCTACACAACCACTCTAAAGTCAGGATGAAGAATTTCCAGTGTTTTTATGCATAGTACTCCCACTCATGACGCTAATAGGATCTTCCTCAGATAAGCTGTGTATAAGATGTACAGTATATGTGTATATGTGTCATACCACAATGGTGCTCTGAAGGTAGGGGTAGGGGGACTGATGGCCAAACAGTCAATCACTTATAACTACACGTACGTCTTAGTTTGACTGAAGATAGGGGAAAAGACTGCATAGTGGAAGAATGGCCTTTGGTTTCCTATTTTAGATCTGTATTTACCAGTTCACGTCCTAGTCTATGTGTCCCTGAGCAAGACACTTAAGCCCTAACTGCCGGACACTCTTATCCACTGACTTACAAAGTGCAAGATCATAATAAACCCTAGTCAACAAATGAGGTTAATGGTCACATAAGTAGAGTGCAAAGAAAAACAATGAAGTGCAAGGTACAAGCTAAACAGTTATAATAACATAAGATCTGGCATCTGTCTAAACAACATGCTGTCTAAATGACATACTTATCATTTGTGGCCAGTCTGGCCACACATGTCTATCTAAATAATATATGTGAACACTGAACAACACATATAATAGTATAAAGCATCAGGAAATATGCAACAGGAAGTGATAGTATTGCTTAATAGTTTATATATTTTGATGTAATATCACTATGCTGATATTAAAGGTTTAACAGAGACTATCATGGTTGAGTATATGATTTCAGTAGCTTGCACCCTATTATGCTGGTGATACCACATCCTTTTGTCAGATTTTTGTCTGTGCCCAAAAATGGACAAATGCACATCATCTGGGTTGATCAGATTACTTTGAAGGAGATAGCAATAGAGTGGTACGTACAGCATATTCATCTTTGAAATAAATCTTAGATCTTGGTGTATGCAGACCGCTGCTTTTGAGGGTGGCCGTAGCAGAGTGGGTAGAGAGAGTCATGTCACATCCTACCTCCATCTGGTCGAGCTCCTCCCTGTAGGTCTTCTTCAGAGTTCTGACCTGCTCCTCCATCCTCTCTATCAACAGGTCCACCTCCTCTGCCTGCTTCTTCAAGTCCTTAACGTAGCGGTCATCACTGGCTTTGAGCTCCTGTCAAAACACACAAACAAGTGTGTTGCGAGGTGTCCCCAGCTAAATGACTGATGACTAGGACTTTTAAAAAGACTAGAGGTTCGGGCCGATACGCAGCCCTCACATGCCTATAGGCATGCCCACTTTTGTGCCCATATATGGAGCTGACTGATTTGTTTAAGTCATGATGACACATTGAGGTTAGACAACACACTCCATATTTGGGCGTAGCTGCATTGGGAACTCCTAATATGGTTATGTCTGAGTCTGAGTGACATGGCCGTGGTCCGCCGCCTGCACGCCTACCCATTTCCCCCCCCCATTGTTTTTCACCCAGTGCCAATTGTCTAAGTAATCCTGGGCACTACACTCCCTCTGCCAGCCTGGGGTGAGCCCAGAGCCGAGCTCATGCCTCCTTCAATGCATGAGAGCTAACAAGCCTTCTTATCACCCGACTCCCGGGGGATTTCCCCGGTAGGACGTAACGCGTAGAAGGAACACGTTATTCCAACCAGTTCCTTTCCCCTCCATCAGGCACCCCGGATGACCAGGGGGAGGTAGTATAGAGACCAGGATCACTGCATGTTTTTGTGAGGGTACCTACCCTTGGGGACACGGGGAGAACATGCAAACTCCACACAGATATTTTAATATAGGATTAGAATGGTAGTTCTTGCTTTAAGGTTTATTTTTTATTGGTGTTTTATCATGTTTCGTTGAATTTATTTGGTCGGTGACTGTTAGACTTTTAAACTTCAGGGACTCTCAGTGGAGCATTGTTCGGTAGTCAGTATGTATGTTTCTTTTATGGAGGCTTGTGCTGTATTTGTCTATTTTTACGCATGTTCTAACATTTCTGCCTCTTGTCCAGTGCATTCTTGCAAAAAAGCGTTTGTCTCAACGTATTTGTTACTGGCTAAATAAAGGGTCCTATTTGGCTCCATTTGCAGACTCTCAGAGTTAAATGAACACACAGGGATTTGACAGTGTACCCGCTGCAGGTCGGTGATGAGCTTGTTCTTGTCCTGGAGCAGCTGAGCACACAGCTGCTGCTGGCTCTTCAGGGTCTCTGCCACCTCCTGAGGAATCACCTTCCCCTCCGCGCTCGTCCACCTTCTGTTGATCTCCTCAAACTTGTCCTGGCTGGACTCGGCCTCGCTCTCTATCTCCTCCACTCTGGGTGGGCAGAGGATGGAGGGAAACAGGGATGGACATGAGTTCTAATCCCATGTAAAATGTCACCTAAATACCAGATTTGTAGAACAGTTTTGCTGAATGTTCGCACCCAGAATATGGTCATGTGTTTACTAAATGTGGGACATTACCTTAGTCTTTGAGTCTCTCTCAGTTGTGTCCTCCGGTGAGACTCTCTGGCATGGAGAGCTGTTTGTATGTTGGTGACTATCTCAGTCCCGTCATTCAGCAGGGTGACGACTCTCTAAAAGGGAAGTAACGAGTCAAGAAAGGAGCTGGTCTTAACGGTCTGAACAATAGGAAGAATTGGCTTTATCTGAATTCACAAAATGCTGTTAAATCTAAATGTTGTGAAGTGAATTTCCTTGTTAAAATATGTTTTGTAAACAAGAAAGCAACTCAATCATGTGAGCGCCTCAACAAACCTTTTGACTTTTATCCACTTGCTCTTGGCTTCTCCTCTCCTCTTTGATCTCTTGCTTGTCACCCATGAGGTCACCTCCCTGCTCTTGTCTAAGGAGACAGGTGGGTGCATGGTGTTGAATGGGGTGACTGACGTGGGAATGCGTGCAAAGTTCTCCAATATGCGGATCACATGCCGCATTGCACCGAAAATAGCTGATGTAGCCTACAAGCTCACAACAGATTGTGGTGAGATGTGCTGAGAGCTTTAAATCTGCTGTTTTCGTTGCGTGACTCTGCTGTACTAAAAACGAAAACCACACCAGTCCCATGCCTTAACTTAACCATAATATAACCTAATGTATTTTAATGCATTAAATTATAGATGCAGAATGCTTATGTGAGATTAAATATATATATATATAAATAATGGGTAGCCTACTCTCTCCTCCTGATTGAATAAAATTGGTGCCCCATCTGAATTTTATGTTCAGTTCACTAGAGCTGGAGAGAGGAGGAGACCCCTGTTAGTGAACAAACATTCTATATCAATTATTTCAGAAATATTACTTAGGCCCCCGTTAAGGCACAGGGTTGGTGTGGTTAAATAAATCCAGTTGTGAACACAGTACTTGAGTCAAAGTATTAACTCCTGGTCAAATATTAGCCTACTCAACTTCAAGTGAAAGTTGCCTATTACCAGAAATGAGAGATGATGCATCTCAAGGGGTTTATCCTTCTAATAAAGGTACTATATATAATCCTTTTAGCATCCATTTGTATCTAACTGTATTTTCTGTGCTTCAATCAATAAAACAAATGGCTCAGGTTTGTACTTGAGCTAAAGTGCTGGAGTACTTTCTTTAAAAAAAATACTTACAGTAAGTATTCAAGAAGTACATGCTTTTAAAAATACTTAAGTATTCAAAAGTAGGCTGCTTTTGGGGGGGGGGATCAATAATAGTTAAAATAGCTTATCTACAAACTCACAACACCTGCCTGACTGTCACCAAGTGACAAGTAGCACAACTCGCCAGGCGGTCAGTTTTACCTTGTATTGGCTTCATGTCGTGCTGCTATACGGAGGTGGCGAGCAGCTATTCTCTCCTGTGGATCTTTTGAGCCCAACGAAGGTCCTGCAGCTGCTTCTTCTGCAGCTTCAAGCGGAGGGTCGAACGTTTCATTCATACTTTAGTTCACGTGGGTGTAAACGTTGTACGATCTGCTATTGTTAGACTTATCCCTAAATTCACGGAGGAGAAGACGCTAGAAGTACAGCAATGCAGAGCACAGCAGTTAAGGTTATGGACTGTTATGGTAAACGTTGCTATGGTTGCGTCGTGGCCCCCAGGCGGTGAGGTTACATTTGGCCACTAGATGTCGCCATGTGATGGTTTGGATCCAGTCTATGGTTTGGATCAAGTGTAGCCTACACCAGTAGTACTCAACCTGTGGGAAGGGACCCCCAGGGGATTTTTTTTTGTTGGGGGCGGGGGGGGGGTCCCCAGAGGACAGTGAAGTTGACAATTTAAGAACTTTTAAGACCTTGTTAACACCTCAAAAAGAAAGAAAGACCATTACTGCATCAAAAGTTATCAACAAACTATACTATAAATCTGGTCAAACATATAATATAAGAAAGAGGCAAAAATTGTGAAAATAGCAGATCTACAAACTCACAACTGCTGCAGATCGGCTATTTTCACGATATGCATCTGTGGAACCAAAAATGTAATGCCTTAACTCCTACATTCCAAGTGTTTATCAGGGTGGGGGTCCCCAGTTCAAACATGATTGTTTTGGGGGGGTCACGGCCTGAAAAGGTCGAGAACCACAGGCCTACACAGTGAATTAACTAGAGAGTCTATGGTGTTCTTTTGCAATATCAATTGATTTTATTGAACTCCTGATATACTGTATAAAGGTGAATAATTTTACGAAGATTATGGGATGGTATTGATATTACGTTTTTATTTTTTTACATGATCAATTTACCCCACACTGGAGATAAGCCAAAGACACTTTTTCAGTGATCATTAAGTTATCTAGACAAAATGTTTTTAATTGTAAAACTACCTTTACCACGGAGTCAGGTCAGACATTTTGACTAGTAAACACAGCTTTAGGTAATGACATTAACTGTGGGCTTCATAATAGGTGTTACTGTGTAACAGCAGGGACAGTCACAACAGACACACCTAAATCAAAGAATTAACATTTAAGCAAAACTGCCACAAACCCTAAGACAGACAAAATGTATTAAAGTCAACAAAATGGTGAATACATCTTTTATTGTTCCAGTTTAAACCCATGACAAGATGGTATTTTTCACAATAATCATGGTTCTCAAAAGCAGTGCCAGGACATCTGCTGAAAATACTGCATTACTTCCTGACTGCCAATATAAAATTGGCCAAATGTGCACTTGCTTAGCTGAAAAGCAAACTCATTACACTCACATTGTCAAGATTCTCATATGCAGATCACAGAATTAAACACTTGTAAACAAACTTAAGTCACCAAGCACATCTTGCTTAAAAATAAAAAAAATATTGTAACACTAAGGTCAACTTCTTTCACATTTCTTGGAATTCCTCTTCTGAAACAACTTCAAAACAAAGAATGGGTATTGTAGCAGGTTAATAGAAAATATACCATCATCTCCCTCTGGTGACAGTGGAAAAACAAAGCAGTCATCCCATGTCTGAAAATAAAGCACTAATCCCATGTCGCAAAATAAAGCACTAATCCCATGTCACAAATCATAGCACTTATCCGATGTCACAAAGCAAAGCACTCATTCCGTCACAAAACAAATAACTCAATCCATGTAGTGCTGCCGTAACATTTGATGACCGTTTCAAATATGGTTTCAACATTGGTCTTATCAAGTGATGTGAACATCTCACCAGTGGAATGTTTGAGTAACCAGGAATTCAACTTTGATCCAATAACGGAACTTCCCAACAATTCACTGATCTAACGAGGTCTATAATGGGCATGAGAGCTTACACAACAAAGATGACTTGTGCTGGAGGTCAGTGCTTTTTCAGATACCTACATGAACATACTATATTCAAATTTCAAACCAGGATTGGATCATGCGTCATGTTTTACACAAATCCTGGTTTAACATGACTTAATGTTTCATAGTTTTTGGAAGCCCAGTGTAGAACCAGTGGGTAGACATATCTGGTACCATGAATGGAGGTAAACTTACAAAGACAAGTAAGAGCCGCCTAAACAGAGGGACAACCCCAAGACAAAGCAAGACAAGCTCCTCTCAGCTTTTGTGAGTATAGTTAGTGTTTGTAGATCACAAGGAATAAACCACCAATAATATTGTAGGATTCATCACAAATAATGCACCTTGCTCAAAAGTCTGCTCCTCAGTGTAGGGAGTGTACGGACTGATTTACAATCTTAATTTATCCCTCAGAGAATAAAGTAGGTTTTAAAGTGTGGGATTCACAACTCCGTTTTTAATGCTAGATTAAAAACAAGATCACAAGGCAGTTAACTATTTGCACCTACAAAGTTTAACGTGAAAAACGGACCATCATTTATCTGACGGTACCTTGGTGTCAATATTAAGTTAGTTTTCTTCCTTTTTTTTCACCTAGTTTCTTTTATGGAATATATCAGCTTAATTCCACAATTCTTGTTGAAAGAAAACTCATACATATTTTTTTTATTATGCCAATTCCCCCCGGACGTTTAGTCCATAACCGCACCGTGGAGGATTCTACCCATAGCTGCCTGATACATTATATTTTTTAGCTTGTAAGAACGGCATGTTTATACAAATGCCAACTATGAAATGTTTAAATTAAATTAAACATTGTACTGCATATAATCACAATTCCAAATATTCTGGCATTTTACAATCTAAAGATAGAAAAGTACAATTTAAGTGTCACATTAAGTGGCAACAAGAGCTTACTGCTTTAACATGTCAGAAAATACTGTGTAAAAAAAAATGCAGTCAACACTGTATTAACCTGAAATACTTCAGTGATTGCACTGCAGTTAGTCAACGGTTAAGTTTGAGGAATTTGTCATTTAACACTAAAATTGTTTAGTTATTCTTCCCCTTTAATAAACTATTTCACTTCAGTTATTCTACCAATGCAGAAATGTAAATGATGCATTTCCAATTGTACCACCATGTAAATACAATGGTATCTACATACCGACTGCAGCTTGCATAAGAGAAACTTAACATCTTGTCAAAGTAAGACATTAACAAATGTTGTTAATCCATGAAAATAAGGAAACAGATGTTTTCTAGCTCTGGAGCTAGATGTTCTCATGTCTCATGCAATTAAATCCCTGTAAAAGTGATGTACCACACAATGGTCCTAAAGCACGAGTGGGACAAGTCCTAAACATAAGCAACGACTTTCATGATAATGAAATGAATGAAACACTTTCAAGAATTTAAGGCCCCAAAACCCCAAATGGTGCATCAGTCCTATTATGCAGAGTGCAAGGGAATGACAAATTTGCACCCAAAGGGAGAGTGATATTTGATCCCTACTTCCTGAAATACATGGCAGGGAACCCCTATATCACAGAGGTAGACCCTGCCAGCCCCCTCAGCCAAGGGGAGCGGGAGACATGGAGAGAGGGACCACTTGGCCTCCACCGCCTGCCCCTGTCCGCTCACTGGCGGGTCTATGCCGAGTACTGGAGCCCGGTTCTGGTTGGCCCAGTTGGCCGCAGCTCTGTACCAAGGCTGGTCCATCAGAAATGTGCTCTCGTGGCAATCCAGGCAGTTAATGATGAGGTCCACGGGGCTGTCTGGGAGGTCTGCAATGTAGGAGAGAAACAAGGTGACTTGGTTTTTAAGTGCTGGTTGACCTGCTGACATATCACAGAGTGTGAATAATTGACCCATTTAGACGTGAGGCCGATTTTAAAAACGTCTTCTAAATTCTCACACAGAGGTGTTCCCGGCTGGAAAGGTTTGATTGATCGATTGAAATTTGTATTAGGCAAAAGAATGTAAAACAACACTGTTACATTTATAATACTTTTGTCTAAAAGGTCCGACCAAAAAAGTCCTTGCGGACCTTGTTTCCGTTGGAAACATATAGGTATTCCAGGTCTAAATTGGTTTTAAAAGGAGTATTTCAACCTTATTTCCAGTTATTAGGCATACAAGTGGCATACACATTTAAAAATAAAAAGTTTATAAAGCACACATATCCAAAAGAAAATGTAATTACATTTAACAGATAAACACCAAGACACCACATATAACATCCACAATACTTGCAAATGTTCTCTGTATCATTGTAGCAGCCTAGTTTCCACCACCCACCGACGAATTCTGACATCAGTGGGTGGCAGATGATACATCTCGCCTGGCCGAGCAAGAGATTAAGATACAATATTGGGTATAGGACATTTTAGTATTCATTGTTTGGTCCAGGGAAAGTCTTTGCAGCGACACTGAGCGATAATATGCGTTTCATAAATACATTGAGAGACAAGCTTGAAAAAAAGTTCTGTGGAAATATAAGCTGTCATAGTTGCAGCTTGCCATCCTCCGTTTAAGTAAATAATAAAATCCCTGCAATAAAACATAGACCTACCTTTGATATTTGACACCAGTTTAGCACCAGTTTTGCTGAAGAGGTTGAGCTCACTGGTGACCGACTCAAGCATCTTGACAAATTTTGGTAGAAACAGGATGACCTCCACTTCATGATTGGCGAGGTGACGGCCACAGCTGATGCCTTGTGCCCCCTGGACATGGGGGCCACACAGCAGCGCCACTGTTGGACGCTGGTGCACATTCTTAGGGGTCAGTCTGCAAAGAACAAACTACAGTCTTACACAGTGTACACACAGCGAACGAGCAAACTAGAAGCGACAAATTGTCCTGATATATGGCGTCCGATGTTGCAGTAGACATGGACTGAGATACAGTCTGAATGCCTGAAACAAAATGTCCCATCAGCTGTGACTCTGTATTTGATTGGCTTCAACTACACAGTGTAAAGTTTAACTGCAGAGTCACTGTTGGAGACAAGTCTAGGTGAAATTATTTTCACCCTTCCACAACCGAAGTTTTCAACTGAGAATTTTCCTAAGCCTAATTTAAGTGATGAGGTCGTAAATTGCTCTGCCGTAAGTCTCCGACACTATGTCCAGATGTGCTCCCTTTTCTTGAGGTAAACATTACCCCAGCATACGTCAACTGACAGACTCATCGGACAATGTGACAGGTAGACCAATTCGAAGTCTGACAAACGTGGATTATGAATAATATATCTTATCCCAATCACACAGTGCTACATGTAAGGAACGTACAAGACAGCATTCAGCAGGGACCTTTAGGCAATACCTGAATAGTGCCAAGTTGCTCCTCACTCATCAGAAAATATTTTTTGTTGTACTAATTAAGCACAGTATTTAATAGATTGCTTACCTGTTGGGCCCACCCAGCAAAGTCAAGGCCATCTGACTTGCACAGACGCCAGTCATCTCTAGTCTCCGCTCTAACGAGAGGCCGTGGCGCTCTGCTACCGACAGTAGGCGCTTGCGGAAGTCATATGATATAGTAGGCACAATGAGCCCTGAATCTGTAAGGAAACAAGGAGGGAAAAGGGTACTTAATGACTGACAATACTAAACACTAAGAAATACTAATTAATATGTAGCACTACAATTCATAAAGTAAGCCCATTAAATACTAACCAGTGCAAAATTCTTTGTCTCCAGGGTGTGGTACAGTGATCTGTCTATAGACGATGGGTTTGACCTCCAGTACGTTTTCATCGTGGCGATAACGTGTCGGTGTTTGCTCCTGAGGTGTACCGCGCGACCGTGCTCCGTTACCGCGGCGCTCTGACGTGTCGATCTCTGAGAACACAGCCGCTTTGTCGAACAGCGCCAGGTTCCCCTCAAAGTCAAAGTCCTCCATGCCATCATCCATGCCGTCGCCAAAGCATTCGTCGTCTCTGAGCTTCATTTGACCGCCGTTCTTCACCCCATTCTTCTTGGGAGTGACCTGGTTCGCTCCCCGACTACTTGAAGACCCTGAACAAACAATTACAGATAGGTTAAAGCCAGTGGTTCTCAAAGTAGAGTCCGGGGACCCCCAGGGGTCCTTGAGGGGGTCACAGGGGGACCCCAGCAAAAATCTGTTTCACCACTTTGTACATGTATGTAGTAAGTAACAGATGCTTTCAATATGTTGGAATATTATTTAACACAAATCTTGTCCCTGTACACCCTCACGGCCAAATATAAATTAATTTGGGGGTCCTTGACATGAAAAAGAACCACTGCGTTAAGCATCTTCACAGAAAAATAAGGTGTCTGGCCACGAATATGTTTATAACACTAGAACTTACAGGAGTTGTGTCTGCGACGGAATCCTTGTTTTGGCTGACCAGGTAAATCCAGGTGGCGTTCCCCATAACTTTTGGAGCAGTGCTGTGGAGAGTTCAGCCTCTCCTTGGTCCTGGGGTCATCCCTCGGTACTGCAACTGGACCGCTGCTTAACTTTGCAGACACAGAAGAGCCATTCCTGACATTACCATTAGTAATGTCCAAAATCTTCAGTTCCTTGATGTCCATGGCACTGTTTTAAATAAGTGAGAAAGAAGAGTAAATCAGGGATTGACACTAACACCTGCCCGCCTGCCCGGGGCAGGTAAATAAAATGGTAGGGCAGGTGAAGTTTGCTATCTGGTTGCCCCACGGGCAGGTGCACATGTTGTCTCTTCAGCTCTTTTTATTAAACAGAAAATGCCTTTTCAAGTCAGGATACCAATTTTATCGAATCAGGACAGAGAACTCAGACAGGATACAGATTAAACAAGTGAAATTGGAAGTGATGACACAAAGAAATGAGCATGTAAAATCGGAACTGGAACATTATACAAATGAAGCTGATAAATGGGTAATCTCGATTGGCTGAAATGGTGTCACCTAACTGGAAATTTATTTTCTGTCTATCAAAGAGCTGGAGAGACAGAGAGACCCCTGTTACTGAACAAACACTCTATAGCAATGAGTACTATCAGAATATAGAGCTTTAACCCATAACAAACCCTTTTTGTTTTAACCAAAATATATCACTTACCCTACCTTCAACCCATAGTCATATTCATATCTATTTAGATATTTGGCATACATATTGAGGTATGCCATTTTTTATCGTGAAGCCCCATAATTCGCAAGTAGAAAGTACAAAAATAAGTGTTTAATTGAATGGTGATTCAAATTTAACCTATCATTTTTATAAAGGACGATTTACTTTTCAGGCAAGTGGGCAAGACCTGTGGGCAAGTAGAAAATGACCTGTACTTGCCCGACGGGCAAGTTCCTCTGAGACCTTAGTGTCAACCCCTGTAAATCAGTCGACTCCACACTCAGTCAAGCAAACAACGGATATCGGAAATTACTGCTTTAAAACCGGGAAAGCATCTCTGTCATTTTAGATTTGAATGATTCAAAAATATTCAAAAATAGCAAGCTCACAGCACTGCGAGCTTGTACATCTACTATTTAAAATATATATATTTTTTGTAAAAAACTAAAACGTTTGAGAACTACTGAAATTAGAAGGCATTTGAAGAATCGGCATCAGCAGGTCTTTCTTAACGGGGTTAACTTAACTTTACCTGAAAGTGACCTCGGGAACAGAGCACTTAACCCCATTGTGGAAAGGCTGCCTGAGGGAGATGGTCTGGCTGCTTTGGTCCACAGATGACACTTCTCCTTGATAGACCCCCAACGTTGGACCACAGTTTATTGACACCAAACTACCCAACCAATCTGCAGCCATTCTTCTGTATGCACAACAATAGACAACAGAGAGGGAATTGATTGATTGATTGAATACTTTATTAAACAGAAATGAAAACAGCACGAGTACAGTCATACACTTGGTCTAAAATGATAACCCCAAAAAGTCTTGAGGACTTGTTTCCACTGAGGTCCATGTATTCAATTAATCAACACATAGCATAAAAAACAACACCAAAATACCATATCACCAGCAAATATAAAACACTATGTCTAACACCATCAGAGAGGGGGGATGCGTTTGCTGCTCTGCTGCGTAGTGCGTACACAGTCCTATATTTTCATAATCATGTAAGCTGACCATTTAAAAACATTGATAACTTGATTCATTGATGTTAGCTAACAACAACAATTAGCTATGGTGGCCTGTTGTCCGCTTGAGAAGCAAGAACGCAGCGTTTGAGTTCAAAACTAACGAAATCTTACCTTTTGGGAGTTTATTTCAGCAGATTATTATCTTCAAGGGACAACAAATGTAAAATGTTGAACATTAACACGTTTAAATACAATAGATAATATTTGCGCCTGTCCGTCGTGAGCAAATGACTGTAACATTAAATAAAGCTGCTGCTAACGCGTTTGATCTGCTACTTCCGGTTGCTTTCAACATAAGGGTTCGGTCGTATTTCAAAATAAGAGTTCCAATATATCCAACTTTATTGAACAAATCCATTGTACAATTTAGGACAATGGACCCCCAGGGGGGTCGATCCCCAGATGACAGTGAAGTGTTGCGAGGTGTTGTGAGCTTGTAGATTGGCTTTTTTCACAATATTTATAGAACCGAGTCAAACTAAATGTAATGCCTCAACTCCTACATTCCAAGTGCTTGTCAGGGTGGGGGTCCCCAGTTCAAATATGATTATTTTGGGCTTTGGGGGATCACGGCCTGAAAAGGTTGAGAACCACTGACTCAGGCTACATGTTTCATACTCAGAGTATAGGCTATCTAACTAATTATTGCATTCCAACAAATTATGAAAACAAAAATGGATATATGATAAATAAATAAATACAAGTACATGGATCAAGTTTTCTTAGCATACACTTGTTAATAACATTGTAAGAACACCATAAGAAGTAAAACGGTTAATTACCAACCGATGAATCTGATATGATGTACGCATATATATGTCATTTAGTGATTGAAATAGTCTCCTTTTTTTTGTTTCATTGCTGATCTACAGTATTAGATCAAAGTCTTATTATTTGAGCAATAACAACAAGTGGTACAACTGGAAAGTTTTTGGGTTGTGTTTGAGTGATGATGACAATCTTTTTCTTTTCCTATCTGACTTTGTGAGGAACATGCAGTATTTCACACTTTGCCAGCAGAGCAACAGCTCATGACGTGACACGTCCCGAGCTTGTAGATCAGCTATTTTCAGCCAAGAGATTTGGTGTAGAGGGAAAAAGGCAGGGACCAAGTAGGCTATAGTATAGGCTATTAGGATTCAGTGGTGTAAAGTAACTAATTAGCCTACATTTACTCAAGTACTGTACTTAAGTACAATTTTGAGGTATTTTTTACTTTACTGTAGTATTTCCAATTTTCAGTACTTTTACTTCTACTCCACTACATCTCAGAGGCAAATAATATGCTTTTAATCCACTACAATAATTTGAAAACTTTAGTTACTAGTTACTTTGTAGATTTTGATTATAATTACAATGGGACATTCTGCATAATGAGTAGCCTACTATCTGCTTTTGGTTTAAGTACATTTTGATACCAATACTTTTGCAATTTTACTCAAGTACATTTTGATTATTCATTATTCCAGACTTTTACTTGTAACAGAGTATATTGCAGTATTGATACTTTTACTTAAATAAAACATTTGAGTGCTATTTCCACCACTGCTAAGGAGTCACATATAATCTGTCAAAAGTAGTGTAGTTTAGTTGTTTTATGAGAGAGGCGTGGTTAACAACTCATGTCAACAAACAATAACCTGCCCATTGAGGATCTGCGTTCATGTGGAGAAAATCTGAGCAGAGATGGACTATGACACTCCCATCCAACCGCGTTCTGTATACACAGGTTACCATGGATACGTTCCTTCAAGAGCTGCACTCAAATGGCCAGCTTGCAACCAAAGCATCTGAGTGGCTTAAAGGGGCCTGGGAATGGTTATGCTGCAAGGTTCAGCCAGTCAGTAAGTATTATAAAGATAATCATTATTTTTAATATGGTATACCTTTTGCATCCCCAGTAGCCTGCAAATCATTCGTTGTCAGCTATAGTTGACCGTGTAAATTAGGGCTGGATTGAAAACGAAATCACGATTATCATTATTTTTACAATAAATGGATGATTTTTTTTAAAGAGTGAAAATAGCAGATCTACAAGCTCACAACGCGTCGCATGGCGACGCATTGTGAGCTTGTAGATTGCCTATTTTCACTATTTGTACGTCACCATTGTACAACAAACTGTAATACAGGACTCAAGTGGTTAATCAGACTGATCGATTTTGTCGATTATTAAAAATGGATTAATTATTTTGTCTCGATTCGTTAAGAAATCAATAAAGAATTATCAAATAAAACCCTGCTCCTCGATTAATCAATTAACCTACATGAGCAAGATTAAAGTTTCAATATATTTTCGGTTAATTGCCCAACCCTAGTGTGAATATTTTATTTCTGTTTCATATTTCTTAACATTGTGCTCATAGAGTTCTAGCAATGCCTAACTATTGGAATACAGGTAAATATAGAACAAATGATAGGCTACAGAATATCCATCCATCACCAAAATCTCTATAGATCTCATGAGATCTATAGAGTCATGTATATATGCGTTGTTCATATTTGTTTGTGGCTGCTGAGCACACAAACACAGGAAATTCCAGGACATCAGTTCTAGGAATAGATGCCTCCTCAGAGCCACTGTATGTACCACTGTTGTGTGACAACTAGCTATCCCTGTCTCTTCTTCCATTGGACAGAGCCAGGCCGTTGACATGTGGGAAGATAAGGATTGTGCTCTCTCACTTACAAAGAGCAGTGAAGATTGGGATTCAGGAGGAATCTTTAGACGCCCATTCAGGTCCACAAGCCCACTTTCTCTTACTGATCTAGATATGTGGGACACCAAGTCTCGCTTTAAAGCTGAGGTAAGGACCAGTTATGTTTTTTTGTTTTGTTTTTGTTTTTTTTGTTACAAACAATACCTGCTTTGAGTGGAATATATTGTTATTGTTCTTATACATTTTTATGTTAGTCCTCAGCATGGTGTGGAATGGCAAATATCTCTGGATCAGGCTATCTGTCCAAAGTCAGCACAAGGTGAGAAGAAGATGCACTTTTGTAAATTGCATTTGCATACAGTAAACTGTATAATCTCAGACTCTTAAACCATGTAAACCCCAGCATCTGTATTGTAGGGAAAGCTTTTGGAGAAAATATGCTATTTTCAGCGAAAGCCTTCCCCACAATAACAGAAAACTGAAAAAACACTGGTATAGACCCCTGAGGGACTCCACCATATGGGGTTGAAGTGGTTAACACATTTTTTGTTCAAATGGAACTTTAGTTGTCATCGTTATCGGTGTGATTATGTGTTGCTTCTAGCACATCTGGTAGCAGTGGTGGCTTCAGACAAAATGAGCCAGCCATGAGACGGCGATGGCACTCAATGTCCCGCCTGGCTCCGGAGGGCGCTCCTCGATCCTTTACTACTCCTTCCCCTGGAGCTGAATTGCGGGCTGCCCTGGAGGAGAGTGGCTTTAGACGATCAGAGCTAGTACAACGGCTGCGTGAAGCTCACGGGCGTCTAGACAGCAGTACAGATCTGCTTAAGACCAAAGAAACACAGCTTCACCACAGTACGACCACCACACAGCTCCTGGACATGAAACACAAGGTATATGACCACACACAGCTCCTGGACATGAAACACAATTACGGGATATGACCATCACACACTCTCTTTTTTATGGTGTGCATCTATGATAGGGTTGGTCTGTGTGTGTGTGTGTGTGCGTGTGCGTGTGCGTGTGCGTGTGCGTGTGCGTGCGTGCGTGTGTGTGTGTGTGTGTGTGTGTGTGTGTGTGTGTGTGTGTGTGTGTGTGTGTGTGTGTGCGTGCGTGCTTGCGTGCGTGTGTGCGTGCGTGCGTGCGTGTGTGCGTGCGTGCGTAAAAATCTCATACAGATAATCTTGCAAAACGGCACATTTTCAAATGTGTTTATATACTTTGAAATATGTAACTTTAATTTAATAATGGAAGTCAATAGGGCTCAATAGGGTTCCCTGATTCAATTTGATTTTAGATTCTTATATTCTGCCTTTTGTTGGCTGTTGCCTTGATAGGAATGGTTCTAGATCATTTCTCTCTAAACCTAATCTACTGTATATCGTACAACCTTGTCGCTAACTGATGTCCGGCGAGCGACTCCGTCTCATGACAAAGTATCAAATTAAGCTTAGCTTGCATTGTTGTCCATGTCTTTTTATTTGTGCATCCATCCCTTACTCACCTCAGCACTGTGTTTCACAGCAGCTGGCAGAAGCGGTGAGTGCTCTTGAGCAAGAGAAGGAGGAGGCTGAGCTGTCCCGATTTGAGGAGAACCGACTGCGTGGAGAGATTCAAGAAAAGTCAGTATGAGGACCCCATTTAACCACATGAACCGTAGCATCCCTATTCTGAGGCAAACATTCAGCAAAAATAGCAGTTCTACAAGCTTAGCTTACAGTATGTCGTAATGCGACATGAAGCGTTGTGAGCTTGTAGATGTTAGATACCATTTTCAGCAAAGAGATTTGGTGGGTATAGGGGAACACTACCTGCCCTAGTATAGAGCCCTGGGGGACCCCGGTCAGCTAAGTATATAGGGTTTAACTAGTTATAATGCCCTCCTGATAAATCTACCATGATATTGAGAACAGCTTATTATTCTGACACAGAGGAGTCCCTAATTATCAGTATTTGTTGTGAAATCTTCTTGCAAGGGTCCTGCAGCTGGAGATGGACATGTTGAACATGAGGTCATCTTTGGCAAAAGGAAGCATCACCCAACACTCTTCAATTGAAAGAAACACCAACCCACTTACCAGAATGTTACCTTTACCTATAACAAAAGGCCTTTACAGAGAGGTGTGTACAATGTAATGAGTTATATCCTGCCATGCTACCACGGTACAGCTCTGATAGAATAACTGACTTACTCAGCCAATCTGATGCCACTATTGCACATTGGTCTTGCACTGCTTTCCTCCAGGAGAAGCAGGAGGCTGACAGAGAGCTGAGCAAGCTGAAAGAGGCTCTAAGGGCGGCTGAGGTGAGGTCAGCAGAGACAAGTCAAACCATCCAGCAACTCAAGTCTGCTAAAGAGATCAGTTTAACAACGGTAAAGTGAAATCTAAACTCCCCATAACGCTTAACTCTCCTTTTGCGATTGTTGCAAGGACGTCTGTGGTAATAGGTGGCAGCGAGATGCAGGAGTGAGAGAGAGAGAGAGTGAGATCGAGAAAGACACTGAGAGAAAGAGAGAGAGAGAGAGGGCATGGCATGTGATGCTGCTGTGACATTACTGTTTGGGTGGTCAGAAGTCCTTCAACCAATTCACCATCCATTTTTAATTCTGTTGTATAATTTCATTCATTTCAATTTGTTCAAATACAACATAAACTAGAAAATGTGCTCCTCGGAGCACAGGTCTCCGCCAGGTCAATTTGTACTGGAAAGTACTGTTCCTGATTGATTCTGTCTTACCTATTTATATTACATATTGTGATGTCACGTGAAGCTTGACCAATGTTAGGTGTTCACAATAATCCATATATGGAGCCGGACGGACACACGGACGGACAGAGGGTAAAACATACTCTCCACCATGCCTTCGGCCTGGCGGAGACAACCATTCGCATGAACCACATGGCAGCAGAGTTGTGATAACAGAGTAGTATAAACAATAACTAAAATACTTACATGGCAGGTATATCATACCTTACCTACATATATGTATTTTAGTATACTGTATGTACAGTAGTGCACACATACATTTTGTCTACATTTGTGTCCCTGAGCAAGACACCAATTAGGGATTAATAAAGGTCTACCTTTGATTTGTCTCGTAGGTGCAACAGACGTTGTTGAGTCAACTGGATGAAGCGAACCAGATGCTCAAGCGCTCTGTGCGGGCCCACAACGAGGTACAGGATGAACTGAGCGAGGCTCGTAGCAGACTGGGACAGGCCTGCCTGGTGAGCGACAACCTTAATCTCACTCATCATACCATTCATAGACATGCCACACCCATGCATACACGTTCAGACAATTGAATTAACACAACACATTTTCAACCTGGAATCCATGTCATGTCGCAAAGGAAAAAGACCTGTTGTCCAACCAAGTGCTGAGACTGGAGGACAGCATAGAGGACCTGAAGGCAGAGCTATCGGGATCTCAGACAGAGAAGGACCGCCTTGTTCAGGTCTCACGTACAGAAGAGTCATTTTGCGCTATACCTAAACTCAACTCAACTCAACTATGTTACCGCCCGGGGAGCCGATGAGATATTTGTGCGTGTGGATGTGTTTTCATAGGAGAAAGCAGATCTGCACCAGGGGGCCCAGGATCTGGAGCTGCAGTTGCAGCAGAGAGCACAGCAAGGCAAGGAGGGCCTCACTGACCAAGCGTGTGAACTCCATAGGGAGCTGTCTGAAGCTAAGACTTTCAGCAACAAGAAGGAGCAGGAATCTGTTCAACTGAAGAAAGAGCTGATGTTTGTCAGAGAGGTGAGAAGCTCAGGAATGGACATAAGATGGTGCTGAGAACCAGCTGATTCCCTTTCTTTGTTGGGTTAAATCTTTCTTCATGGAGATAGATCATTAATTTGTCAATCAGGCTTGGGAATAATAAGATTACATTACTTATGAGATTACTGATTACAATTCTCAATTTAAAGTTTGAAAACAAACATGTTGCCATGTTTCTGTGCTTTTTCCATGTTTTTGTTTTAGTTTTAGTTTTTCTGTTTTATTATGAAAGCACTTTGTCCTACATGTTTTTTTTACTCACTTTCGCCTTGAAATCAGGTAAATGAAAAACTGACATGTGAGCTTGAACTGGTCAAACGGTGCCTGGAGACGTCACAGATCCAGCTTCATGACCTGTCGGCAGATAAATTCATCCACACCAACCAGATCACGGCTCTAGAGGCAGAGAGCTCTCAACTGATAGGAGAAAATGAGGACCTGCATAGCAAAGTTAACAAGGAGGTACAGGCAGAGTTAACAGAGATGAGAGAAACCTGTCGCCAGCTCAGGTAAGATACTGAACAATCGTTACCCATAATCTCAAGACATTCATTTGCAATGAAAGTCTTTCAGTGGGATTGCTGTTTAGTTGAATAAGAGCTCTCCTTTGGGGCAGGCCCTTTAGCCCGAAGCAATCAAATTAGCAAGGGGCATGGCCATGAAGCCTAATTTCCTGTTATTCAGGCATTGAAACGAGCTTTCCCTGTGAGGTTGAAAAATAAAAAATTAAATAACAGCATATTTTGCTTCCTAAAATGAGCTAATTCTTGGGGCACCTGGTGGTTCACCCGGTAAGGGTTAAGGGTCAGATGAAGTTGGAATCTGATCCGAGGCCCTTTGCTGCATGTCCTTCCCCATCTCTCTCTCCTGCCATTTCCTGTCTCTCTCCACTATCAATATCAAAAGAAAGGCTTGAAAATGCCCCTTTCAGACAGTAAATAAAGTATTGGACTTCCCTTGCTAAGGCTCGGTTGAAATTTTCTGTCTAACTAGAGAATCTCAGGATGGCCAGGAGTTGGAAAAGCAGAGGCTGCAAGAGCGCTGCCTGCAGTTGGAGTCCGAGGTCCTCGAGAAGGAAGAGGATCTGCACGTGAAGCTGGAGGAGCATGAGAAACTAGAGGCTCAGAGGCTCCAGGGTATGGAGGAGCTACGAGCTGTGGCCTCACACTGGAGTGAGAAGTGGCAGGATGTGGCTTTGGCCCTGCACTCCACACAGGGTCAGCTGGAGGAACTCAAGCAGAGGGACCCAGGAAATAAAGTAAGTCTAGTGTCTACCTACCTTCCTACCTACAGAGGTTGGCCGGTAAATCTAACATAGATTTTTTTATTTTATTTTATTTTTTAGCTCCAAGAGGAAGTTACTCGACTGGTGGCAGAAATTGAGAGACTCCAAAGAGACAAGAAGAAAGACGGGTGAGTGTGTACTATGTTCATCATTTCATATTTTAAGTTCCATATCGTATTAAATTGAATTATTTTACAGCGAATCTTTTCCTCCTCAGAGAGGACATTGAGAGTCTGATGAGACACAAAGCCATTGTGGAGACAGAACTGAACAAAGTTAAGGTAGTGTGCTGACTGAGAGCTAATCCTTGTGTAATCATCACAGGATTAGAGGCTGCAGTGGTAGATTTATTCAGGTCATATCACTATACATTTTTGTCCCCTGCAGAAGGACTCTGATTCACTGCTGCGGGTTGAGCTTGACGCCTGTAAACAAGAACTGGAACTTGAGAGGAGCAGGAGCCAGTCACTGCTTCACAGACAAAAAGAGAAAGGAAAAGGTTCTTGAACTAAGATAAACATATATTTTAATAATGTGTATGGCTTGCTTTTAATCTCTAATCCAGATGAAAAAGCTTGCATTATATCATTATTATCGTGTAGTGTACAAAGTAGTGAGAGAACTCATGCATCTGAAGAGAACATGTTAATATCAGTACTAAACACAAGAGGACGTTTTACTGACATGACACTGTATGTATACTGATATCTGCAGGTGACAAAGCTGTGCAGACTGGAGACAAAGAGACAGGCACCTCTGCAATGTCACAGAAGTACTCAGTTCAAAGATTGGAGCAGCAATTGACAGAGAGAGAGGAGGAACTGAAGGCAAAGTACGTTTTATTCAATTAATTATATAAATTGCCGAAACCGACCATTAAAGATGCTGTCCAAAGGGCAAGGCAATTGTTTCAAAGATAATAGTATGGTGAAATGACACATTCATAAATATCCTATATATTATGTGGCAGGGAACAGGCTTTGAAGAGCTTGGAAAGGCTAAGAGAGCAGGAAAAAACTGAGGCTCAAATCAAGATTTCTGCGCTGGAGCTCAAGGTAATTACAGCCTAAACTGAAACGCTTTCCCATTAACTAATACATATAACTGTCTGTGAATAAAGACTGTCGAGAAGAGAATTATACCGCAGAGCAAATCCCCCATTTCATCTTTGGTTCACTGTCTGTGATTCGCTGTCAGCTTTTGAAGTCCAAGGGAAAGGCAGCGGCAGATGGTCAAGCCGATGGAGGTCAAACAGATGTCCCAGCCAGCCACACACTGAGGGCTCAACAAGAGGGTATGAGTGAGCTGTGCATCGGGGAAGAAGGCTACTTGGGACATTGCATCTATTGCACTTAATGGATAAACATAAATATATATGCTTATAGTCTACATACAGTGTGATGTAATTCTAGTTCGTGTCCACATGGCCCTCGTTCTTATGTCTCTATATGTCTGCAGACAGCAGAAAGCAAGCCAACCAGCTGCAAAAGGAGAATAACCTGGAAGTCCAAAGACTACAAAAACTGAGGCAGCTTCAGCAGGTAGACATACTTCACAAAAATGTCAGACGGACAGTTTTTCAAAACGATGTGTTGTGACCGGCTACTGAGCCATAATACATTCTTAGCGGGATCACAGAAAAATGAGCCACTCAAATTTGTCTCTCAAGTAAAAATCCATTGAGAAACTCCACCCTAATGCATGACACACGCAATGTGGTGCAATGTGATGAGTTGTGATGCGTTGTGAGCTTGTAGATCTACAATTTTCTGTGAGCAACAAGATGTGCAACCAACATAAATCAGGTGTAAGTTTCTCCCACAGTGGAGACATTAACAAAGGATATCTGTTTTTTACTCACAGGGTGAGTCTCTCGAAAGCAAGAAAGATAAAACAATCTGTCCAGTTAATGTAGACCCCGAACAACAGAGGAGAATGGTCATGCAGCAGGTATGTAGCCTATAACAATATACCCAAGAATAAGTTTAAATCAACATTATCTATATTGTTAAATAAATTATATTTCTATGCACTTTATTGCTTCTCTGCACTGGATTGATGCCACCAAAATACATTTGTTGTACATTATTGTCCAGTGTAAGCCTGCTGTGGATACAGTAATACTGTATCCTATCACATATGTGTGTAGTTGAAGAGTCTGTTGAAGGAGCGAGAGGAACAGGGGAAGATCAATGACAGACCAGAAGCTGCTCCGACTGGGCCCCCCCTGCAAGACCAGACACCCAAGTCTAAGGTAAAGCTTTCACCCCATTGTTTTCTACAGAAATTATTTTATATTTAATACTTGTTCATATGTTCATATTTTGTCATTAAACCACACATTCAGGACCGAATCCTGGATAAAATGATGTATAACACACATTTTCCTAAATGTAGTACCCAAAATGGGTTTCCAACCATGAGGTTGACAGAAAATAAAGCACTGTTCCACTGCTCATTCAGAATGCCCTGGACACACAGAGGAGTCAGAGGCATCGACAGCAGGAGGTGCTGAGGGATCGAGGCCAGCAGCAGTGGCCGGGCCTGGAGCCTGTGTTTGAAGAGGAGGAGGAGGAGGAGGAGGAGGAGGAGGACCTAGCCTGGCCAGAAGGGGTGGAGGGAGGGCATGAGGAGATGGAGGAGGTGGCGCTCCTCAGGGAAGAGCTCCACAATAGAACCCAGCAGGTTTGAAACTATTCAGTTAGAGTGAATCGCTGCGTGGGTGAGGGGTTATTGGGTCACAGGTTCAGTCTGCTATTACAACCAGCATGTCATGATTCAGTGCACTTTAGCAAGACGCTGCACCCCCACAGATGCTCTGAATACACATGCCAGTTAAATGGCTAAAATAAGGCACCTGATTGTATTTGAACAGCCATCACTAATTTTCTGACTGCATGCCACAAGATGCAGTTATGCTGAATGATAATTTAGCATCCGCACCTCTAAGAATTAATATAATTAAAGGCTTGATCATGATACTGTCATCTGCCAGAGAATACCATTTGGTTCTCATTCTGAGTGCATTACACTCACGCACACACGCACGCGCACACACACGCACGCGCACACACACACGCACGCGCACACACACACACACACACACACACACACACACACACACACACACACACACACACACACACACACACACACACACACACACACACACACACACACACACACACACACACACACACACACACACGTACATATATACACTTTGCTGTAAGTCAATATGGCTGATCTACAAGCTCACAACATATTTTGAGCTTGTAGGTCAGCAATTTTTCCCGCCTAATTTTGCCAAATGTTTGTCTATTGTCGCCTATTATGAAATGCCCTGAATAGGGACACTATGGGTTCATGTGGTTAATCAACGACCATTCAAAGTAGTGCTAGGATGCTGCAGGGGTAAAGTACCTTCCCACTGCCGCAGAGTCTATAGGGTTTGAATTCACGCAGTGCATCCAGTTTGACTGAGCATGAACACAAATGGCCTTATTCAGGGGAGGGAAGGCGGGCGGGGAGGGTGATGTCACTGCACATAATCCTAAAGGCTGGGGTGGCTAAATAATTTTGTTATAGTGTCTTCTGTTGAGAATCTACCATTACCAGTTAATGACAATACAAAATAAAAACACTTTAAAGTGATGTTCAGAAGCCTTAGTTGGTATCAAAATGTCTTCAATTTATTGATTTCAAACCAATGTCTTAAAGACATCAACAATTGTCAGCCATCCATGCAGACATGTGTATTCCAAAGTATTTTATTGTTGTTTTTTGCTTGGTGAAGTTGGTCTTTCAAGCTTTATTGGAACTGGTTCTAAAGACTTTGAATGTAACTTTCTAAAGACAGCAGACAAAGTGACAGAAAATGTAATAAAACTTATACTATCAACCACTGTTCCCCCTGCCAGATGTCAGCTATGAGCATGGAACTCAGCAGTCTGAAGGGCAGAAATGAGAATCTACTGCAAGGTGAAGTCGTGAATGAAGCAATATCACCATCAGTAGTCCATTGTTGCTAGGAGACAATGTGAAAACCCTTGTCAACATCCGGTCAGCTGTTTACAGCACTATGAAGCAAATAGAAAACAATCCGACCTGATTATAAATGTTTCTCTGAAAGTTTATGCTGTTACAAAAGGATGTTCACAAAGGTTGGAACATTCAGATCAGCTAGATGTGTGCTGTGACCTGTGTTTTGCTGTGTGAAGGGAGATGAGGGTCTTGCCTGCCTCTTTGGGAGTATTCTGTGTGCAGGCCACAGTATTTACAGTTTCATAAACAGAGACATGTCCACAAATGGCCACATACAGTATAATTGGACTGTGCTGAGTGGAGCGCTTTTTTTTTTTAATGAAGAAAACAACTTTTTCACCACAGACAATCCATTGAGTGGATAAGTCTCTGTTCAAAATGTATTTGATTTCTTTATCCATATGCACCTCTAATCACTTACACCACACCAGTGGTTCTCAAACATTTTTATGTCAAGGACCCTCAAATTGATATGTGTTTGGCCACAGATCCCCATTTGAAATTATTTTGTGCCAGGGAGAGTTTAGTCAAGATTTGTCCCGATATTTCAAATTGCAGGTTTACTACTGCAAGCTAACAACGCATTGCATCATGGCACGTTGTGAGGGCTTACATTTTTTAACTTTTCCTAATTTTCCCCATTTTGCCCCCCACCCCGGCACCCCCTCAAGGACCCCTGGGGGTCCCTGGAGAACACTTTGAGAACCAGTGGCTTACACACTTAGGAATACCCTATATCCATGCGGATATACAACATGACCTAGTTTTATCTGCGTACATTTCTGTCCCATATGTGTAATTTAGTCAAGCTAAGACTGCAGCAGCAGATCCAGGGCCTGTGTGGAGCTGCGCCGCCACAGCTGACAGCCAAGAGGTCATCAGAGAGGTCAGCCTCTCTGGGGGAGCAGGACCTGCCTATCCTCTGTCCAGATGGAATATTCCTGGCAAGGCTGATTGAAATCTACAGCCCTGATGAAGATGAGGAAGAGGAGAAGAGACGCACAGCCTGAAGACTGATTGTTGTGACTTATATTACTGGGGCAAAACGGTTACATTTGGGGCAAACCATATTAAATTCAACTATTCAACTTCTCTTTTATTTTTCTGCATGTCGCAAAATGAATTTCTGCAAGGACTAATAAAGAATCTATCTATCAAGTAATGATAAAAAATATAAATGGTCTTTTCAACCAATTGCTTGAAATTTACAAATACTGATGATGACAGCTCTAAATTGTTTATGTCAGTCAGTAGTGCTTATGTAGGCAGAAGTGTGGTTTGTTTTTACACAGTATGTTTAAGCACATAATTGTTTATATACATAAAACCCAACCAAGAGAATTAAAGTTGATCCAAAGGCAAATAACCCTACACTATTATACTGTATATCTAAAATGCTTAAATGTACCAAACAATTCAGAGAATGGAGCTTCATAAATTACCACTATGTTTTGTAAAAAAAAAAAAACGTATGGATATGGACCAATGATCACGAGTGAAAAGATTTACCCATGGGCTCAGGTTAGTCAGCATACCAGCAATGAAGTCCATCTCTAATTTGAGATGGACAGCTACAGTAACTGTTTAGTTTAGTATAGTTTAATTGATTATCTTCACCAAACCAGTATCAATAAAATCATACATCAACATTAGCAAACTGTTACATAGTTAAAGGTGATCAAAAGGCATAGGCTAAGCTAAAAGCTTATAAGTGCCTATCCTACATACCTTTGTTTAGTTACTAAAAAATAATTACAATGATCGAAAAGTCAACAGTAACCAAGTCAAAGAAACAAAATAAATTGCAGATTTAAATACATATAACTAAAAACTGTCCTGTATGGTTCATGGCCCAGCAGGGCTCATTGACCTCTCACATGGCGGCCATTTTGCTCTTGCATCACACTCAGACGTGTGGGTTGGTGTTCCTTACCTAACATGACAGTGGAGCAAAATGCTCCCCATGATGTGAATATGATCTATGAGGTCAATCACCCCGTTTTCTTCCAATAACTCATATGAGAACATGAGCAAGGGTCGGTAAAAAAGTGCCCTTTTGTTTGGCTGAGGTCAAAGGTGAACTGTAACGCCACATAGTGGATATCCTACTGCCCACACAGTGTGAGCAGGTGATGAGTCTGACCCACAGGGCCAAAGTAGGTTTGGATGATTTGGATCCACCAAATTCTATGGTGTGGTGTGGTTGGCTGGCAACACTCAGTGGCTCTGGCTGGGTGGAGTAAAATCCTGCCTTCTGCACCTAGCCCTGGCTGCACATGTCCCTCCAGTGGTAATGTCCCGCTTGTGGGGCCTCTGAGTCGATCAGGACTCGACCAATGGACCTGTCACAGAGGAGACAGAGGAGAGGAGGTGAATTCAGACTGTGTGTGCGTGTGCGTGTGCGTGTGCGTGTGCGTGTGTGTGTGTGTGCGTGTGTGCTCCCACAGTGACTTACACCACTGCATAGGAGCACTGTTTCAAAATCAAAGAATGCATATCAGAGTCTGTGTAAATCCTCTGTCAAAATCAGCAGAGGGGAGGGTTGCGTTGAAACAGCTGTGTGCATCTCTCTGTGTGCATCTCTCTGTGTGTGTGTCTCTTTCTCTCCTGTTGCTTTTCTGTCTGTGGATTAATTTAATGGAGGAGAATGGGAATTAGGGATGAAACTTCTATTAAAAACCACAAAGCAAGCAGGATACAGTATGTGCTTAAAATTTATACTATATCGTACAACGGTATCATGACGCATTGCGAGCTGTCCTCTGTGAACCTGTGTGTTGGGGGTGGGGGGGTATGTATAAGCATGCACCTGGCACCTGGCAGTAGGTTGTGCACAAAAAGTGTGACACTAATTGGTCCTGCAGTTTGCCAGAATAGACACACAGAAAGAATTGTCATGGTCAATCTATGCCTGGCCTTCTAGCCTGTCAGAATTAAGATTAGAGTGGATAACGTGGATAAACGTTTATAGGCAAAATCACAATCTGTGCTCCCTGTCTGAAAAGAAATATTGCAACAAACCAGAATAGCCTAATAATTAAATAAATACATATTTTACCATACTATATTATTGCCAAAAAGTCATAATGAAGTCTTGTTTCCATTTTTTTAAACTGAGAGTTGCCATCAGTCCCATAATTATGATAATGTTTTTTAAAAGATGTTAAGACCCATTCTACACCACCTGTTCTATAACATGCAGAATCAGTGTGCTCTATCAAGAATTGCTTTAATGAAATGAAATCTTTTAAACATGATTGTCTTTCCTGGGCAGGCTTGCTAGATACTGTATACATAACCCTACCCAAAACTAAATTGGAGATGCTTCAGTTGTGTTCCCAATTTACACTAAAGAGATTAGAGACATACTCTGTTGAAATCTTTAAACAACACTTTATTAACATAGCCTTCAAATAATAATAGTACAGTTTATTATCATTGTAAGGAATAATATTTCATTTTCTTTTCCATTTAACTTTATCGACTATGTGCTTTACTTTTTAGCTCCGTTTTCTTTTTTAGTTTATTTTCATTGTTAATGCACTTTGTTCTTCCTGTTTGCTTCCTTGGTTCCTGTTTTTTTTAATCTCTTCAATAACAATCACTTTAAGCTGCATGTTTTGTATGAAAGCCGCTACATACATGTTTATTATTATCATTATTACATATCGTTGCTGTTGGGTAAATGTTTCAACTTTGTATATACAGTATCAGTATGTTCGTAAATGTCTGCTCTTCTTCATTATACAAGTGTCGCACAAATGTAAGGAAAATAGCAGAGATTGGCTATTTTCCATATTTATATAATTTTTCAATAGTAATAAAAAAGGGACGGTTTTGGACATACAAGGTTTCTGCCCGACATCAGCTATACGTAGTATCCGCCTGTAAGTGGTTGTACTAGACAGCTAGACAGCCTTAATGCTGACCGAGACTGGATCTGTTAAATCAGAGATCTGGAGGTGGGGGAGGATTGGAACATTGTCGTGGGATAGGGATTAAATCACACTGTCATTAAAAAAAGGGATGATCTCCTGCCTGTAAGACATGGTTTAATCCCCAAACATTAAAAGCAAACATAGGGACTTGCTTTACCTCCGCCCCTAAAAAGCAAAAGTCAGCTCAACCCAACCACACATTAAATAATGTTTCCACACATATCCTCAATAGATCCCTTTGATCAGCATTGACTTTTTTTCAATATCAGCTGGGCTGTACATGTTGTGGACATAATAGCTTGTTTTTACCTGTTACTGCAGGTGCATGTGAGTGAGGTTGGCCAGGTTGTCTGCTCTGAGGACCATGGTTTTGATGCAGCGGGCCAGGGTCTGATACTGAAGCAGAATAAAAAGCTGACCTAAGACCAGTGGTGAGCAGCTAAACGCATCGGTGCATCCTGGGAGTTCAATGGTATCAGTTCCCAGAGCAGAGGGCAATAAGCCAATCAGGAGACGATGAATCAAAAGTTGGGTGTTGTGATAAGTATAAAGGTGCCACTTCTGCTTCACGGATAGGTCAATGGCTTATGGAAAGCCTTTATCACATGCAACAGTCAGCAGTCTCAGCACCACCAAAAAATGAATCTCAGTCAATTATTTCTCTCCACTTATCCTTTGTGCAACAGTTTCCATGCTAATCTTTTCAGAGGGAACCTTGATGGACCTGATGTGTCCTTGATGCATGTGTATTTGTATTTTCTTATTAATAGCAAGAACCTCAATAGAAGTCCAAGATTTTCTTGATATCATGAATACAAGTTGTTTTAATTAATCATGTCTTTTTGTGTTTTATGTCAAATAAACTTTCAAACTAAATTTAATTAAACTACAAAACCCTTCCTATCAACTACCTTTTTAACCTTCCTCTTGTTTGGGCTCAGCTCTTTGTTGCAATGGTAGAGCTGATCTGCGTTCCAGTCTCTTCCGCTACACTGGACCTCTACTTCCCCCAACGGCGAGCCCCTCAGGCTGGGGAGGTCTCGTGTGTAGAGAGCCAGTCTGAGCAGGCAGCGCTGGAGCTCCTCGACAGAGCCCACCCTCAGAACCAGGACCAGGGTGGGGGTCTCTGAGGTGAGACTGCAGGGGGCAGATGCCTGCACGGGGCAGGGGCACAGAGGAGCCAGGCTTCCCAGCACGGACACATCCTCCAGCCTGTAGAGGGTCCCTGTGAGGCTGAGCAGAGTGACCGTCAGGGTTTGCTGCTCTGCAGAGAAGGCCAGAGTGAAGTGGAGACAGGGGTTGAGTGGTGAGGCTGGCTGACTGGTGCTGGCATCGGAGCCATAGTGCAGCATGGTGAGTGGGATGGGTTCCTCCGCAAAGATGGAAGGAACAGAGCTGGGGCTAGTGAGTCTACTGCGCTCATCATAAGAAAGGCTGTCTCCCGTCACAGTACAGCGCCTGTCCAGAACCCTGCGTGTTCTGGACAGCAGTCCCAGTTTGGGAAGTGGGGGCAAGGAAGTACGGCTGTGGTCCATGGGCTTATAGAGGGGCGGGGCGAGGGGCGGGGTACTGAGGCGACGTAGAGATAAGTAGGACTTTGGGTGTTCCTTCATCTCAACGTGGCCATGAGAAGAGAATGACACAGAGGCAAAATTGTCCTCAGAAGGGCTGCTGCTGAAGGTTGAGGGATAGCCCAGAATATCTCCCGCATGCTGCTCATACTGCTGGCTGACCACTGCTGCAGCTGAAGCAGGTGGTGGACCCTGAGCCAGACTCACAGGGTCGGTGGCTGATGTCGATGGCTCTTTGTTGTCTCCCATATCGATGTGTCTGTTCCTCCAGCACAGGACACAGCCCAGCATCAAACACAGACAGAACAATATCAGGCCAACCGCGAGCAGAATCTGGAGATGAACTAACAAGACAGAGTAACAAAAACTCAGATCAGATCAGTGATGCCCTCCACACCAGCAAAACCAGTGGATTACAAAGCAGCAACACAATACGTAGCAAAGCAATGGATTAGCAAAATAATACAGTGTAAATGACAATTTCATTCATGAAATCCTCATCTCTGCCTAAGTATAACACACTCACACATATTGATATTATGACAGTCCATACTTAAAAAATACAGTGCACAGAATGCAGATCTTACCTTCTAACTGTTTGGTGAACAAAACTAGCAGCATAAGCCAGAAGAAGAGTATGACCATTATTCCCTCAATCATACCCTTATAGCAGAACAGTAACACCGACTGCCACAGTGGCTGGCCTGGGTACTCTTCGTCATAGTAGGGCATGGTGTCTTGAGTTCCTGAGTTTAGCTTGAGAAATTATCTACACAAATGAGGACACAATCCATATCCAGTGTTGGGGAAGTTACTTTCGCAATGAAATATATGACCTTCAGTTGAAAGTAATACGTTGCTGTACATTACAAAATTACTTCATGTGCAGGTTTCACAAAACACTCTCAAACAAAATGCAAAAGGATTAGGCATAATATTAAATGGAAGAGGGGAGGCAAAATAGAATGGAGAATAATGCCATAGTAATGTCATGATATTTTAGCAGCTTAACATTTCACTGTCACAAAGAAACAAGCAACTCAGAAGCTGCAGCACCCTCTATCAGTGCAGATTACTGCATATATTTAGATTTTCCCTTTTTTTGTTTAGTTTTTTTAAAAAGTCAAAATTGTGAATAGTAGACTGCATTGACATTAGTGTGCATGAATTTGTCAGAAGCTTAAAAAAAATTACCAAATAATGTGTAACCTACAATACTGTACATGCCTCTCACATCAGATCATATGTCCAGTAGTTCAAGTTGCATTCTGGTAATGCTTCAGAGAGCATCAAGCCATTTTAGACGTGGGGTTGCTGAAGTCACATAGCCAAGCAATCCAGATAACTGTATACATTCCTCTTTGATGATCAACATCACATGGTGGTGCCTGTCCCTGCACATTGCATGGCACCTGTAAAGTAATTCACACAAAGTATTTTTCATAGGCTATTGGGAGGTACCCGTTCCCCAAGCTGCAGATGAAAAAATAACTCTTGATCAGATCTGAAAAGACCATGTCACAGCCAAGACGGTCCACTATTGCTGGATTTCGACTGCAGCTTTAGCACGACATGACTTCATCCTTGGCGAGTCCTGCATTCACAGAAAGATATTTCTCTCCGATTAGTAGAGGTCTGTGGGCGGAGACAGCAGTCTCATAATACCTTTATTATAGAATGACTATCCCAACAGTAAATATTTCAACCCATCCCCCGCCCTCAGCAGCCCTCAAGCTGTTACTTCCATTAGTATGGTCACCGTCATAGGTTTACTGTGCAAGAGTTCAGGAATTAACTTTCAATCAGGATCTCTCTCGCTCTCTCTCTCTCTCTCTCTCTCTCACACACACACACACACACACACACACACATCACACACACACTTAACCTGTCTATTTGATGTGAACAATACATACATTATGACCCTAAGATAAATTCACATAGACCCTCATAAATTGCACAGTATCAATCCATTTGAATAAGCAACACAAATTGAAACCTCTTTGGTCCAAAATGTTACGCAAATAAAGCTAGCGTAAAATAAAGTACATTCTTTTAACTGCCTGAAATATTTATTTTCATTAATAAATGTTTTTCCATTTACATTATGTAAAGCATATTTTCTTGTAGGTATGTAAAGTCCCATACAAATAAAGTTTGACGGTTTGAATTGATGGAGCAGGAGCAGGGAAAGGGTAGCAGTTCTTTAGAGAATTAAAAAATTGCCAGTGTATGAATGAGTTATTAAGGTGCAGTCACAGCGAACTTCAATTCTGCCTATAAGGCGGATTCTGCCTATGCTTTTCAATGGGAATGGAGAGGGTTTGCAGAAATCCTCTAACGGCAACAAACCGCTCCGTTCCCTTTGAAAAGCATTGGCAGAATCCGCCCGCATTGGCAGAATTAAAGTTTGGTGTGACTGCAGTGCACCCTGAATGCATAATATCATCGAATAGGTTACTTCAATACTACTGTACTCCCAAGTGGACATTTACACATGCACACAATCTATTATGCCTGTATTGATCCTCATCGATTGAGTCATTCAGCTGCCCTGCCACCTCCATACAATGGATGGCCACTAGAGGGGGGGGGGGGGGGGTCTGACTACAGGGACAGTCGTATAACTCACTTTAATCTGTAGCTAAATGTAAAACCTCTTCAACCACCATGAGAAACATGACAAAATACCTATAGAATCCATTGTGTGGGCAATGGGAGCCACACAATTTCCCCTTGAGATACAGTATTTAAAAAGCATCAATCTCATATTTATCCTGTCGCAATGTTCCTCTTTTTTTAATAAATGATCCAAAATCGAGCTGCAGAGCGGATATGGAACAGAACCGACTTATGGAAACAGAAGAAGAATCCTACATCGCACATATAAGACTTTTATTTTATATGGTCATGTCCAAACAGGAAATACAACAGGCAAAGACCTAAACAGACTCCCAACATCAAACTTTTTTTTTTCACAGCATCTAATATCACTGAGATGCCCGTTTCCAGTGAGAGATATTACCTCTTGATTGTCCAAATATTCTTCAGCACAAATTAAGCAGATAAACAAATTGACACTTTGTGTTAAGTATCACATTATATCGCCAGAGGAGTGAGGTAGAATTGCTTCAATGTTCCAATTGTCAAAATGCTCTTCTGATCAAAAGGCTGAGGTCATTCAAGATACATTCTCTTAGCTTAAGTACAGTATAACAGAACATTAGAACAGACAGTATACAGAGCAGCAATACAGCATGAAATAGAACATCAATCATATGAGTTCACCCTGGTTGTTTGAGCAGAAATTCCTGAGAAAGTTACTTTCCGACTTGGAAAGTCAAATGAGGTAAGTGGTCTATCACTTCCATTCAAAATGCATTTTCTGCAGAAAGCTTGCATCTGCATTCATTAATTGAGCAGTAGCTGACAACTGACATGCAGGCTAATGAATGTAAGGGAATCCTCCTTGGCCCAGCCAAATCACTGCCAGTGTGAAATATACATTTGCTCTGTCATTATTTTCCAAAATGCAACCCTTCAGCAAAACAGTCACAATACACTGTATATCATACCCTGCCGCTGCGTAAATATGGCTTGCTTTTACATACGGCCACTTTTGTGTTCCATCTGAAACAAACCAAATGGTTAAGGGTCGAGGTATATAAAAATGGCCAGAGGTATAACAAAACGAAGGCTTTTTTGGTCTTCATTAGCTGCACTACACAGCTTATTTGTTCTATTTCTATGAGTTTGACAGTTGATGAGCTACATTAGTAGCAGCTACATAGATGCACTTAACAAAGCCCTTTCTTGACATGAATGTCACTACATTTTCAAAGTAGCTTCTATGAGGCACTACGGTAAACTTTACTGAGTCTACACCTGATTAATTCTGAAATCCTGAGGTCATTTACAGAAAACGGCACCCCGATTTATACTCCCATTCAAAACAAACATAAAATTAAAAAAAATTAAAACACTACAAAAAATATATATACGGTATATATAAAATCATATTGTTGAATGAGTAACATGTGATTTCTCCAAATGAATGCACTGCTTATGAGCGTCTATTAAGAGGCTGAGTTTGGTGTAACAGTAAATCAAAGAATATTATCTGATGATGATAATAAAAAATAATATAATAATAATAATAATAATAATAATAATAAGGATGTACATAACTCATGGAGGAGTCTTAATTTGGTTCCTTTGAGGAAGAGGAGGATGAAGACAAGGGGCTGTGTGCAGTAGAGAGGGCAGTGAAACCACTTGTTCCAGCAGGGGTTATGTTGTGTGGCACCACAGGAGCTGAAGAAGGCCTCTGGGCAAACAGCATTCCTAAGAGGAAAATTTATTTTGGTGTTCAATACAGAAGAGGTGCAGCCTAAATCCTGTACTGTAAGTAAGGGAAAAGCTTAGGTGTTTCAGTGAGCCTGCATTAAATTAGCCAGTTCAAAAGGTGTGGTCAATGGGTATGGCTCATTTGTGATTCATACATTTAAAAAAGAAAATGTTTAAATATATTTGACCAGACACAAATATGTAGACAACACGGCAACACTTATACATTATGTTTTGGCATATCCGGCTATTTTCTGCAAAGAGATATTGTTTGTTGGACCCCTGGGGGTTCACCGGTCAATGAAGTATATAGGGTTTCAGTGGTTAAACACAATCACAATGAATGCTACTGCCTTCAGTTGTGTTTACCCATCAAAATGTCTGCTTTGAAACAGGTCTATTACCTAATCTCTATTGAAACGGGTCTATTACCTAATCTGTACTAAGATTTTTCTAAATGAATCTGAATGTTTGTGTAAATTTGTTATGCTATGTTGATGAATTGAATACATAGGACCACAATGGCCAGTTCCCAGATCCTTTTTGTGTTATCCTTTTAGCCTTAATGTCTTACTGTACACGTGTTGTTTACATTTCTAAAAAAGTATTCAATCAATGAATCAAAAACTGGAGAAAGCCATGACCACAGCAGAATGCTGTTCATACTGGGCATGTCATATAATAAGGGAACATTCGGCAAAAATAGCCGATCTAGAAGCTCACAACATGTCTCGTTGTGAGCTTGTAGATCGGCTATTTCCGTCAAAGAGATTTACTCCCGTCAACAAAGTATATACTGTGGGGTTTAAGTGATTAACACTGAAATGTCTCACCTTTGTAAAGGGTCCCATTGACTTCCACTGATACACTGATGCTGGCCGCTCCATTGGTCGAGATGCTCAGAGACAAGTCCTGTTTGCTCTCTGTGGAAGGAAGAAAAGTTATTATAATGACTTAAGTTCATTTGTACAACGAACGATGTGCAAGTTAAAGATAGTGGATGATAAAAACAATGGAGCAATAATACAAATAATAGCATGTGTTGATTTGCTACTTTCGCAGAATGTTCGGCTATTTTCGCCTATTATGAAATGCCCAGAATGGTGCTAGGGTTCATGTGGTTAAATAAGATATGACAAGCTGAGGAAAACACTCCCATCATTGACATAAATATTGGCAGTCATTTGTGATCTACCTTGGCCATTGTTCAGTTTGAGGTTCATGGGGTTGAAGTGAGAGGCCATGGCCAGTAGGTTCTGCTGTAAGGCCTGCTGCATGAAGCGCTGCTGCTCTTCTGCAAGCCGTGCCATCTTCCTTTCTGGACCCTCGGCGGCCATGCCAGCGGCCCTCTCCAGTTTTTCCCGGAGTTGTTCCAAGGTGACGGCTTGGGCCAGCTGATGATGCTGCCCCAGTGCCAGAGCCATGGCATTGGGCAGCCCACTGGGTCGCATGGGAGTGGAGGTCTCATCTGATGATGCACAGATACAAAAAAAATTGAGGATTAAAGCTGCAATCCAGATGTTTTACGTCCTCTGCCAGCGGATTGCAGTTCGAACACAGGGATTCGAACCTAAGGGAGACAAAACATCTACCACTCATCTAAGAGGGAATCTTTAAGTATTCTGTACATTTCTCTTAAAAAAAAATGTAATTTCACATAATCATCTAGACATTCAATTTTTTTTTTTTTCATTTTGTGGAGAAATACTCTGAATACATAAGATGTTTTTTGCAGCGATATATGATCTCCTTGATTTATGTTCCCAACTCGCATTGTTAATGGCTTGAGCACCGTTCTAGTTCCATAAAAAAAACACCAGAGGGCGCAAGTCTCCCACATTCATTTTGTTTGTTCATCACAAGCTAGTCACATAATTGAACAGTGATGTTTTGGCACCAGATATAATAGCTCAACAATGAGATGAATACGTGTTTTTAAGAAGAAAGAAATACAGGATGTATGTGATTCATGTTTTACTTACAACTTCTGTATCAATCCCATCTTTAAAACATTCCTGTGTGTGTAGGACACTCAGAGGAAAAGCTGTATAAGATTTACAGAAGAACAATTACCACTACTTTGATAGTAGTATAAAGATGGAAAATTTATGTTTCCGAAAAACAACAAAGGACACTTATTTTAACCCATTCAAACCGGGAACGCATCTGTGTTACCACTTTAACAATCATTTTATACTTTGGGCTATTCAAAAATAGCATATATATATATATAAAAAAAAAAAGCAGATCCACAAGTTCATAGCGCTATGAGCTTGTGGATCTGCTTTTTTTTAAATATATCAACATTTGTGCAAATATTTGAATATATGTATTTTTTTAAAGGGCACACTCTTGACTCAAATCTTTGCTTTTGGGGGGTCCCTGGAACAGAATATATAGGTCCGCAGCCAAATACATATAATTTTGGGGGTCCTTGGACATGAAAAAAGTTTGAGAACCACTGATAATAGCAACATCAGGTTTTAGGAGACATTTGTAGAATCGGCCTCAGGTCTAAATGGGTTAATACAAGTCTACAAGTGTGCACGCTCATGCACCCACCCACCTGTGGTTCTCTTGAGAGAGGGTCTGTGTGATGAATTCAGGCCATTGTGACCACCAGGCGGGGTGTGCATCTTGGGAGAAGCCAGCAGGGTGTGTGGAGCCGTGGTGGGGGAGGCAGAGAAGCGGTACAGGCTGTTGCTGTAGCTGGGACGTCGGCCCTCTCTGCGGTTACTGTCGATGGCAGCCTGCAGCTCGCCCAGAGAGCTCAGCCCTTTCTGTTCACATTCAAACGCATACAGGTACTTCATGTACCTAAAAGGTGGAAAGAAAAAAAAATACATCACTATTGTGGTGAGCTGCCACCAGAAGCAGAGAACTATTTAAAACTCTCAAAAATATTAAAAGGTCATTGTATTCTTAAAAAGCAAAACAAAAAAAGAGTGCAAGGGGGAAGTACAATACACAATCAACTGAATGCACAATAAAACAGAAATAAATACATTCTAATTATGCATTACATATTATATATTATTATATTATATATATATATTTGTATCTATTATATCATTATTTAATATGTTATTATATTATTGTTGTTACTATGTAAATGTTTGTCAAAACTTGTGCAGGTCTAGCTAGCCCAAAGTTCATGACGAGAGCAAAGGAAACCGGTCAGTACTTTTTCATTACTAATTATGGAGTTTGTTAACTCTTTGACTGCCAGAGTATTTTCATAAAGTACTCCCCCAGTGCCAGCAATTTTCGTGTTTTTTTATTTTTATATTTTGAATTTTTCTCATGAAAATAATTTAAGGACACATAATTTAAAGACCCAGCACAAATCCGCCACTAGAGAGCAGCACATGACAGCTTGATCAGGTCGTTGGGTCTCTCTCACCCTTCTTGATAGATTAGACAGGGAAAAACATGAAAACGGATGTGACGTCGTCCCAGATTGTTTTGATCGGCCAAAATTACGATGTGATACACGACGGCGATGACTGATCGTCACCCAGACCATAGATTATAGAAGAGAACCTGTCCGTTTGTCCGTTATACCGTGTGAAAACCCGTTTATTTACCTATTTTGGACGAAAATGACTGGGGAAAAAAATCAAAAACCGGAAACGGAATCCAGGTCATGAAACCGGATGCAGATGTCTGTGAAGTAAGTGGAACTCGAGAATAACATTGAATATTAAGCAGCATAGCGCAATCAGAGATTAAACAATGAACGCGCGTCCAGCGCGTCGAACGCGTCGACGGCCAACTGGATAAAGTAGCACTTGACGCGTTATCGCGTCGTCCGCAGTCAAAGAGTTAAAAAGCAGATTTACAAAGACACCTACTGTGTACGTAGGGTGAAGGCAGCACTGGTGATGGAGGTGGGGAGGTTGAGTCCTCTGGTGATCTCTCTCCAGATCTTCTTGTTGATGACCTCCACCAGGCCTCCTTTCTCTGTCACCAGCTTGTACAACCTGTACAGGTCCAGGATCTGCTTGGCCATGATTGGAATACGGTTCACAGGAGTTCCTGGATGAAATCGGTGGGATACATTTCTCAGCTCCAATAGATTTATTTTGCCTATTTTACAGGCTGAAGTCATCTTGTTTTACGTACATTTAACCACTTAAACCCTATATATACACTTTGTGGGCCAGAGTCCCCCAGGGGTCTACTTGGCCCCATCCTGTTTTCCTTCTCTGAAAATAGCCAACCTACAAGCTCACAACGCGTTGTGACGCATCGTAGATATCTTCAGCAAATATAATATGAAAATATTTGCATATTATGAAATGCCCAGAATAGGGACCAAATCACATGACACAATAATACATTATGTAATGCTTGCATGAGTGTGTGAGACGGGGGAAGGAGGCTTGTGGAGCCAATTCAACTCCTTTTATAAGCGCGTCATAATAATAATACATACAAAATCTGATCAATTTGCTGGAGGTGGAACATCAAAGTTAAACAATTCACAAAAAGAATAAGAATAAAAGGAAAGAACATCAGAAGGCTTTGTTGGAAGTACAGGCAGGGGCAGCATGTATTTTTCATATTTTTTATAAGCTTTGGTCCAACACCACACAGTGGTTTGAACATCTACTGTCCACAAATTCTGATTAAAAAAATTAATTGTGCTAAAGCAATGAGGGACAGACTGGCGCTGTTATGTACGTACAGTATGTATGTATGTATGTATGTATGTATAGGATTCTGACCTGTCCACCTGTGGGTTCGAGTCTAAGATTAAGTCAAGTGGGGCAGAGTGTAATCTGTGTGGATGAACGTTACTAATGAAGCTCATTTCAGATGGATGGGGGAGGGGATAAATCCACACAGTTCTGCTCTGTTATCACTTTGCTTTTAGAGTTGGGGGAGGGGGGTGTTTTAGGACCCACCCAATGCAAGAACTGACAGCTTATCCCACCAACCCTGCGATAAAGCCAATTAATGAGGGGTGGGCAACATAAGTTGGAGGAATAAGATTAATTCTTACTTTAGATGAAGACATGCGCCAGCAACAAATAGCAAGGTGCTTTTGATAGCTGTTATGAGTAGAGATCTTATTAAGTGTGTGCTGCATGTGGAGAAGAGGGGATTCCACATAACTTAGTCAACTGAGCTGCGGACATTTCAATATGTTCACATGCGCACTGTGGTTGGACTATATGATGACATCTTTCTGTTGGTTAATCAAAGGTAGCAAGATATTTCAGATGTAAATGTTTACAACAGTGCTAGTCAATGGGCCTAATTTTGTGACATACCTCGTTTTTGCATAAAGATGAACAGCTCATCCAGAAACTCCTTCCGATTTGGGTCGTTGTCCAGTTCATAAAGCTAAGATATAAGAATTATTGTCAGTGATGAGCTAATCAAGTTTCAGGTTGTCTACTAGAGCTCTGCGATATAGTGATATTATCTATACATTTATCTGGGATTTTGGTCATCATAATATTGTGAGTTTCTCAAAAAACATCTTGCGTGCCAATATCTTCTGAAAGCACCAATAATAAAAAATATCATTACATTTTCGTTATGAGGCATTTAAAACAATATTGTGATCATTTGATTTATTCACCCTACTGTCTACTAATTTCAGACATTTATTTCCATACAATCAATAGACACAACTGACCTTGGCAAAGTCCCTGGATGGTTCACCCTTTGCTTTTCCACCTTCAGGTTCCTCTGTCCAGCCTCCACTTGCCTTCTGTAAACAGACAATAGACATTACATTTAAGACATTTAGCTGGTGTATACTACTCTCATACCCTAACCTGCAGAAGAAACTTCAGTTCCTAGTGCACCAATATCACAAAGATAGAAAGAACATAGAAGGTGGGAGGAGAGGACATGAGGTACTTTGTTTTAAGTTTCTTCCACACTCTAGTCGTTGCCAATTCCCCATGTATAACACAGTCCCTGATGCTGCCAACTCCCACTGTTGGCCTGGGATGGGAGTAGACAACCATCTGCCTCCAACATGAGGTACTTCTTGAAGTTTATTCTGTTATTAGACCTTGTATTTCCTATGCCTTTGTTTTTGTACAACCTTCGAATGCAACCTATTGAGTCACATTCTGTGTATGTTTGAACGTGCTCCGCCTCCGTCTATTAACCGATTGGAATAATGGAGACGATACTCATGTTTACATTGACCCCCACTCCAGGTTTACTGTTGCAAATCCCTCCTTGCTGGTGGTCTGCCGGGCGTGCCGGCATGCTCACTCAAACCCCTACAACTGATCCAGAATGCAAGACCTGGTCTTCAACCTCCCAAACACGGTTCACATATCCGCCTTCTGCATTCTCTTAACTGGTTTCTGCCCGCATCCAATTCAAAACACTGGTGATAATGACCTACAAGCCAATTAAGGGCATGGCACTCCCTACCTTCAGGACATGGTCCACCCATTTCCACACTCTTTGATCAGCTAAACACAGGATGTATGTCCCCCCATTCCCTACCACACCCTGGCGGACTCTCCAAGCATCAGACTCTTCACCCTCTAGTATCCCAAGCTGTGGACTGACCCTCCCCCAGTCAGAACTGGAGACGCACGCACTCCCCATTTTTCACTGCAGTTTGAAAACTCACCTCTACCTCACCCCCCATTTTTGATAGACGCTAGTTATACTATGCAGGTGTATGTTGGTTACTTATTCATGCTGTGCAATACATGTTGTTTTCAACAGATACTAGGTTTAATGTTGACCTGTTATCCTAGTTACTTTTAGCAGTTGATTTCCGACTCCATTTACCTGAACATTTACCCTTCTTGCAGACTATGGTTCACGCCACTTACTAACAATCTCTAAGTTGCTCTGGATAGTGTCTGCTAAATGCTTAAATTGTAATAACTAATAACAAACTTCATTTGTACAGCACCTTTCATCATATATCATCAAGAAATGCAATATACAAAACATTGTAAAAATAGACAAGTATGAACGTTCATTTCACAGCAGCTTACATGCTCAGCCCGTTTTGCATAATCAAAGTCATCAGTCAGTAAGTGTAATTTAAGTGTTACTTTTTCACTCAAGGACAATGCACAGTAAAATCCTCAGTGTTGATTTAATCTGGAGTGCAAAAATGTAACCTATCAACCATTTGGTTCAGTTTTCACTCTCTCAGCGTTAAATGAACACTGAGGATTTTACTGTAAGGAATCTGCGCTTAGTTCCCACCTGTTCGGTCTGAACCTGTTCCCCTTCCCAGCAGTAAAAAACAGTAAGTCACTGTCGTGCTGGAGGGTTGAACAGCTGGTCAACCTGAGGATCGGTCTGCTATAGTTGCACTGGTGTAAACCACTGATTCCCAAACAGTGGGTCGGGCCCATTTGTATGGATTACGAGTTTAATACATATAAAGAAATATATATTTCAAAAGATTTTCAAAACTTTCAACATAAAAAAAAATCTAAATTTTTGATACATAAAGAAATCTAACATTTTTCTAAAGAATTTCATAAATACAATAAAAAAATAATAAGAATTTCCATAGATAAAGAATTGAAATTAAAAAAATGTCACAACGCGCCATGAGCTAACAGATCAGCTATTTTCACTATAGCCCAGTCCCAGGGTGACATCAAATTTCTCTTTTGGGTCTCAGCTGAAAACGTGGGAACCAATGGTGTAAAAGGCCTACTGCTTGTGTATGCGGGAATATTCAGGACGAGATGCCAATTGAACCACAGGCACAGTAAAAAGAAAAAGGAGAGATTAATGAAAAGCACAACACTCATTACACAGTTTAACATGAGACACTACCCCTCCCTTTCTAACCCCGTGCACATCCTATGTGACAGTTTAAGGTTAAAGAATGTGAAGGGAGAGCAGTGGGAGACCAGTGTGTGTAACAGAGTGGAAGGAGCCTGCTGAGATGCATTGTAATGTCCAGTCTAATGCCTGGTACACATTATACAACGTTTAGTCAGACAGCATGTCGCATTTAAGGATTGCAGAGTCTGAATCTCGCTGCTCTTTCTGTCTCGACCACATTAACCCTGGTGTCCCTATTTTGCACAAATATTTGAAAAAACAAATGTAAACAAGTTAATATGTTTTATTTTTTAATTAAGAAATAGTTGATCTACAAACTCACGATGCATCAAGGTACACTGAGAGCTTTGAGATCAGTTATTTCTGCTATTTGTTGTTTGATGACAAAGTATTCAGGGCTTAAGAGGTTAAATGTCTAACTAGGCAATGAGGCAACTAGGAATCTCAGGGGGTGACTAATTTAAGGGTCTGATCATGACTTCTCATCACAAATCCAGCATCTATTTGATTCATGGGAGTACCTTGACGTCCCTCAATTGGGTGGCCAATTAATGTGTAGCACAATGGAATAAGATGAGGAACACTGTGAAAGTAAAAATAGAAAATGGGGAACAAGCAGCTACTTTGTGCTAATTTATTTGTTATAGCGTTTACAATCGCCTTGCTTGTACTGAGAAAAAAAATCAATAAGTATAGTGTGTAGGGGCCCTTATTAGATGCGCCACAAAACATGGATCAAGAACACTTTGTTGAGTTGCTGACAAATATGGGTTGACGGTCCAGTCAGCGAGAATTGAGAATTCATTTGCTGTTGTTGACCCTCATGGACAGGAGAGCCTGCCCCTGAGACTGTGGCAAGAAAAATCACACTTGTCTGATCTTGTCTGAAGAGTTTGATCAGCTGCTAACACCGCTCTGACTGAGTCACTGGGGGGGGTGTCACACTTAAAACAACTGCAATCACAGGCTCTGTCTGTGATTTTCCATTAACGAGCTGTGTTTTTCCCATGTGCTGTTATATCAACATAACGCACTGATTTTCTTAGAATGTTTAAAATAAGGCTAAGATTGTAAAATCCAAGGGAAAGTTTTGTAGCCTGTACTTTACATGCAATAAGTAGTCCCATAATGTAAGAATTTACATGTTAAACTTGAGATAACCTGCCCTTTAAAGACCATTCCATTCAGCACACAAATATCTGTGGCCATTTATTCCTGGAATATATTTAACCCATTTATTGTTCTCTCTCACGTGCCACTTAGTCAACACTGAATAATGGGTTGATTTACTGCATTGAAATTTGAGAGAAATAAATAATTCTACTTGTTGCTTCAAAATGTAAGTAATTTATTTAGCTGCCCTTCCTTAGGATCACTCAAAATCATATGACGTCATAGACTTCTGCTAGCATTCTTAGCAATCAGTGCTCTAAAGAGGTTATTCCATTTGCTAGATGGTTTATGGTAACCTGATCAGACCCACTGGGGCTCATAATGATGCCATTTCAGTCCAGGGGCAATAAAATACACTGGAACTAGCTAATAGAAGAATTGGCTTTCACTCCATTCAAAGCCCCTTAATGGTTGTTGTGCAGGCAGAACCAATTCAAATGGCGTAAGGTTCCACCAGCTTCTATAGTATGTCAACTAGAATAGTCAGGTAGGGCAAATATTTTCCCTCTGAAAAACACATATCTTTGGTTATTAACCGTGTATGCTATATACTCAAACACACACACACACACACACACACACACACACACAGGAGTGTTATACACAAAACACACAAAAGCAGTCACCCTGGTGATAGAGTTGTTGACACATCTAATGGCTTGTGGCTTAGCCTTTCTAATAAAAGGCACTGCAACTGGCCCCCAGCAGCAGGCCTATTGACAGAGAAGGGAGATAAACATCCCGGTCTTTTGGTCATCAAGTGAAAATAAATCCCTTCCCCCTCTTATTGATGAGCCAGGGAGACCTACTGTGGATCTATCAACAAAGAGGCTTCAGTTAATTGCTCACAGCACATTCAGCAATCTAACCATGTGAGCCCAGATCATTTTCAGGGATCAGTTCAATTAGTTGGGGTTTGTAAAGAAAAAAAACTAAAAAACAAAACAAAACATTAGATGTAGTGGGAATAGAATGTACTTAATAATTCTGTGGGTCAGTCTGTGTTTATGCATATCTGGACTCGCATGGTTAGATGGGGTAGTGCTTTATGAGCATTAAGTCCAAACAAATTAAATTGTCTCAGGGTCAGTACACAAAAGTGCAACGTCTTATCTTCAAGTTAGTTCTAATACAAAGAACATTAAGTTAAGTAAATGATAAAAATGCTACCTCTGGTAATGAGCTACAGTACAGCGTGTCCTGTGAAATTATACCCCTCAAGATTTCAGTGGAACCACAGGGTGCGTCGATTTTTTAAAATCCAAATCAAGAGTCAAAATAAATTATCTGGCCCCCTGATGAGTCTTGGGATGGACTACAAGCCAACGGCGCTCCGTTTCTACTGGCCCAGCAAGGGATATAATGGGTTGCTGGCGGGCTTAAACAATGGATGTCCAGCATATCAAATTGTTCAAACATGTTTCTTTGTACAGTTCAAAGAGAATGGAAGTGAATTACAGTCAAATAAAAAGAATGAGAGGTCATACCCACCCCACAAATCTCAATTTAATAGCTCTTGTCTATCTATATTTAAACCAATCAGGAAAGAGAACTTACTTAATGCTATAAATAGCTAAGTTAACATTACCGTAAATGTAAAGCCTCGGTCAGTTAAGTCAATGCTGAGTTTGGTCAACACCATTAAAAAATACATATTGTACATTTTAATGAAGTGTAGGCCTTGTGTTCCCGTTCAAATGAGCAAAATACACGTACAGTTGCATAGCGTTAAGGAGAACTCCTAACACCATGGACCAGAGCTAGAACCAACATTACTCTAGCCTGTAGTCTCCTTCAACTTCTCATTGGAACGCCTTCTTACATGGTCAAAGAGAGAACACAGATACCATGTAAGATGTTTCTCTACTCTAGTTGGTAGGGGGAAATAAATGACTCGGCTTCACCCACCGCTTGTTCTTTGCGAAATCATTTTCTACCCATATTTGTTATAGAATTAAAACCAGACCTGGTGTTATACTGAAACGACTTTGCGCAGGGGTAGGGTTTACTTTATACCTAGTTTTAAGACTTGAGACATTGTTCCATTTCAGTTTTTGTTAAGTCTTCGGTACATTTTGCACTTCCATTTATATGCTCTTGTTCTCATAAAGACCCAATATCCCTAAAAGGATGACTAATGTTGCATTTTCTAAAGTTTTTTCTTTCTTTCTTTCTTAAATGTACTATGTGCTGAGGAAAATAGAGGCATTCCCACAGCATTCCTAATAGCAGTGGAATCTATTGATTACTTGCAGCTGAGTCAAGCTACCATTAAGAGTTGCCAGGCAACAGCTAAATAATGCAAGGAGAACAAATGAGATACAGCTAGGTCAGCAGTGATTGGTTATTATGGATCTACAAGGGTTTAAATATCAAGGCAATGGACAGATGTTTAAATGCAATGAATGTGGTGGGGGGGGGGAGAGAAAGAAAATTAAATACTCATACTAATGTTGTATGCTAAGGTGCTGATGCTTCCTTTTCTGTTTAAAATTGTGATACTTCTCCCCAATCTGCAAATACTTGAGTTATAGAGAAAAGCAGGCAACAACATCATCATAATAATATGTTCTCCTCCTCCTCACCCTTGACCAGATAGCAAACATAAGGTAAAAAGCCTAGAAGATAAGATACAGTAAACTTTTCATTTTGGTAAGAACATGATATAGATGGAACTACGAGATTTTGCTGCAGACTGCAATTACCCAAGTCTCAACAAAAACTGAAATGGAATGTTTCAAATCTTACTTACTAAAGTAATAAAGTAAAGTAACTTCTGCAGCACTGTTTGTTTGTGCTAAATGACTAAAATGACTGTTTCCCTGTTAGACATCTGTCTCCATAAACTCACAAGCTAACACTGTAATTTCACTTTGATAGTGTGAATATTGGCCCTTAAGGGTCCTTTCATAGTTAAATGAACAATCCAAATTGTGTAGCTGCCTGCAGGACACTGAGATATACATACAGTACTACCACGGACACCACTGTCCTTCTGTCCAACTCTACTGGCCTCATTAATCACAATGTATAGAAGAGGGGCCAGGGTAGGGGGGGTGACTCATACAGTACAACCAATCAGAGAAGCCTCCATATGAAAGGGTAAAAAGAGAAAAAACACACACACAAGTCAATAGGCAGCCTGGAGGTTTGAGTACTAGTAATTATACTAACTAGACATATATCCACTGTAAGGTGGTCTATACATTTTTTGTTTTTTTTGCCTATCATCGACATGTTTCTCTTTGCTGTTTGATTCTTCTCCTTGCTCTCCCTGCCCCCCCCCTCTTTTTAGTTTCTCTTCCTGAAAACAACCAAAACAATGGAGCTTGCACACAAAAGAATTTCACCCACTTCTTTACACCTGTAAACCCTGTGATGTGGCAATAAAGTTGATTCTTGATTTAGATTTAAAAAAACCTTGCTGTGTACCTCATTATAGCTCCTATGAGCATTTCAACATACAACATTCAACATGTCATGTTTGTAAAAACAGTGAAGGCCTTGCATTCACTCTAGTTCTTTAGTCAGTGCCTCATAACTAAATATGTGTGAACTGTGAAGCATGGATCCTGTTGTGTTGGTCTCAATCTTTGTTAACCTCAAACGATTCTTCTGAAGAGAGGTTTGGGTGGAGGCCAAGACCAATTTGCCTTGCCAGTGCCAAGACGCGTGTTCTCAAAACGAGGGACATTATAGTATACGGTAAAGCCTGGCTGAGGGAGGAATCCTGGACTGGCGACTCGAGTTCAAAACCAATGCTGTCGGGCTCTGTGCCAAAGCGTCACACGCCTTCCTCCACATGTGGGCCTGAATGTTAGCAGCCATGTGCAGGAATCCCAGCAGGGACAAGTAAACAATGAAAGCGGGATAGAACACAAACACACACACAGAGGAATACTATACTAGATACTAGAAATGTCCTTTTTCTTCATGTAAATAAGATGATATATTGACTTGAGTTGTATTTTGAGTTTGAAATGACAGAATACCAGCCAGGGATGGGATATTAAAACTTTTTCGTTTTGTTCATTCTTTTCTACATTTTGAGTAGTCAATTATATTTTTGGCTACTCCCCAATTTAGTTATGCCAATTAATTCCTCCCCACACACATTTCTGTGTTGTCAATGCTGTCGTAATCCTACTGTGAGGTGAGGAGCCCCCACCAGGAGGACATAGAGCCTTCGGCTTCGTCCTACTCCTCCCGCCCAACACTCCCCGCCCCAGCCCGTAGGATTACGTGCCATGACCAATATCACCCTCCCCGCCCGGCTTCCCTCCCCCAAACACGGGTCAATTGTGTTCGTATCTGACGCCCGACAAAGCCGGATGCACCACGGTGGATTCGAACCCACAACCTCCGTGGTGGTGGGCAGGGACTTTTCCAGAGCGCCTAACTTTATTGTTTTGATATACCTATTGGCAAATAAAAGCTTGACAAACAAAGAGTTTGAGATCATGCAATCAAGCTGGCCACTGCACTCAGATCCTTAACCGTCACCAAACCCATACCTAAATTTAATCGCATCTAACGTACTGTCTAAACACAACCTGATGAACAAATCTCTGGCTCTGGCTATTTGTACGATGCATTGTGGGTATAATACTGTCGGTTCAGGAGCCACAACCCAATAAAAAAAATTCAGCTGAACTCTCATTCTACTGCAACAACAAAAATGTCTTACTTGTTGTTTAAGCACCTCATCATAGCCCCAGTCAGCGAGACCACCAGGCGATGCGAAGGATTGTTGGCCCACGGGAGAGGGCAGGTCATTCTCTTCTGGCTCCTGTTTCACAGTGATTGGCTCCTGCTTCACAGTGACTGGAGGAGATGTGGTCAGTTGCTTTGCAGGTGAGGCCGAGGAGGGATAAGGAGGAAGGGAGAAGCGGGGCTCACAAGCAGGAACCTGAGGGAGTCGAGGTATCATGACCTGATGATGATGCCCGTTCTCATCACCTTCCTCCATGTCATCGTCATCTTCATCCTCTGCAATTTCTTCATCTTCTTCATCATCATCCTGATCTGAGTTGTGATCACCCCTCATGTAATCAAACTCTTGATCCATATTGCTCACATTGCCGTCCATAGATTGTTGTCCCATTTGAGGAGTATTGCCATCGGCCCCTTTGCCCAAGAAGGTTGACTGTAGCCTGTGCCCAGGGGCCCTAGCCGCAGCAGGCTGCTTGCCGAAAAGGAGCTGGGCTTGAAGAAGGTCCATCCCCAGCTTGGCCTCCTGTTGCCTCTGAAGGTGCTCCATCACAGCCCCAAGTCTCACTCCAACCGGGCCCCCCTGGTGGCACCCTGGTCCTCCTAGACCACCCTCCTGGGACAAGCTGGACTATGGACAAGAAGAGAAGTGGGGTTCTTTGTGGTCAATTAAGCCATGGGAAAACAGACATTTTGTAATCTAATTATTGCACTCACACAATACACACAACTTTGGTCTACAAATTTACTAAAATCTCTTGAGAAAAATTGCTTTGTATATAATTAAATTAATATTTATGTATATATATATATAATATATCGTATAATATATAAAATATAACATTTTATTATTTATCTAAATAGGCCCTAAGGATGCACATAGGCCTAAAAAGCCTACAGGTGGATACGATACTGATTGAAAAATAATAATAACAAAACTGATGTCTGCGACGTTAAATTAATTAAACTATTCGTTAATATACTAATAAATCCAGAATAAAACGAATGTAGAACAGCATATAACGTTAGGACGCGTTGTAGGTTCATATGAAAGCTGATGAACATTTGAAATCGAACAGTTAACGTTACATGTAGACTGCAGTAGCTAGGCCAAAATCTTTCTGAACGATAGTTCAAAAGAAAACAACAACTGATCAATATACCAAAGTAACATACATTCGTGTTCAGAAACATTCTAAAACTACTTGGACATTAAAATATGGTAAAGAAACAACTATGTTCCTCGTGAAGCTGCAAATAAACCAGTCCAACTTGGAGATTAATCGCCCCTGGCTTTGTTTTACTGTAACAAACTCGATCGGAAACGTTGCCGACTCACCATTTGCGCCTTCGAATAATCCATCAATCAATCCTACTATACAGGTATATTATCAAAAACTTCCCTTCTTTCCTCAGATCGATCGATCGATCAATCGCGTTGCATGACCAAAAGTCTTTGTTTTACACCGGATTTGAACCCTCGATCATATATCATAAAAGCTCAACAATGTGATCGAATGATCGAAAGCCCCAGTGTGGAGGAGAAGTAGCCTAATAATGTCCGTGCTGCTCACCTCCCCTCGACTCGTCACTGACTCACACACACACTGCGCATGGAAACTCAAACATCTCTGTGATTGTGTGACTGAGTGGCCTACACCCCCAACGCCCCCCCCCCCCCCCCCCCCACAACCAGTGTTGCCAGGTTTTGCGTGAGAAATAAGCAACCAAGTCTAAGAAAACAAGCCCAAAAGAAGCGAGCCCTTCGCCCTTTAAACATACATTGGCTATTTTAAGCTCACAACGCGCCACGATGCAACACGTTGTGATCTTTTAGATTTGCTATTTTCAAAAAAAATCTTTGAAGAACATTTGAAAAAATTAGGAATATTTTTTGAAACATTTTAACAACACAAATCTTGTATGGGGATCCCTGGCATAAAATATTTTCAGATGGGGGGGGGGTCTGCGGACAAATGCATATTAATCTGGGGGTACTTTCCATGAAAATGTTTGAGATACACTGGTTTAAACAACAATAGGGAACAAGCCCATATAAGCAACTACACTTTAGAAACAAGCAACTTTACAGAAAAATAAGCCCAAAGTTGCTTATAATAAGCTGACATGGCAACGCTGCCCCCAACTCCATGAATGAAAGATCCGCCCCGTGTGTAAAACGCCTGGAAACTGGCCTTTTCTTTTGTAAGGCAGCCTTTCGAGTTTTACCTCCCGGGACTTCACAGTTCACAGTCACACACAGTAGTGTGGTGTAGGCAGGGATCAAAGAAGGCCACATGTTCACCCCCAAAATATTTAATATTTCCGCAGTGGTGGAAAAAGTACTAAACAATGTAGTATCAATAACAATGTAGAAATTCTCTGTTACAAGTAATAGTCCGGAATTCAAAATGTATTTGAGTAAAAGTTCAAAAGTATTGGTATCAAAATGTACTTAAAGTAGCAAAAGTAGAAAGTAGGCTACTCATTATGCAGAATGCTCCACAAGTTTTCAAATGTATAAAATAAAATACCAGTTCTACAAGCTCACAACGTTTTTTGTTGGAGATATCGTGCTGATGATCTTCAGGCAGTACTACTTGTCAACCAGTAGGTGTCCTACTCCTACCCGACACCAGGGTCTACATTTCTCATGGACGAGTGTGGAGCGAGACCACCTCCAACCACTGCTGCAGATGTGCTAATGGTATCATACACTCTACTCGACCATAACGTTTTATTCAATAAGTTCATTTAATTGAGAGTGTGATTCGTGTGAATGTAACCAACAAATTAACCCAGGGTCCATTTGCATTTGTAGGCTTCATGATTCTCGGAGATGGAGATTAAAACTGAGGGCATGTTCCACATGGAGTTATACTAGCCTACATCAACGATTTGAACATTCTAATTATTATTATTAGCCTTTTTTCTAAAACTCAAATCAATTGAATTCACGAATTGCTTTGTGTGGTGGTGGTCTGTCTTTCTGTTGTCTCAGACTAGTCAGTTGGCCTGTCTGTAGGAGTTGTTGGCCTCAAGTCAACGGCCAGTGTGTCAATGCAATGCAGTTGTGGCAGGAGTGCAGAATGGGGGAAGGGGGACAGCTGGCTGACTGGCCTGTGTTTTTTATAATCCATAGACCTTAACAAACACTCTTTTTTAACAATTGTGTTGTTGCTGCAACTATTTACTCTGCTGATATGCAAAATATATCGGAGTCTGGTGGTATGAGCTTTCATCTTAATTCATTAATAATCAATGACAGACTTTCCATGTCTAGGGCGGCTAAACATCTCAGGGGAGAGTGAGATAGTTGTGTTCAGTGTTGTGGGTGAAACAGGGTGAGGCCTGTTGTTTGTTTCAGGTGCCAGTTGTCATTAGCTTGGCGTCGCTAGAATACACAAAATGGGAGCAAATTAAATTGCTTTGGCAGATTCGTCAGGTTTCACTTTACATTGAAGGCACGCCGCAGACGCTCAATTATCCAGAGCGACTTACAAGTGCAAATTCAGAGTGTGGCATTAACCTTAGTCAACAAACACAGGGTAAATAGTCACATAAGTAGAGTACAAAGAGAACAATGTAGCAGTGGTGTAAAGAAACTATGTACATTTACTCAAGTACTACTTAAGCACAATTTTGAGGTATTTTTTACTTTACTGGAGTATTCCAATTTTCAGTACTTTTACTTCTACTCCACTACATCTCAGGCAAATATTATACTTTTACCCCACTACAATTATTTGAAAACTTGAGTTACTATAGTTACTTTTTAGATTTAGATTTTTATTACTGAACACTATCCACTTAAAGTCTATATATATTTCGGCTATTTGAAAATAGCCGATCTACAAGCTCACAATGCATCACCATAAGATGCATTTTGAGCTTGTAGATCTGCTATTTTCAAAATATTTTTATACATTTTAAACTTGTGAAATGGGACATTCGTCTGCACAATGACAAATTTATATTTTGATGCCAATACTTTTGTACTTTTAAGTCAATTTTGATTACCAGACTTTTACTTGCAACAGATTCTACATAGCAGTATTGATACTTTTACTTAAGTTAAGAAATGTAGTACTTTTTCCACCACTGCAATGCAGTGCTCCAAAGAACCTAGCTAGGATACCAGGTAAACATCAAACCTACCATCTTTCTAAACAACATGCTTTCTAAATAAGTTTTTTTTTTCAAAGCAAAGCAAATCTAAATAACAAAAAGGTGAACAAGAAGGCTAACCAAATATCTGCAGACTGCATAGTATAACTAGCATCAAAAAAGGTGTCAAGGAGAGGAGTGGTCAGTGGGGATTGAGGTGGTGTAGTCTGAAGAGGTGGGTTTCAAGGCTTTGTCTTGCAAACCAACCAATTTGCTTTTGAGGGTGGTTGTATATTTTCAAATAGTTTATAAAGGGTTGAGAAGTGGGGGGCTTTTAAAGGAGGAGTTCACCCAAAAAATTACTTATTTTCTATCAATTACACACCACATGAAGCCTTGATTTCATGGATTTATTTTTGTGGCATTCCTAAGACAATAATTTAATGACGTGTGTATTTCCGGTAGGAGACGGGAATCAAATTATTAGCTTAGGAATGCGATAAAAACTAAAAAGAATCCATGGATTCAAGGCTTCATAGGGTGTGCAATTGATAGAAAATAAGTCTTTTTTGGGGTGAACTCCTTTAACCCTCACAGAGCAGAGGTGCACCAGTATAAATTGTCTTTCATAATCTACCAACAGAACTTCTGATTATTTTACTAATATCAGGTTCATGTCTAATTATTTGATCCTCAAAAACGTAATATTATTGAGATACAGGTTTAGGCTACTGTTTATGTCAAACTAGTTACTACTCACATCTCCAAATACATTCCTGAATACACTGAAGCTTGTTGAACCTACCTTGTACAGAAATGAATAGAACTGGTAGGTAATCTCTTTCACTCAGGTGTAAGAGGTCAGTATAAGCATTTATGACACATTTATGACATAACATAGCATATACCATTCGCAAATCTTTGTGTGAGAGGGGGTAAAGTTTGCAATTGTGAGTGGTATTGTTGTCATCACACTAATTGATACAAGAGCTAAAATAACAATGAATAAAGAATTGCTTCCAATGTTTTGATATTAACTTGGGGATTACTTAGTGCTCAAATGACTCAAGTTTGTAAAACCCATTCCAAATGCAGATGGCTGTAGTACATAAATGTACTAAAATAAGTTAAATGCAAATATTCAAATTAAAGTTGTTATACTTTCACCTAACAAAATTGGGTTAGACAGCCATAAAATATAATATTAAGCTGAATAATATAGTTATAAGGTACTTATTTGTACCGTGGTGATAATAAACCTATAACTCATATACATGTACCTTTAAACATTTTTATTACCATTATCATATACATTTTCCCTGAAATGAAAACATGTCACATAGATTTCAGAATGAAATACAGGTTAAGTGATTTATATTTACATTCATACTAAAATGCTGCTCTCTGGTGGCAAAATAAGTTATTACCCTCACAATTATACATGCCCGGTTACAGTTGCAAGGTCCAAAATGTGCGTCACGTGACCTACAGTAGTCTACTTTATGTATACTGCAGCTTTTAGAACAGGTGTCAGCTGCAACAAAACGTATTTACCTCAAAACATTAATACAACACTCAATCAATATAAGTTTTTCCTTTATTAGGTTCGTCAATATTTTACAAGCAAAAGAACTTAATAAAGGCCAAATTAAATATCACACATATCATTAAACGAGGCAGAGATTTAAGTACAAGGTTTCCATGTCCAAGTGGTGTCCATAGCCATTTGAGAACTGTAAGAGAGACAAGAGAATTTCAGTTAAGAGTGAGATATATGTAACACTTCTGAGAATAATACTATGTAGTAAACAAAATAATACATCGTAGTAAAATGTAATACCTACCCTGCTATACTTTGTCAATGCCAAGTTCTTCAGGGGTGGAGATTCCAAGTTCATCTAGTGTTGGCCGCAGTTCTTGAAGCAGGTATGGGTAGATGTCTTTGTGGGGGCCTGTCTTGTCCTGAAAAAAAATGCAGTAAATTAGATTTCTAATACCATCAACACAAATGCCCAACCGATTTTTAGGTTTGACGCTGATCCCAATGTTGGAGAGTCCTAGACCACCTATTACCAAAATTTTGACCAGGGCTCAAAACTTACAAGGTCCTGTCATCCAGGGGACATAAAATATGTACAGGCATGCAAACAGCCCAGAGGTGAAAAAGGTGACAACATGTTGTTTTCTTTCGGGTCAGGTGTCACACAATTGCCCTATTTGGGTTCAAAAAGGTGACTGTAGCTGAAAAGTGACACTTTTGCATGTCTGATGTATTTGGGGTGAAAAGTAATCTCCCTGGTACTGGGAACTGCAGACAACCCTAGACAATAATAGCTGATCTACAAGCTTTGGCAGATATTGCCATCTCCTTTCCATGGATCAACACCTTGCATCTCAGACCGTTCTCCGTGGACTCTACTTACCAAAATAATGACTTGTGCTCAATGACTTGAGTATTTAAAGGAATAGTTCACCCCAAAAAATGACTTATTTTCTATCAATTACACACCCCATGAAGCCTTGAATTCGTGGAGATTGTTTTGTTTTTGACGCAATCCTGAGCCAATAATTTGATGACCGGGTTTATTTCCGGTCCAGTGGGTTTATTTCCACTTTGAGTCTCCTACCGGATACATTAGCATCTTTCCGCCGGTAATCAAATTATTGGCTTAGGAATGCGACAAAACAACTCCATGAATTCAAGGCTTCATGGGGTGTGTAATTGATAGGCGTCTGTGTAAAACTGATCCGCAAATACAAGGAAGTAAAAATTTACTTTGACACAGGCTTTCGTCCGTGCTGTGACACAGGCTAATTTTCTCCAATAATTGTCTTTTATTAAACTCTTTCAATAAAAAGGTCAACTTGCCATAAGTCTTCTCCGTCTCAAAACAAGTTAATAATAATTATTTTGTCCCCACCCCTTGGGGTGTTTTTTATCACTGTATATGTATATTATATGCACATAAAATTTGTCCTCTGCATTTACCCATCCTATAACTACTAGGTGCTCCTAGTAGTGAGCAGCCATTCTAAGGCGCTCGGGGAGCAATTAGGGGTTAAGAGTCTTGCTCAGGGACACACATCGACACATTGCTGGCCTGGCCTAGCTATGGCCGCCTCCTATGTCATCCACAATCATTACTGTAATTCCCCCAACACTTGTGCATGGTAAATCTTTACAGTATATGACACCCACACCCTGTCCTACTCCCACCGTTCCCTGGTAATCAAATCTTCTATCAGCACTTTTTAGTGGCCATGTATGAATATAAAAAGGATTGCCCAAGTATATTTCACAGACAAAAAAAAGAATACATACATTAATTAACTAGTTAAATATAATATAAATCTCTAATCATTTTTGGGATGGTCTACATTATCATTCACTTTCTGACAGGTAACATTTTAATTTTGGACTGCTCTGGGACCGTGGTGAAAAAGTTTGTCTGGAGCCCTGGTTTTTCCTGATATCTAGTAAAAAGAAAATAAGTTTGAAGAATTCAGATTTGATTAAAGTTTCTAACTTAGAATCAAACACATAATTTAAAATCGTTATCAAAAAGCTGATAAAACGCAGATTTTTTATCTAAGTTTAAACTAAACTAATACATACATACATACATACATACATACATACATACATACATACATACATACATATATGGAAAATGTAACTTGAATTGTACAATGAACAAGAAAAAATATATAAAAATACACAAATAAACGTACCGAACTTAATTTTATTTAGCCAAAAGTCCGGTTCAAAAATGTTTCAAAAATAGACGATCTACAAGCTCAGCTTCACCCAGCTGATGGCTGCTTAGATGAGTGTTCGATGCGTATGGGCGGACTGGGAGGCGAACCGGTGACCTTCTGATTATCAGACAGACAGCCTCTCTACCCAGACTAAGCTACAGCCATACTACATGTATACTACATGTATGATGCGTGATAATGATAATGAATAACAGCCATATATCTAGATCTATAATATCTAGATACAGTATATACAACTTTTCTCTCTCACCTTGACAGCTTCCAAGATTCGGATAGCACTGGCCAAGTCATCTAACCTCCGACAAGCTCTAAGTGCTGCCTCGAGAATCTTTGGTTCAGGTACCAAATCATAACCGATCAACGTGTTCATTCCTGAAAGAAGGAACCACAGAAATCAGTTAAACAAATGACAATATCAACATCTTTCATCTACTTTTACCACCTGCTCAAATGGCAAACATAAAAAACATTAAGCACACCAAACACAATTAGTATTACCTTCTTGTAATATGTAGGCTAACTAGTACTTTATATTCTTAGTCATACAGACAGTAATTCGTCATACAGACCTTTTCTCAGTTCCCAAGCATCAATGTCTGGCTTGTTGAAATAGGTTACCCAACGGGCATCAAACTCTTCATCTGTCTCTTGCTTCCCATGTGAGTAACACCTCAAAGCCATTGGAGCTACAAGATGAAAACGGGTCAGTCAGTTAACAGGTTGAAAATTTGTTGAAATGTACTCACAGTGGCACCTAGTGTTAACTAAATAAGAGGTGCAAGCAGTGCACACTGCACAGTCAAAGTATGGCTCAGCATTGTACTGCATTATTGCATGACCCCATTAGAGAATGGCATGAACATTTCCGTAAGAGTGCGCCAATAAAAATAAGGGAAAACACACACCAAATCATCTCCTCTCTATCAGCTTTCGCTTTACCTTGTGTTTTACATAAGTCTGATTTAAGTAAATAATGACAACACATGACAACATAAGACCTGTCACAATGCCCAGCTTTATTTAAAGTGACATATAATGTAGGCTAATCTATCAAATAAGGGCTTAACAGCATACAGTCATGGGTATCTGACTGAAATCATGGTTGTTACTGTCTAGGAATGGATCTCTGTTGGACTGTCGCCAGTGCCCCAATATGACCTGGTTATGCAGTACAGAGTTGAACAACACGACAACTTATATTCAACTTGTGATTTGGAGACGCTTCATACAGTTTCTATTGCTCTAATACAGGCTATATTGCTATAACCTATAATAAGACTAAGCTCTATAGAAAAGGATCTATGGCTCTAGTCGTGTCTACTACTGCAGTGGTTCTCAAAGTGGATTTCAGGGACTCTCTAGTCTGGGTTCCTTTAGAGGGTTCTAAATGAACCCTTACAAGTATGTTACTCTGACAGTGTACAAATGGAACCAAATGGTCCATTTGGTTCTATTTGTACACTGTCAGAGAGTTAAGGGGAGACCTTGAAATGTAAAAGTTTGAGAACCATTGATCTACTGTACCTGCTACCTAGCCAGATAGCCACACACAGGGCCAGGACCTGCCAAGTGGGTCATGGCAAGGACACACATTAAAAAACAACATTACAAATTGAACATAGGCTGGTAACAGTCAACCAGAGGGACGACAGGCAGCACCAAGTCAAACTAAATGCACCTGACTGTGTAGAAAGCATTTATAATGCAACTGTAACATGATAGCAACCATCAGGCTACTGTTAGCATGCTAACACTAGCATGAGCCCCTGACAGCCAACGGCCGGCCGCTGGCTGCTAGTGTTAGCATGCTAACAGTGGCTCTGATTTGCTTCCCCATACGTCTCAACTTTAACGTATTAAATACATGGGACGACGTAATAAATTAAGAAGCGTTCACATCGCCTACCTTGACATCCTGGCTGGACACGCGTTAAACTCCGGACGCCGGAGACCGAGAGTCGGACGGCAGCTCTGAACATGATGGGTAAAGTCAGCTGAACTAAAGGGGACACGTACTGGAGGAGACTCACAGGATAGAGCGCACGTACACAACCGCCCCACTGCGCATGTGTACAGTAACGCTTACATAGTCATACTACGCACACACACACACACACACACACACACACACACGCGCGCACACACACACGCACACACACATAAATATGACATGCAGTTGTAGGATTGCCAACAATGCAGGAATTCATGCATAATAGGCCTATAGGTTGGGATGTAATGTAATGTAGGCTAATGTAAATCAAATCAAATCAAATCAAATCAAATCAAATCAAATCAAATGTGTGTCTTTCTTTTCTAATATGTATTTATTAATTTGAGAGATACATGCATATCCAATGACCGTTAACTGTCTAAAGTAGGCCTACACTTGTTTTTTGTTCTTTCCCCATACAATAAAATAAATTAAAAAATCACACCCAGTGTGAAGTGGGCGGGGTGTGGTCATCATAGTGATGGAAGCTCACTTCCCAAAAAAAATGATTTTTGGAAGTGCATAATCCTATTTATAGATTATTAATGTCATCATGTGTCTCGCTAGCCAATCACAGTGCTGAATAGAGTCAGCCAATAGAGTCAGCCAATCACAGTACAGCTAGGGGTGTACTAATGAGCCAATCACAGTACAGCTAATGAGGTGTCCCAATCCCACTTATAGGGGCGGCTACACCGCCCAAAAATAAAATTGCATATTAAAATTGGTTTAAGGCAGGACCGGCTGGGCAGGTGGGCGTGGGCCGGCGGACCACATCATCACGCTCATGACTTAGCCATATGGTTCACATGACGCTCGTCTGCCACAATCGTCATGGAACCGAGAGTTCCTGGTTTTCGATTTACATTAAATGAGTTACATTGACAACTCTCACATGTACATAAACATTCAGATTTCAAATATAAAGTGCTTACCCATGAGCCACGGATGTTACAAGTTGATCCGACCCACGATAAGTACCCGTATCTCCCGTATTGTTGAATAAAAAGCATTTCAATCCGATCGCCGGCCATTTTCTCCAAATTTTCTCCGTTGCTTTCAACTTTGCGACACTAATGTTTGGGAGGTGTATTGCACTCTGATTAATTACCCAAAAAAAAGGCTGGCGATGAGATTAAAATGCTTTTTATTGAACAATACGGGAAATACGGGTACTTATCGTGGTACGGATCGCCTTGTAACATCCGTGGCACTTGGGTAAGCACTTTATATTTGAAACTTGAACGTTTATGTACATGTGAGAGTTGGCAATGTCAAAAAAATTGAAAACCAGGAACTCTGGGCTCCATGACTGTCATGGTATGACAGTCATGTTTCATGGCTAACTCAGCCATAACCATATAAGGAGTTCCCAATGCAGCTACGCCCAAATATGGAGTGTGTTGTCTAACCTCAACGTGTTGTCATCATGGCATCAGACTCAAACAAATCAGTCAGTTCCATACATGGGCACAAAAGGGGGCATGCATGCCCATATGGGAACATACGGATGAGATCAGCGACCTCCTTATATGGGAGATAAGAGTGACATGCAGAGCTGGAACAAAATTCACTTAAAGGTGCACACTGCATTCACTAATGTATTTGTTGGGTTTTGGAGAAAGGCACTCTACAACTCTAAAAGGGATTAGAGCAGGGGTCTTCAACAGGGGGTCTGAGACCCCTCTGGGATATTCAGAATTACTACAGGGGGGCCATTAAATGTTTGATTTTTTTTTAAGCATTAACCACTTGAGCCCTACCGTCCCTATTCTGAGGGATGCTACTCATTTTTGGCAAAGAGATTTGGTGTGGAGGGGGAAAAGAGCAGACTATTAGTAGGCTACACAGTGAAAGCTCAAGTTTACTTAGTATTGAGGGTCTAAGTGGTTAAATATCTGGAAATACACATTAACATGAATCCAACATACATTGATGACAGTGCTGTCAAATAAGTCTATAAGCTGTCTATGAAATGTATGAAAAAGTTGCAACACAATTTTATACAATATGTAGTGGGGGTCCCTGTTTCATGTTGAAAAACATTGAAGACCCCTGGCTTTAATAGAGAATTGAATTTCTCTTGCTTGAAGGGTACGGCTGATTAAGTGATTTAATGAGGCATGTAGTTGAAACAATTCTTTATTTTAATTGAACTGTTTTTATTTTTGGTCCAAATATAAGGACACCATTTGAAAACAGTTTATGGATATTATGGCTTTTTATGACAGCTAAAATACCCCACATTATCATCAGAGAGCCAGATGACATTTGAGAAATGTCTATCGTCGGGCTGTATCAGCACCACAGTTCTGCACCTCTCAGCACATAGTCTACTGGGTTTGACCCAGAAAACACTAGATGCATGAGTTGGTATGATGAGTGTTCTTGTTGTTTTTTAACAAACAAGAAAAGGTTTAGAATTGCATGCCTCTTAAAGATTATATGAAGGTGATTAATGGTATTGCTCTTCCTTTTATTTGACAGATTAAGGGTATACGAAAAAAGTGTGGTAACAGGTTATTAAATAGCTTATGAAATAAAATGTCATCAGGTTGATTAAAAAAGGATCATACAGAAGAAGGCCTACATGGAACCAGATGGTTTGACAGTTAAAACAATATATTTTCTAAAGATTTGCACTTTAAATACTGAATGAGATTTAGATTTATTTCTTTAGATTTAAGTTCCATTTGGAATTTTACAACTGCTATAATTTGATAAGGAGATTCATTGTGAAATAACAGAAATTTGTATTACCATTGCTTTTTAACATCAACTGTGGTATTTTACGGATATACATATATGATAAATGATATCTTATTATTTTAGCAAAATCCCATTCAATGTCTTCCTCTCAAATTTAGCATCTAAATGATTATTTTAATAACAAAACAGTACAGTGAGAATGGAACGCCATGACCCTGACCCAAACTGAGTGAGTCACCAAAACCTGTGAGGGGAAGACAAGTGTTCAAATGAAGTGACATACCTGTTTTCATGTGTTTTCTTCATGTGTTCTCTTGTCTTGTCCCCACAAGACAAGAGAGAAGCTGTTTTTTTTTATGGAACCCGTGAACTGTTCTATTGTGCATGAGTTTCTGCCTCAAAGCTTGTAACAACTCGTCATTCACTGATTCATACGTCACAGAGGTTTGTAACTACTCTATAAGCCAGGAGTGCAAGATGTCCATTCCTTCTCTGCTGAGCACAGTCTTCCATAATGAGGAGTGTTCCTCTGTCCACCAGGCTTTTTAATCCTCCTCTTTTTGTTAGAATCTGTTGTCGCATCTCCTGTTTTCCAATGTCACAAAACTGTGAATACACAGAGCCCACAGTAAGCTGATTGGCTGTAGAGGCCTCTAACTGTACTGTACAGTCCTTCAATGCTGTTTGACATGAGTTACTTGACAGCAAGTGGTCAGGGATGCTAGACTATAGGATTATTCTGAACGTGTTAATAATAGAGATACAGCCAGCCTGAGTGAGCACCTGTGTCAAACAGGCTTATAGCTGAATAGTTTTGTGGTTTATCTAACCTGGCTTGTTGGAGCTTGAGTGAGCAGCCAGTGAAAGGTGAATGCCCATTTATAGGTGCCAGATGACAGTGACAGCTCTATGCCACCCCCTTGTGTACAATGGCGACATTTCACTCAACCTTAAACGTGTATGAGCTATAAATGAACTAATAAATACAATACGATTATTGTATATGGTTCTGATGATGATGCATTCACATCACTACCCCATACTGGATATTATTCACATATTTTTACCCAATTCATTTTTAGACACTAGAGAATAATGTTTGTTGACATGACATATAGGCCTGTGGGTTCTGGAGAATTTGTGGTAGGAATGACACTGCTCATAGAGAGGATTCTTGTTTTTTAAAGATATTCTTTTAGGCATTTCTGCCTTTATTGATAGGAAAGTAGGCTGACAGGAAAAGGGGAGAGAGACAGGGGGGTGACACGCAGCAAAGGTCGTCGGGTTCGGGAGTCGAACGCGCGACACACTGTCAAGCTGTCAAGCTGGATTACCAGCCTATGTGGTATGCGCCTGGACCGCTAGGCCAGCGGGCCCCCGATAGAGAGGATTCCTGGTCACCACTACCTTCTTATAGTAAAGCACACAGATAACATGAGCTGGCCTGTAATCCAGATCCATTCCTAACATGGTTCAAAGGCCAAGGTCAACAATGCGGTTGCAGGCTCCAGTTTAGTCATTTTCCTGACAGTGTTCTCCTGACAGATGTGAGACTTTGATTATTGACCAGCATCAACATGCAATACAAATCTTTATTTTAAAAAAATGCACAACTGTAAAACATTTTTGGCAAACCAGGGAGGTTGAGATATGTGGCTGACACACAACACCCTGTTGAGCACTGGGGCACCTATCCCCATGATTTGGAAGTAGAACCTGCTCACAGAGATATAGCCTAGACCTCTTTATTGATCATATATGACGATGTTTATGCATGGTGGATCTTTGTCAGACCTAACAAAGCCTAGAGCTAAGGGTTCTTCTACTTCCAAATAACAAAAGCATCTAAACCCTGACAAAAACCAGTAGTATAAATCCTACACATACTGTATGTAAAGTTGTAACTGTGAGTAGACAATGTTACAGAACTAGACGCGTTGCAATTCTGGGAAATTGCAAAGTGTGGTTGCGCCGACGCCGGTCGCGGCTGCAGGGACTCGAGGAATACGCCTGGAGGAATACCGTCGGAGGCCACGCGACATGCAATTCGAATTCGGTGCCGATCGGATCCCGCGTTCGTGACACGTGCCGTTTCGATTTCAGGAAATAGGCCCCTCCCACTAAAGAAACAGGCCACTCCCACAAATGTAGCGGGCCAATGACATCGTCATGTCACTCCTGAGATCACTTGTATTTCATTTTGAGAGAACTTCGATTTTAAGAAATAGGCCCCTCCCACTAAAGAAATAGGCCCCTCCCACAAATGTAATGGGCCAATTGTATTGTTACGTCACTCCTGAGATCACTCGCGTTTCATTTTGAGAGGATTGATCCCCCAAAAATCTGGTTTTTGCATCGATTTTGCGCATTTGTGGCCCCCCTAAGGATCAAAGTGGAAATGCTTTTGGGGATTCGTTGAGTAAACCACCCTCGACATGTGATTCAAATTTGGGATCGATTGGACGTTTCATTTGTGATTTTTGGCATTTTTTGTAAAACGGGCCCCTCCCACTAACTTTGGAATCGAATTACGAACGAACGGTAAGGACTCTCAAAATGCCGTTTGGATATGTTTATTGCATGGGTCCATAGATTACGTATACCGATTTGTGTGAGATTTGGACAACATTTGTAGGAAAAGGAGCAAAAAGTGTGTTTTGAAGAAAATTCAAAATGGCGGAAAATTTATCCTGACGCAAATGGGCGTGGCCTATATGTGGATAGCGCCACCACGAGGCCGACTGGTGTAATATTTGTTTCAATAATTTGGCAATAAACTATGAACCTGAATTCCCTCAAAGTCTTGTAACTCTAGCCCTTACGGTTTCTGAGAAAAAAATACTTGAATGGGAGTTTTTTCATTTTCCCATTAAAGTCGATGGGGACATTTAATGCACTAATAAATCAATATCAATTAAACTGTGTAACCAATCTATTAGCAAAACGGATAGCCATCGATTCCCGGTGAGACCGCCAGACCGGTCATTTTGACATATAGCACGAAATTGGGAAAAATAAACTGTGGGAGGAGTAGTGCGGCAAAATAAAGTTTATCAAGAAAAAAAGTTTATAGAGTACTATAGTCTGGTTGCCCTGTTAGGGCAACCACACTAATAAACCACATGCACATTGCAAAACAAGATAGCATGCAAAAGCTAAGACAGAAGCAGCATTTCCATGACTGTCAAATGATGACAGACAAAAAAGACAAAACACGAGATCCCTCCACATCCATCTAAATGTCAATACAATAGTAGCTCGAGAGTTGCCTCTTGTGATTGGCCTAATTATAGAAATGGCATGACATCAAAGGACGGACAGTCAAGGCATGCCAGAGAGAGAGAGTAAAGAAGATAAGCACAATTAACCTAACAGCCTCTCTGACCAGTGTTTGCATGATCGTTTGATTAGGTTAACATGCAAAATGTAATTCACAACATGAGTCATGGACAAATATCATGAGACCATAATTGGACATGTGCGTGTGGTGCATGTGCATGTGCATGTGCATGTGCATGTGCATGTGCATGTGCATGTGCATGTGCATGTGCATGTGCATGTGCATGTGCATGTGCGTGCGTGCGTGCGTGCGTGCGTGCGTGCGTGCGTGCGTGCGTGCGTGCGTGCGTGCGTGCGTGCATTCCAGGAGGTATAAGGCGAAGGCGCATATGTGCATGTTGGCATATGTCTGTCTGGCGTGCGAGTGTTCATGTGCATGTGTGTCTGTCCATACATACATTATGCATACACATATTTTCTCAGCAAGGCGTCTTTGCAATAACTTGCATAATCTCCCTCTCTATCCTGGGGTCCTGAGTGTTGACACTGGTGTCTCCTATCCGCCCGTTCTCATACCTGAGAGAGACAAAAGTAGAAGGCACTGAAAGAGAGACGCTGATTGGTCCGTTATCTGATGGAAGTGGCGGATATTATGTTTTCTCTGCCGTCTCATGTTGTGTACTTACACAAAGAAGAACCGTGTACACACATGGTCGGATATCGGGCACATCCATATGTTCCCATGTTTTTGAAGATCCTTTGAAGTTATAACTGTTAATGTTATGAATAACATAATCATTTTAAGCTTGAGACCTTTGCTGCGTGTCACCCCCCCATCTCTCTCCCCATTTCCTGTCAGCCTACTGTCCTGTCAACATTTTCAAACATGCCCAAAATAGGGACGCCAGGGTTGAAGTGGTTAAGGAGTGTCGTTATTTTTAAAGCCTATTTACCCTCACAGAGTGCGATGCAGTTCAGATTCCTGTCCTGAAGGAATCTGGCTTGCTTGAATGCAAGATGAGATCAGTGAGGCTGAGATCAGACATTGTTGAGTAGGACAGGAGTTTGAGTGTATGATACTCGATTGTGTTGTTTCGGTTATATTTGTTGATAAGTTCTTCTTTGGAAGGAATTTGTTGTTGCCCTTTACCCATGTCTGAGAATAGAGGGGGGAAGGCTTTTACAAACTGTGAATTAACAGAAATACTCAGTTTCAGGGAATGTAGCAAAAAGCTTGTGTGTGCATTCTTACCCGAATACCCCAAGGATATGCTGGAGATGGGGCTTAAATAGATGCCTTTTCCATATTTAGCCCCATGAAGCTTAAATAAGAAAGAATACAAGAGTGAATGATGAGTGCATGAACCATCTTTAAGTTGAGCAAATTCAGGGTTAAAAAGCCTAACTGAACACTATTATTTTGTCTGTTCAAATCATCATTATAAATATGTTGGTGCCTGTCAATTACTGGTTAAGATGCTTGCCTCTGAAACCTCATGTGATTTCAAGCGTGTGAACCGCCTACTTTCCTTAGATTGCAGAGGCGATTTAAGGGCCCCTATAGGGTCCTAGAGAGAGTGACAGAAGTGTTATATAGGCTTGTGTTAGTTGAGGGAGGACCCGAGGTGGTTTTGCATTTCAACCGACTCAAACCCTGTCCTTCCCCCTTACCAGAGAGAAACGACCAGGAGGGTGCACCGAGACTGCAGACTGTGCCTACACAACCTGGGGTGTCGGGTGGTGCTGGCTGGACCCGTTGGCGAACCTCGAGTTCTACGGCAAGGTGGGGGATCAAAGTTGGGTGGGCACCAGGGGGAGGTATCTGCTGCAAATGGTGGGGGGATGGGAATCCTGGGGAAGTGGCAAACTGTCTGTCAGTTTGACTTACTGGCAGTAGTTGCTGAGTTTTTGGTGTCTGATGTGCCATCTCAGGAGATCTTACTGGGGTTTGACTTTCTGGAGAGCGGAGCTCGTTCAAGTTTAAGGGCGAAGCCAGCTGAGCTTCTGTCTTGCACTCACTGCGGGGGGTGGTTGCTGCTCGCATGCCGGTTAGGGCTGCCGGCAGTGAAGATAGATAGGAGGGCGAGGGACAGGTTGCTGCGCTAGGCAGGGTGAGATATTAGTATAGCGGGGACGAAATAGGAGTGCTTCATCCCGCTCTCCAGTTGTGCGAGTGGTCTCCTAAAGCCAACGGAGGCTGCTCACGGCGTTGGACGGGCAGACGCAACTCACACAAAACTGTCAATCAAAGTCTGCTGAACCAGAGCCAAAGCCTAGACCCGTTGGGGGTCTCCTATCCTTGGAAAGTTGAGTAGTAGTTTTCGAGTTTAGTACAATTGTATGATTATGTCTATGTGTTCATGAATTTATGCTCGAGCTGTTTTAATTAGGACTATAGTTGATATCTGATCATTTAATGAATTGTAAGGTGATTTGCCTATGGTTACCTATCGTCTTTTATTAGTGGTTCTGTTTTAGTATAGTTAAATAAATGAAGTATCCTGTTTATGTCCATTGGAAGTTCTGCCTCCGTTATTAATGCTTACAGTAGAAATATTCTGTGGGCGGGCTCTTTACATTTCTCAAGACAAAAAAACAAAAAAACAAAAAAACCTGAACACCATATCTATTAAACTGACCCTTAGGCTGCGAATACATTTGTACTTGTCATACCCAGGCTGTGAATACATGTGTCCTTTTCATACCTGCAACTTTGTGTAGGAGGCATTGACTAGCCCATTTCTGAGTATCGAATGCCAATTTTCAATGTGGGAGCCACTGAAGAGAGAGACAGAAACAGATGAAAGACTGAACAGATGAATGATTGTATGGAGTGTAGGGGGACAGACATGATTATGCATTCATGTACTGTACAGTGTGGTATTATGTGATAATATGGAATGTTATTGGCTGCGATGCGGATGTGACGTCAGGGTTCATAGTGCATGCTAACGTTGTTGTAAGAGCCTGCTTATTAAACAACTCGACATACAGTATGTGTCACAAACAAGAATTTTACTCACTGGAATGCAAAGGTGCTGCCATAAAGTTTTCTGGCAGTTTGGAATCCAACCTCTTGAGCAGGGGGGCTGCTGATGAGCAAATACTGGTGGGGAGTGTGCATGATCTCCAGTTGCTATTGTACACAGAGCAATGATGAGTGGTTGGAAGTGAAATCGAATATAAATCACGTCATATCATTTGATATTAACGCTTGTACAGGAACTTAAGCCACTTCTAACTAGGGGTGCAACAGTTAACTAATCAATTATTCCAAAAAGTATCGATAATCAATTTTAATAAAAAGTAGATTTTTCAAATAACAAAAATAGCAAAAATAGCAGATCTACAAGCTCATAACACGTCGCAGGACTACTCGTTGTGAGCTTGTGGATTGGCACAATTTTTGCACAACACTGTCGTACGACAAAATATAAAATAGGGCTTAATCATACTAATCGATTTAGTCGATAATATCAATCTATTCGGATTTATTTGCATCAGTTCGTTGATATGTTAAAAGAAAAAAAATTAGCAGAACCAAATTCCTTCTTTATTAATTGATTAATCGAAAAAGTAATCGAAAGATTAATCACTAAGAGAATAATCGTGGCAGCTCTACTTCGAACACTAAGAAGGATTGCTACAGTCTATTCTATTTCTTCCATACCCTGTCGAGTGGAAGCTTGACAATGTGTGATCTGTTGCTGGCTATAATCCTGTTATCAAACATACAAACACATGGCTCTGAAAGAAGTCAACATAACATCTATAATGACATAAAGGTTTGATACAGTATATATACTGTAGCCATGGAGAGCTTACCATTGTAATAAAGCATGTGCAACAGGATCTGCCATGTCCATCTGTTTCTTTATTTCTGAATATGAACCCTGGAAAAGAGTTGAAACAAAATTTCCTTTGTGATTATTTCCACCAGAATTCATGATGAGTAACTGGTGTGAATAATTAAGACAGATCATGACCTGTGACGTCTTCTGGATCAACATGACGCCGTCCAATAGATTCTGCAGCTCTTTCTCTGTAACAAGATAAAGATACAAAAATAACTCCACATTGTGTGAGACATTTGGAATGAAGTGAAAATATTCCAGATAAGGTCAATGGGATACCCTGGGGCTGAAGGCCAGTGTCTTTGGGTTGCATGGATTGACAACGCAGGGGTACGGTTCAAATATGACACTCTTGCGTGAAGACCGAAGGGCAGCTCTGCACATAGCCACTAGCAAGTCCACTACCTGTAAATCAAGGATCCTTATTGCAGGTGCATATTATTGTGTATGTGTATGTGTATGTGTATGTGTATGTGTATGTGTATGTGTATGTGTATGTGTATGTGTATGTGTATGTGTATGTGTATGTGTATGTGTATGTGTATGTGTATGTGTATGTGTATGTGTATGTGTATGTGTATGTGTATGTGTATGTGTATGTGTATGTGTATGTGTATGTGTACGTGTACGTGTGTGCGTCTACCTCTGCACCGGTGGCCACGTCCTCCGTAGCACCAGACATAACACCCAGTGTATAGAAGGAAAACACGCAGAGCTCCCTGGTGCAAACTGCTGGCTAGAAACATGCAAAGGAGAATAATAATGTCAATGCAATGACAGAATAGAACATGGCTAATAATAGGCTATTTAACATATCTCGTTATCTGGCAGTGTACCTTTAACATCGGGCCATTCTGAAATACATGTCGCTCATCACAGACCACACAGTATTCATTCAGCGTGGGGATCCTCTGCTCAGCATACTTCATTATCTAAAATAAATAAACAACATTGTTACAGGACACTGAACCCAACACATTTTGATATACCAGGATACTCAATATTGCATTTACATCCCAAAACACCCTTTTAATTTGTGCACTACTTAATATTTTACCAGCATTTTACCTGGGCCAAGAAGCCATGATGGAGGCTGGGGGGTGTCTTAAAGTGTACAATGGCATGGGAGGAGAAGAGAAGCTCAAACAATTGTTTAGTAGTAATCTGCGCCGAGGACTTAACTGCAGGCACCAGCACCCTCTGGAGAGAGAGAGAGAGAGAGAGAGAGAGAGAGAGAGAGAGAGAGAGAGAGAGAGAGAGAGAGGGAGGGAGAGAGAGAGAGAGAGAGAGAGAGAGAGAGAGAGAGAGAGAGAGAGAGAGAGAGAGAGAGAAACCCCTTTTACAATATCATCCACGTTCATCAGTTAGCCAGGAGCTGTGAATTTACCTGTACTATTACCTTAATCATAGGAAGTGGGGTCTTACCTTTCCATTGGGGGTGTAAGCGAAGAGTTCTCCCTTGGGATTCTTGATGGTGTAGAAGGTTGTCCGATTCATTAGACGGCTCACTTTTAGCTCAGAGGAAACAATCTTACTCTTTAGAGCAGGGTCCAGGAGCCCATTAGACCTGGTCCACAGCAAATGAATGAATGATCGGTGGTTAAATCACAAAGAATATGAATTCTCTAAATTCCTATTCATTATTAAGCCGCCCCGATTCAGTCCTGTCTGTTTGTTTGTCTGTCTTTTAATAACTTGAACATACGTTGATGGCAATGATCTGTGCACAGTCCTGAAATGTCAAGGTCACAATCAAGGTGGGCAGATTTTCATGAACCTTGGGAATAATCAGTTGGCTGCCTCCAAGAGCTCCAAGAGATGATTACATTTTGAGTAACAAAAGTTTGACCTCCTAGATTCTAGGTCTAGGAGGTCAATCTGGGTTCATTCTAGGTCCTAGAATTCATTCTAGGTCCTAGAATGAACTGAAATTTACTGAATTTAAACCTGAATTAAAAACAAGAAACAAAATGTGGTCTATTGGATTTGGACACACACACACGCACGCACGCGCTCACTCACACACACACACACACACACACACGCGCGCGCACGCACACACACACACACACACACACACACACACACACACACACACACACACACACACACACACACACACACACACACACACACACACACACACACACACACACAAAGAAAAAGAAAAAGAAAGCATTTCCTACTTTGTTATAGGTGGCCAGATGCTGAGTCTCGTGCGGAACTTCTTGATGGTTCCTGCAGGCCTGAACCAGCTGAGACTGGTCTTCTGTTGGACTACCACCCTCTCATTAGACAGATCTTTCCACTCCTGAGCTATGAACGTCCTGAGGATACTGGAGGGAACAGGATTTTTTTTTTTGTTGTACTGCCACCTTCATCGCGAACGCGGAAGAGGCGCGCCTCCGCCCAAGTGGAGCTTACTATGAAACCGTGCTCGGGTTGTGTGTGTCTCCGTCTGTCTGTGGCGCTGCCTGTGTGCAGCCGCGCCCCCATGTCACTCGCGCTCTCATTGGCTGCTGACAGATCTCAGAGTGGAGCTTACTATGAAACCAACCCGATCGCCCCCCAAACACGGTGAAATAGCACGGATTGACAAACGGCAATTCCGTGCATAGATGACTAGGAACTCCGAAACTCCGTGCATAGGAGAACCATATCCCCCCCATTAACTTCAATACGAGGCGGAGGCAGTCACATGACCTTCTCTCCCCATCAAGGTGAAATAACACGGATTACAAGTCCGTAAATACACAACATAACAATTTTAAAAAGACACAAAAAAATATAGGGCTGCGTTCGCTTCCCACGTTCGCGCGTCTTACTTGTGTTTAGTATTTAGTATAGTAGTATATATTAAGAGATTAGTATTTCATTGAAATGCACGCTCACTTCTGTAGCTGTTGTCCGATGCTGAAACCATCTCTGTTGGATGGCTGGAATACCTCCACTGATGGTACTGTAAGGAAGGAAGTACCGTTTAGAAATGAAAAGATATTTATTTGTCAATGCAGCAGATAAATACAGAAAAGGGAACGTACAGAATTAAAATCCAGAGTCCCTATTTTACTGTGAAGAGAGAAACATGACATCCAACACAGGTCCAGAGCTGAATTCAAACTCAGGTTGATCATATTGAATCTGTGTGCTAGCCAGGACACTTTGGCTTTGTTCAAGCTACAGGCAAATCTGATTGGTTTCTCGAATACAATCTGTAGGACTATGGGTCCAGTCCACACTGTTATTTGCTAGTGATCAGATATGAATTGTGCATTCAGACATCGTTGACCTATCGGCATTGGTTGCTGTGGTAACAATGTAACAACATGTATTTTGGCGAGGAACTTGAGTAAATGTACTTAGTTACTTTACACGTTGTACTGTAGCTCACCAGGACCATCCAAGTACCGGGATGGAGTGAAGTGCAGACGGATGACTATGGGTTCTAATGGGAGGATCTTCCAGGCCCTGCACACTTCCTGCTGTGGACATACACAGCCAAACACAGTGTTAATTTAACCACTTATAACCCTGCATCCCTATTTTTGGCATATCATTATAGCGGAACATTTTCAGATATGAAAAATAATTCCATGCCATTTATTGTGTCCTGTGTATCCTGTGACAATACGACAAGACACAATGAAAACAGCACAGCTTCCAGTAGCCCAATTACACATTTATATTTACAAAAAAAGGATTAAAGGTACAATTTCTAGTATAGAATTGATAATGCTCCAATTTAAGTGTTCAATTGAATGAAAGATGTGTTAAGTTAGCGTACATCCAAGAAGTTGACGCTAATATGCATGTCAACGTCCATGCCATCAATCATCCTGTACTCCCTATAGCAGTGAAAGAGGAGTGAGAGAAAACATCAATGAGGTGGAGAAAAGAAGCAGAGATATGCCTAATTAATTACTCCGTAGTATTTAAAAATTAACTGAGAGATATTAGATGTCAAAATGCAGAACGTGTCCCTTCAGTGGGAAAGGACCGCATGTAAAATGTTTGTACCTGACAGCCACTGCAGTGTCTGAATACAGAGTCCTGGCTGCTGCTATGTCTCTGTCCAGCTGGGCGTGACGATACAGGTCACTAGTACAGCTCCCCTGGAGCGGCAAATAGACACACGTGTTCACCTTCTGGTCTCAACAGCTCAACATCAGAGAGGAGTTCAATCACTAAGCCTCTCACAGATGCGTGAAACAATCGCCAAGAACATGAAACGGCATTTTTCACACTATTGCTAGGAAAAAGGGATGTGCTGCACAGGCACGTAGGCTTTTGGTGGCATTGCTCTATATACTTTGTGCTGACTTAAGGCTACCACAGGATCAGGCAGACAGTAGTATTCGCCATATGTTACCTTTGGCTTTGCTTCCTCACAAACCTAATTCCATGACACAGGAGTAAGGCCCAGGGTAATCGGGTCATAAATAGAGTGCCAAGAAAAGTGCTATGAACTAACAAAGATAGAAGGTAGACAACAGCATATATCTGGATGACATAACTATAGCATCTATTTAAATGGACAGCTTGATGGAGTGCTGATGCAAACAATTTAGGAGTGCCAGGAGTTCAACATGTTCTCAATGAATAATGACTTTGTTACATAAGCATTCTTTAGAGTGCATAGCAATGAGTCATAGAAAGATAATTATTATGAATGTTTACTTGGATTCCATACAGACACTCCTCTGTGTCACTGTCTTCATCAGACTGGCCGTCACTCCAGCACTGGCTCTCCATCTCCTGTTGGTCTGTAACAATCACAAGCACTTTATTTGTCAAGTATAATACATGCAGAGGAATTTGATTGTGTAGATCAGTGGTTCTCAAGAAGCGTTAAACAAGCCATCCTTTTGTTTTCAGGCTTGTCTTTGGATCAATCTGACAACCCACACACCAAGTAGAGTGATGCTGACACTGGCACACAATTCAATAAATACAACCGCTATCATGAAATGTACTTTATTACTGTAGCTGCAACAGTTGCAGTTAGGACTACCCTTTTCGCAATATCAGCATCCAGACTTTGTAAAAGATAGGAGGAACAGGGGATTCATAGACTCACTATTTTGTGCATTCAGTACACTGACACACGTTGAGCATGACACTGTCTGTTCTGTCAATTCCAAATATGGTTGTTTTGGAAAAAACTTCAGGCTGTGCTAACTGAGACATAAATTCATAATATTGGCTAACTTTCTTGTAATTTCATCTATGAATCTACGATGAACATTCCTTTAAATGTAAAACACGTAATCACTGTTTAAAAGCAACAACATTTTAAAGTCTTACCTTTTGTAGAGGTTAGCATTAGGCAAATGAATAATAAAAGCTACTGTGTTGCTGTGACCTGGCTGCCTGCCTGTGTGTGTGTGTGTGTGTGTGTGTGTGTGTGTGTGTGTGTGTGTGTGTGTGTGTGTGTGTGTGTGTGTGTGTGTGCGTGTGCGTGCGCGTGCGTGTGCGTGTGCGTGTGCGTGTGCGTGTGCGTGTGTGTGTGTGTGGCTGAAGATCAGTAGCACAGTGCATGCTTCCTCTAGACATCCAAGTCACCTGATTGGCTGATCAGCTGAACCTTCAACAGAGGGAGGAGGCACTAAGGTGAAATAGGGGTAGGTTTGGTGAATGAAAATGAACCAAGATAACCCGTGGTCACACATTTTTGGTTCTTTACTTTGTAAACTATGTTAACCTATGACCAAACTGTATGAATTAGGAATGTATTTTCTTACATATCATCCAGATTGAGAACAATGCCCTCGGGGAGAGCTAGGGGTGCAGGATCTTACTGAATAACACTGTTGTGTTGTAAATTAATGGATGTAATGGTGATAGCACTTGTCAAACATTTCCACTGGAACCATCTTCTATTATTGAAAAAGTAAGGATGTAATGGAAAGACGCAAACAACGTTTCTCTGAGTTGTGTACGCACGCACAACGCAGAGACTCTTATATTTATTATGACAGCACTCCATTGAAACTTATTGATCAGTGATGGCAGTTATGAAGGATGGTGATATGGAGGATGTTTGATATACATTGATCCCTGGCCTGAAGACTTCCTGTCTGTCTGGGGCACTGGCACTACAGTCTGACCTTAATCAGCTGGTACTCCTGTTAGCAGTCACCTGATGCTCTGCAGCTTGACCAGATAAAACAGTATCCTTTAATGAATGCCGCTCTTAGTGTAATCCACTTACACCACAAAGTACTCTCAAACCACAGACTTGAATGAATAGAATAGAATAGAATAGAATAGAATAGAATAGAATAGAATAGAATAGAATACAATAGAATAGACTTGTGAGTCTACAGAGACATATATTCCAGGAATGGATAAAACAGAATAAAATAGAATACATTAGAATGGATGCAAAAAGAGCAGAATAGAATAGAATAGAAGTCATTAACCTGCTGCTGACAAACAGGTACTGCTTATATACAGGTATCAATAAATGGATGAAATCTCTGTCTTTGTTTCCTCGCATATCTTGAGAACCGTCCGACCGATCGACATCAAACTTGGCTTGTGTATCACAGAGGACTGGAGAGAGTGTGGTGCCCAGTGTGAAGTCGGTTAGGTCAGAGGTTCTCCAAATATCTTTATATTAAAATTGGTTTAAGGGAAGACCGGCCGGCGGGGCGGGGGAACACATTGTCACACTCATATCACAATGACTCAGCCATAACCATATAAGAAGTTCCCAATGCACCTACGCCCAAATATGGAGTGTGTTGTCTAACCTCAGGGGGCATGCCCAAATATGGGCATATACTGATGACATTAGCCATCTCCATATATGGGCATAAAAGGGACAAGGAATGACAGTTACAGAGATCTCCATGTATGGGCATATTGGTCGGATCGGCGTTACGACGTAGGTGTGAGGGCCATAGCGGCCCGAACTCTAGATGTGAGGGCCGTGGATTGAGAATGCAGTCCTGTGTGAGGTTGTAACCCTGCTGTTGCTATCTAGATTGCACTATTTTATGACTGACATCATAGACGCCATAGATGACTGACATCACTAGTATTTAAGTTCTCTGATAACAGGTACTGTACTATTCTGCCATATTCTATTACAGCCAGAGTCATTCAACTCTGTCTACACAAAATCACACCATGGATGCCGCACTACATCAGTTCAGACCTATTTCCAGCCTACTAGTGACCCCTCACCACTCAACACTCCCTGGCCGTCCACAAGCCACAGCAACTTTCCACACTCAGAAACCTGAAAGGCCCCCCAGCTTTCAAAGCTCTGATCAAACCCCACCCCAGCAGCATAATTCCCACTTCCAGGATCAGAGCTATTTTGATCAGAATTCTACCCCACAGGACCCAGGGTACAATCAAATGGGGGCTGGCACAGACTCTTGTCATGCCCAGCCTGATTTAGCTGGAACTCACTATGTATCTACTACCGGCCCTGTGCCGCCGCCAACCACTGCCCCATACTCACAGGAGTCGTCTGGTACTCTCTCCATGTTCTTCAAAGATGATAATGTACAGAATAAGGAAACATTGGTTGGAGAGGGAAGCAAAGCTGTAAATGGTATTCAGGGATCCTTCCAGCTTCACAGCCACCGTCAACCATGTCCACAGATCCGCAGTGGCCACACAGACACTCCTATGGATTACCAAGGAGCTCCTTTGTCAGGTAATCCACCCACACCTTACATGAACAATGGTAATTTTGCATCAGGAAACAGCCGGAAGCCCCTTGAGACCCAGTTTGACCATGTTGAAAATGGAGACGGTGTGCCCAACCAGGGAGTGTTGCCTAGCTTATCACACGGTATCCCTGTTGCCTCAGTGCATGGAGTAGACCAATATGAGGCAAGGCCTAACCTGGAGACCCCAGATTATATCCCAAGAGCAATGAGATCTGCCAACGTGTCTTCAAACTATAGCAATGTGAGCCATGGGAGTGGAACTGGCTCTCAACAGCACCATCTTTCTGACGATCCAAACTTTTCTGCTGCTGGGGGATACTTTGAGCAGATTGGCACTTCAACAGCTGGGGGTGATGTGGGCACTCGTCTGAGTTCCCATGAACAGATATACCATAGCCAGCCATCAACATTAAGTCCTCTCAAGCCAACTAGTATGTTTCAGGCGACTGCTAACAGTTCTTTTGAACCTGTATACTCACATGCTGTTGAAGTTGACGAGGCAAGAATGGTAGCAAAGGGTGGTGAAGATTATATTCCTGACAACCTGGAGCAGCCCACTCATAACCTAGAAATTATTCATGGTCCAGGACAACCCATACCTGATGCAGCTGGAGGTGGGGTGCCTCAGCTGACACCACCTGTGGTTCATTACCACTCCCGACCTTTGTCCCATGCTTATGGATTGGATTACCCCTGTGAGAACTCTGACATTACACATTGGGCTCAGAATGATCCATCTAACTTAGGAGCTAGCATCCTTATAACCCCAGCTGCTCACAATATATCTGACCCGGTTCAAGAGCTCAGTGCTGAGGTCATCCAAACTCAAGAGGATGGCCCTCGGGACCTCCACTCCCAACAGAGAGCCCAATCAACATACCAGCACCACTCAGAGAACCTAAAGAACCCGCCAAAGGTGAGTGAAGGGGTAATGTCTGGCTCTCAAGGCAACCTTGGCTATGCATCTCTCATGGCGTCAGAGTCACTCCTCCAACCTGTTCAGATTTCTCAGCCAGTGCCCAAGAGCTTCAATTCATCTGCCTCTAGTCAGAGCCCAATAAACCTGGTTAGAGAAAACATAGAAGTGGTTAAATCAGAAATAACAGCTTCTTTTCGACTGTCTCAGTCAGCCTGTCCCCCTTTGTCTAAGGTTCAGTCAATGGGTGGAGACGGCCATTTTGCCCTTTCCATCAATTTACAGGCTCCTCCTGTAACCACTCCCATCTTGAATGATAGTCAACCATTAAATTATGAAGTACTTGATTTCTCAACACACAAATCACAGAACCAAAACCAGCCCTCTGTCTTGTCCTATTTTCAAGGGTCATCACAGGCTAGTAATGCCATGCAGGTCACCAAAGATGCTCAACAGGTAGTAGTGAGACTTGAAGGGGAATCCCCTAATGTTAGCCAGCCCACAGCCACTTCTGAAACTACATGCACCCCATTACCTTCAAACACCCATCAGCTTCCGACTGATCTCCCAAAGGTGCCAGAATCTCCTGAAATGTATGGACATAGTCATGTTGCTCCAGTTCGAGTCAGTGGAGGAACACCTTCTCCTGGCCAGTTTCCCCCTCCAGCACAAAGGCCTGCTCTAGGGAATCACTTTACTGCTGCTTATCCTCTTGGGCTTCAGGGGCCAGTGCTTTCACAGCTCATCCAACCAGCTTCTTCAGAAACCCCTGGACCACCCTCCTCTCCTAGCAGTCAAGATGACCAAGAGGGTGGTGTGGAGTGTATTGCTGGCAATATGAAGCAGCCCTCTGATAACATAGAAAATATCCACAGTCCAGGACAACTCATACCTGCTGTGGCTGGAGGTGGGGTGCCTCAGCTGACACACCCTGTGGTTCATTACCATGACCGACCTTCATCCCATGATTATGGACCCAATCGCCTGGCTCAAAATGACCCGTCTAGCTTAGAATCTAGCATCCTCCTAGCCCCTGGTCACCCTGCTCTTGCCCCTGTTCATGAGCCCAGCACTGAAGTCATCCAACCCCAAGAGAATGGCCCTTTGAACCTCCAGTCCCCACAGAGAGCCCAGTCAACATCCCAGGACCACTCAGAGAACCTAGAGAACCCACCAAAGGTGAGTGGAGTGGAAATGCCTGACTCTCAAGGCAACCTGGGCTATGCATCTGTGCTGGTGTCTGAGTCACTCCACCAACCTGTTCTGATTGCTCCGCCAGTGTCCAATTACAGCGCAATTCACCCCAGCAGCTTTGCTCAACCAGCTAGGCAAAATACACTTCAGGAGACCACTTCACCTGTGAGACCACCCTCACAGGAGCAGGCTACAAACACTTCCCAGTCGGGGCTGCCGCAAGTAACTTCTAATCTGAACCCATTATTTATCTCTCAACCAATGATCTTCAATTCATTTGCCTCTGGCCATTTATCCTGTCTTCAAGGGTCAACACAGGCTAGTAATGCACCTGGATTTTACCTGCAGGCCATCAAAGATACCCAACAGGGAGTAGTGAGACTTGAACAGGAATCCCCTAACATTAGCCAGATCACAGCCACTTCTTCAACTCCACAGACACCTGAACCTGCATGCATCTCATCAGCTTCAAACACCCATCAGTTTCCAGCTGATCCCGCCAAGGTGCCAGAATCTGAAATGCATGGACATGGTCATGTTCCTCCAGTTCCAGTCAGTGGAGGATCACCTGCTGGCCAGTATCCCCTTCCAGCACAAGGGCCTGCTGTAGAGAATTACTTTACAACCGCTTATCCTCCTGGGTTTCAGGGGCCGGTGCTTTCACAGCTCATCCAACCAGCTCCTTCAGAACCCCCTGGACTACCCCACTCTTTTGGTAGTCAAGACAGCCAAGAGGTCTGTGCAGATTTAATTTCCAGCAGCTTTGTCCAACCATTTAGTCAGAATACGCTTCAGGAGACCACTTCTGTAAGACCACCCTTACAGGAGCAGGGTACAAACCAGAAGCCGGGGTTGCTGCAAGTAACTTCTAATAATAACCCATTATATATCCCTGGTCCAATGAGCTTCAATTCATGTGCCTATAGTCAGAGCCCACTAAACCTGGCTCGAGAAAACAGAGAAGGGGTTAAATCAGAAATAACAGTTCTACCACCATCTCAGCAAGCCCACCCCCCTTTGTTTACGGGACAGTCAATCAATAGAGACTGCCACCCTGCCCTTCCCATCAATTCACAGTGTCCTCCTTCAACTACTCCTTTCTGGAATCATAGTCAACCATCAAAATGTGAACTGCTTGATTTCTCTATGCACCATTCACAGAACCAAAAGCAAGCCTTTGACCATTCGTCTTCTCTTCAGGGGTCACCACAGGCTAGGAATGCACCTGGATTTTACATGAAGGTCACAGAAAAAGCTGAACAGAGAGTAGTGAGACTTGAAGGGGAATCCCCTGTTAGCCAGACCACAGCAACTTATTTGATCCCACAAGCACCTGAACCTGTATGCACCTCATCATCTTCAAACACCCATCAGCCTCCAGTTTGTCTGCCCAAGGTGCCAGAATTTCCTGCTATGCATGGACACGGTCATGTTCCTCCAGTTCCAGTCAATGGAGGACCACCTTCTCATGGCCAGTATCCCCCTCCAGCACAAGGGCCAGCTGTAGGGTATCACTCTACTGCTACTTTCCCTCCTGTCATCCAACCCCAAGAGAATGGTCATCTGGACCTCCACTCCCCACAGAGAGCACAGTCCATATCTCAGCACCACCCAGAGAACCTGCCAAAGGTGGAAGAATGGGACATGTCTGACTCACAAGGCAATCTGGGCTATGCATCGCTGCTGGTGTCTGAGTCACTCCACCAACCTGTTGTGATTGCTCCACAGGTGTCCTATTACAGTGTGATTCCCCCCAGCACCTTTGCTCAACCAGCTAGTCAAAATATGCTTTGGGAGACCACTTCATCTGTGAAACCACCCTTGCAGGGGCAGGATACAAATACTTCCCAGCCGGAGCTGCCGCAAGTACCGGTAACTTCTAATCAGAGCCAATTATTTATCCCTGGACCAGTGAGCTTCAATTCATGTGCCTCTATTCAGAGCTCACAAAATCTGTCTCGAGAAAACACAGAAGGGGTTAAATCAGAAATAACAGCTCCTCTGCCACTGTCTCAGCTTGCCAGTCCCCCTTTGTATACGGGCCAGTCAATGGAAGGAGACAGCCACTCTGCCCTTCCTATCAATTCACAGGCTCCTCCTGCTGCAACTGGTCCCATCTTGAATCATAGACAACCATCAAATTACAAACTACTTGATTTGTCTGTGCACCAATTACATAACCAAAACCAAGCCTCTGGCCTCTCATCCTCTCTTCAAGGATCACCACAGGCTAGTAATGCATCTGGGTTTTACCTGCAGGTCACCGAAAATGCTCAACAGGGGTTAGTGAGACTTGAAGGGGAATCTACTAGCGTTAGCCAGACCACAGCCACTTATTTGACCTCACAGGCACCTGAACTAGCATGCACCCCATCACCTTCAAACACACCTCGCAAGGTGCCAGAATCTTCTGCAATTTTTGGACACGGACATGTTCCTCCTGTTCCAGTGAGTGGAGCACCACCTCCTGGCCAGTATCTCCCTCCAGCACAAGGGCCTGCTGTAGAGAATCACTCTACTGCTGATTACCCTCAGGGGCAAGTGCCTCCAACGGTCATCCTACCAGCTCCTTCAGAACCCCCTGGACCACCATCCCCTTTGGGCCATCAACAGGAGTATGGCCCCACTCCTCCAGCGTCAGGGCTGATGTATGGAGGCTACAATGTAGGTGCCTATGGAGAATATTCAGAAAGCAGAGCGCCTGACCAGCTCCCACCTCCCCCTGGAGATCATAGGTCACAACAATATTATCCTGATGACCCCTATAGACCAGATAACATTAGCCAGACCACAGCCCATTCGCAGTCACCTGAACCTGCATGCACACCATCAACAAACACCCAGCAGCTTCCAACTGATCCCACCAAGGTGCCAGAATCTGCAAAGCATGGTGATGTTTCACTGGTTCCAGTCAGTGGAGCCCCACCTCCTCCTGACCAATATTGCCCTCAAGGAAATCACTCTACTAGTGATTACCCTCCCACGATCATCCAACCAGCTCCTTCAGAACCCCTTGGATCACCCTCCCCATTGGGCGGTCAACATGGGTATGCCTATGGAGAAAACTCAGACAGCCGAGCCCCCTACCCTCCTGGCCAGTTCAAACTTCCACCTGGAGACCATAGGCCACAGCAATATTATCCTGATGACCCATATAGAAGACCAGATCCTTGTTATGGCAGATATCAAGAAGCTCCTAACCCAGTTTACAGAGACCAAGGCTACCAGTACAGAGATCCTCAGTCTGACCATCCCAGTTACAGGGCCATTCAGTATTCAGACAGACCCTTGTCCAGGCAAGGATATCCTGACTACAACAGAGTTAACCAAAGTGCCTATACATATCATGCAGATTATTACAGACTCGAAGGGGAATCCGCTAATGTCAGCCAGAGCACAGCCTCTTTGACCCCACAGATACATGAACATCCATACACCCCAACAGCTTCAAGTAACCAGCACCTTCCTGCTGATCACCCCAAGGTGCCAGAATCTGCAATGCAAGGACAAGGTCATGTTCATCCACATTTGGTCAATGGAACCCCACCTCCTTCTTGCCAGTATCGCCCTCAAGGACACGGGCCTGCTGTAGGGAATCACTCTACTGCTGTTAACCTTCCTGGGCCTCGGAGGCCTGTGCCTCCAAGGGTCATCCAACTGGCTCCTTCAGAACACCCTGGACCACCCTCCTCTTTGGACAATCAGCAGGGGTATGGGCCCACTCCTCCAGCAGGTAAGATGTATGGAGGCTACAATGGAGATGGCTATGGAGAATGTTCAGGCAGCAGAACCCCTTACCGTTCTGGCCAGTTCTCAAGTGGAGGTGCCTATGGAGAATACTTAGACAGCAGAGTTCCCTATCCTCCTGCCCAGTTCCCAAGTCCACTTGTAGACCATAAGTCACAGCAATATTATCCAGATGACCCCTATAGAAGACCAGATCCTTATTATGGTAGATACCAAGGACATGACCCAGCTTACAGAGACCTAAACTACCAGTACAGGGATCCTCAGTCTGACCATCCCAGTTCCAGGGTCATTCGGAATTCAGACAAACCCTTGTCCAGGCAAGGCTATCCTGATGCCAGTGATGAAAATTATGCAGATTATTACAGGAAACAATATGGCTACAATGCTGGAGTATATGATCCTTACCACAAACGGTACCAGGATCAGTCCTACAGAGGTAGAGACCCCTCCTACAACCAACAGACATGTCCTGACAGGAGAGATGGCTACGATGACCAGTGGAAGCACTGTCCTGGATTTGAATCCAGCTTTTATGATGACTATGATTGGCATAGAGATACATCTGAAGATGAGTTCAAACGGTGCAGTGTCCAACAGAGACAGGTATATAGGAGTTCACCTGACTTGGTGTCAGCTGTCTATGACCCCACAGTGTCCACTCCACCTGTAGACTACTCCTATAGACAGTACCCAGACCAGACTGATGTTACCCAGATGTACAGCCAGTACTCCACCTCTTTAGAGTACACCGCAGAAAGTACCTGGACCACCCCTGAACAACCTCCTCCTCGTCCATCCACCCCAGAGAAGTTCAACATACCTCACCGTTGTGTGAGTTTTGGACCTGATGGTCATCTTGTACAGGTTCTACCCAATCTTCCCTCTGCTGGACAGCCTGCTCTGGTTAACATCCACAGCTTGGAGATAATGTTGCAGGACACTCCTGATCAGTCAGAATTGCAAGCCTTCCCAGGGCCCCTTGTCAAAGAGGAAACCAACAAGGTAGATGTGATCATGTTCTCTCAGAATAAAGCTGTGGAATGTTCCCGTAACAATGATCTCTTGGACAAAGACTCTGCTTGCTTGCTTTGGGAATTCATTGTTCTGCTTTGTAGACAGAATGGGGCCATGGTTGGTACAGACATAGCAGATTTGTTACTGAAGGAGCATCGATCTGTGTGGTTATCGGGTAAGAATCCAGATGGAGCCAACTTGGTTGACCTTAACAATGACCCATTAGCCAGAGCTGAAGAGGAGCCTGGAGCAGGACCGCTAGCCTTCCTTTCTGATACGTTTATGACGGTTTCAGAGAATATGGGCAAGGAAACAAAGCGGTATAGGGAACTTCTACTGTTTGGTCGCAAAAATAATGCACTGGAGGCAGCTATGAAGGGAGGTCTCTGGGGCCATGCCCTACTGTTGGCCAGTAGGATGGATAACAGAACACATGCACATGTTATGGCCAGGTTTGTGAATAGTTTGCCCATCACTGACCCTCTACAGACAGTATACCATCTAATGTTTGGGCAAATACCTGCCTCAGCAACTAGCTGTGGAGAGGAGAACTGGGGTGATTGGCGGTCTCACTTGGCCATGGTGCTGTCTAATCTCACACATACCCTCGACCTGGATACCCGCACTATTACCACCATGGGTGACACTCTAGCCTCCAAGGGACTTATCGATGCCGCCCATTTCTGTTACCTGAGTGCTCAAATGTTTATCCAGAATATTTCCAAGATGGTTCTGATTGGCTCCAACCACAGTTTGACCTTCTACCAATTTGCAACCAATGAAGCAATCCAGAGGACCGAGGCCTATGAGTATGCCCAATCACTATGCTCCCAGTCCTTTTCACTACCCAACTTCCAGGTGTACAAGTTTATCTATGCATGTCGACTGGCTGAGGTGGGGTTGAGTGCCCAGGCCTTCAACTACTGTAAAGTAATCTCTAAGAATGTCCTCATGCAGCCTTCCTGTCACTCACCTGTCTTAATTAGCCAGCTCATTCAGATGTCTGAGAAGCTGAAAGTCTTCGATCTCCAGTTGAAAGAGAAACCAGAAGAGGAGTTGTTCAAAGAGCCAGAGTGGTTGATCCACCTCAGACAACTGGATGTCCAAATCAGGAAGGGGGTGATAACCTACAATGCACAAAAAGGAACTCCTACACAGTATGATTGCAGCAACATTAGCTCTGAGCTGGACAAGCCCAGTTCAAATGAGCCGCATACCATGCCCCTGGAAATGGATGCTCCCCCTATTGACAACCCTCTGAAGACCTCATTATTACCTGATCAACCAAAACAGGGAGTGACGTTGATGTCTCCAGCTCCCACTACCAGTCTGCAAGATGGGATAGGTCAGCCCCCACACAGGTCTTCCACTACTCCCTTCCAGAGTCAGCTCCAGCCTCAGCCCCAACCTGAGCCAAGCCCAAGAGACATGTACAGAGGAGCCCTACAGCAATCTGGTCCCCCACTTCCACAGATGGGCCAGATATCCCTTCAAATGCCCCCTCAAATACATCAGCCACATCTTCAGATGAACCAGCCACCACCCCAAATGTCCCCACACATGACTCCTTCTGTGCATGTGCCCCATTTACAGAAGCCCTTCTACGTCCCTCCAATATCTACCTCACCAACCAGGAGCTCTCTCACACCTCAGGTGGACTTTTATGACCAAATGGTCAATGATTCTGGGGGACGAGAGCAGAGCAACTCCGCCAGACATTCTTCACCACCACCCTCCATCCCTGAGCAGTCCTGCAAAGAGGAGCCCAAAGATATCAAGAATGATTCTCCTAAAAAGGGGTGGCAGTTGTGGAATATGGCTGACTGGTTCAAAACAAAGGGGAAGAATGAGGCTCACTTGCCAGATGACAAAAATAAATCTATTGTGTGGGACGATAAGAGACAAAAATGGGTGGACCTGAATGAGCCTGAGGAAGAGAGCAAGCCTCTTCCACCACCTCCGTCTGGCTTCCCTGAGATGGTTCCTGTGCCTGGAGGACATGGAGTACCACCAGGTGGTGGGCCTGCTGTCAACAGGTTCTCCAGAAAAGCAGGTACTAAGAGTACATACGTGGATGTGCTGAACCCCAGAACAACTACTAAGCCTAGTGGATTGGCACCTGCTCCAGCTGACCTCTTTGCTCCTCTGGCACCAATGCCCATGACAGGCAATCCGTTTCTGTTTAGTACAGCTCCAGATGATCAGCAGCCTCTGGAACGCAGTGTCCCAGAAGGAGGAAACCAGGAGCAGCATTTACCAAACCCCGGTGCTGTTCCCTAAGGTGCAACCCAACATTGCTACCCCTGGTTCAGAGGGGGTCCTCCAATGACCCGAGCTGGGTTAGATCATCATGGTGCTGGAGCTAATCATCTTTGTAGGCCCCCTATGCACCACATAGACACGCTTTATGCATATGCAGAGCATTGCCATTTGAGGACCATATTATCTCAAACCCTACATCACTTAGCTCAGAAAGTGACAAACTCACCAGACCCAATGAACTAGGCCTTTAAAGTCATTGAATTGGCAAGGCAATCTAACTCACAAAGACAACCAAGACAACAATCTGGACAGTTTGGAAGTGGTGAAGATCATTTTGTCTGCAAGCATCGCATCGCAATGCACTGATTAGTTATTTTCGGCAAGTGACCCCCTCCTACAATGGAGCTATAAATTAAGCTTTACATGTTTCAGTCTGTATTCATTCTGAGGATGCATAGGCTGTCATCAGCCTATTTTTAACAATTACCAGCTTGTAAAATGCTGCTGAAATGGGGAGGGAGATGTCAACATTATGAGAGATGATAGTGTCTGTTTCACTACATGACCCCAATGCCATGCTTGCTCTCAACGAATGCCTCAGTGGTGATAAATATCCGGATGAGAAATAACTTTTATAAATTAAATGAAGGAAAAAAATAGATTCTCCTTACTGGACCCTAAAACGGAAAGAGAAAAATGCACTCAGGTTTGGATGTCTGGCTAAACATAAAAAATAGGTCACAGCCATAGATGTGATTTAAGACTCATCTAAATTGTAATCAGAAAAATGCACAAATACATGCTTATTACAAGCCAGTTGGATTACTGTAACTCCCTTTTCAGAATTCAAGGATTTTAATGAATACTAACTAGAAGAGATCTTATTAGTCCACTTCTGGTGACACTGCACTGGCAACCCATATATTTTAGAATTGATTTTAAATCCCTTTTATTTCTGTATAAAACGTTTAATAACCTGGCACCTTCATATACAGTATTACAGACTAGGCCTACTACAGAACACAGGTCTTCCGCCACTCTTCTCTGTTCTAAGTATTTCATTGTCTATATTTTTATGGCATTTAATTAAGCCAATGTTATGCCCACGGCTGTTATGTTTTTATTTTATTTGTATTTCATTATTTGACTAATTAAAAGTTTCACTGAAATCTTTGTCTTGTTCTTTTTTTTTTAAGGGGGGGGGGGGGTAATGGCATTTTTAAGCCCTTAGTGGACATAGTGATGAGACAGGAAAAGAGAAGATAGTGTGGGAATGACATTCAGCTAATGGTCTGGCCGGTGGGGATTGAACCGAGGACTCACTGCTCAGGGCAGGCCCTGATACATTTTGACTAAATATAACATTGAAAAATAAATAAGAAACATAATTCATATAGTAGTTATTTTTGTCATTTAGAAACCATTTAGAATAGAATAGAATAGATAGAGCACAAATTATAGAATAGTATAGACCTTCACTCCATGCGGATAAGATATCAGCAGCTGCTGAGTGCTTTGCACTGCTAACTATACACAGACAACTGCGAGCTCAGCCGAGCTGTAACAGAGCAGTGTCCAGCTACAGTATGGATGCTAAACTTAGATGAGCTCTCTGTGTCCATCACTGTCCCTATAAGCCTACTGCCATTTAAGAACAATCTGTACCTTCTGTGCAAACTCTCATGATGAATGATTTATTAACAACATATGTGGGTCATATCAAATGGTACAGGGATCAGACTAAATATGGACATACAGCAGTATATCTTTGTGGTTGCATAGCATAGCATATGGAATTGGTCAGTTTGGATATAAACCTGAGTGTGGTTGCTTCAGCAGTTGTTTAGCTATTGTTTCAAAATGATAGCCTATCAAATAGTGCTATGGCATGGTGTCCAAGAGTTTGTCTTTATCTCTGTAACTCTGTTCCCACAAAAGTAGACCAATCATAGTGCCGCTCAAAATACCACATGCATAGGCTACTGAAAAACCACACAACTCAATTGAATCTGCTTTGTCAATCACAGTTTTGAGGGCACAAGGGCCAAATGCCAGGGCAGGAAGGCCATAAAAAAAAAAAACATTTAAGTGCACATAAATAATGAATTTAATTACATTGTTTAATGTTTTATAACTATCAGTGGGATAAATAAATGAAAAGCTGTTAATTTCACAAAGTTATTTATTGGTATTCACAACTTACCAATAACGTATGTTATATTATGTTCAGCCCTGTACTAATCAGTCACTGGACTTGAAGATGGGGAGTCAGGGGGGAGTTAGTATAGTTCAGGGTAACACTTTATGCATCCCGGGTCTATAACGCATTATAATCTGCTCATAACACTGTATAATTGTAGATACATGCACACATAAACCCTCCTAATGATTTATAACAATAATCATAATATTATAAAGCATCTTTAATCATAAGGTTACGTAAATGCATTGTAATATGCTTATAACTGTATAATTACAGTAAGCTCTCATAAGTACTCATAATTCAATCATTAACCATTTTATATTGACACTTCCTATACATCCCATGTTAGTTCTCATAGTTTTAAGACATTATACTTATTTTATAATGCTTCATAATCATTATACTGTCATTATAAGTCACTATAAGTAATTTGTTGCTTTAAGACAGAGACAATTATAATACTTGACCACATAAAGTCATTATGAAATGCTTTATAATGTGTTATGGCTATTGTTATAAAGCAGTATGAGTATTTGTGAATGATTATCACCATAGTTATAAAGTGTTATAAGTGGATTATTATAATGCATTGTAAGTGTATAAAGCATCATAGACATGGGATGCATAGCAAGTGTTACCGAATTCAGAATCTCAACAAAGGACACTGGTGTCTAAAAACCGGGGGGGGGGAAACAGGAAAGAGGCAGAGGAGAAAATGCTTAAATCAGCTGGGACAGTGTTGGGCATTGATTGATTGAATACTTTATTAGCAGTTTGCAACAAAAAAAAGCACTGGAAAGTACAGTTCAATACAGGATTTTAAACCCAAGAAAGCCTATGGCTTGTTTCCATTGGGGTCCTTTGTACTCAATTCTTTTAACATTTAACATTTAATGACAGACAAATATACACTACTATGCAAAACATCATAAACAGTTTGAAAACAAAAACAGAAATATGCACAGTTAACAGTTCTTATGTAGTCTTGTAGACCAGGCCCATTGCAAGTTGCTGTACTCTGTCCTCTACCCTGAGCCATCCAACCCTAGCAAGGTGAGCAGGGGTTAGATGAGTTGTAGATGTAGGTAGCCTTGTATTGGGATGTCTGGAGCCTTGTTTTTAAGGCCTTTGTGGTGTTATGATACCATGAGGTGCATGCATTGTCGAAGTAACCTTGGATGAGTGCTCCTGTTAGAGTCCTCAAAGAATTCTTACTGACCAGAGAGGAGACGCCGTACAAAAATCTTGTTCTTTGGTTGACTTTTTTGATTACTCTTGTTGCCATTTTATCACTGGAAAGATTTGCCTCTAAACCTCTAAACCTAGGTAGGTAATTTCCTCTTTTCTTGTGATAACATTGTCACCCACTTTGATTGTGAAGCCGCCTGCCTTGCCAGGGTTAATTTTAGACCCAAAGAGAATGGATTCAGTTTATCCCAGGTGTAATGATAGTTTGTTATCGGCGAACCAGGTGCAGATTCTACCAAGTTCAGAGCTAAGGGATTTTTCAACCTGCAACTTGTCCCTGTCCAAGACCAGCAGAGCCGAGTCATCCGCAAACAAGAACAAGTTGCAGTCACAAGTAGCCATCGTTCACATGACGCTTATGTTTCAGGGCTACAGTCACAAGCTGATGTCATGTACAGAGGGGTCAAGGCCACTTTGACCTCAGTCAATTTTATGGGGAAGAAGAAGGGGTTTCAGTTTCACTATGGAATGCCCATTTCAGTTTGGTGGCTACCACATCCTCCCTACCTACCTATAAAAGAAGCCTAATAAGTAAGTTAAATACCCAAATGGTAAACTAGACCAGCTTCCAAATATTTTCATCCTGATATTCACATAAATATGTAACAGCATAATTGTTTTGCTTTGTTCAATACTTTTTGCTTTTGTTTTGTTTTGTTCTGTCTCTTCTGCTCAGTCTTGTACTTTTATTTTTTATCAGATGTCCTATACCCTTTATCATAGGTATACAGTATGTATATACTTTTTATATTTTATTTTTGTTTTTGTTTTTTTCTGTTTGTCTTTGTTTTTAATATTAAATAACTCTTATTATATGTAATGTAAACGGTGAGGTTCTCACATAAGCCCCCCAGGGTTTCTTACCTCACCGGCACAACAACTATCACATAATGTTTCCCTCGGAAATAACTGTCCTGTAAATGTATACAAAAATGTTGTGCAAATAAATCAAATCAAATCAAATCAACTGAGGGGCGCTGCTATGTCAATCATAACTCTGGAATGTCAGACTGTGGGTCTGACTATGTGTAACATTTGCTTAGCATGTAAGATGTTGGTTTTCCACGCGGGAGACCCGGGTTCGAATATTGCGTTAAATGCGTTATTTGTAAACAAAAATAAAAAAGTGGCAAGTAGGCTAGTTCAGTTTCAGGTCATCACCCACAAGGGGGAGCTGTTGTTATCTTTAGAAAGAGAGAGGGGCACTGCAGAAGATGACAAATCAGTAGTATAGGCTACAGTCCATAAAACTGTCAACTTCAGTGACTTGACAATGCCATTTTTTTATCCTGTATTATACGGTTCTACACAACAGAGCATTGCCATTCTCAGATCATAAAGAAGACCTGAGGTCTTTACATTGTGTAAAAGTGACTTCTGACATGCACACAACCAAGCCTAAACATTTCTAAGGCACTGACAGAATGCGATATGTTTTCTGATTATTGTTGAATTTATGAATTACATGAAAACCAAATTACACGCTTTCTCTGCAGAGATACAAGTACATACTGTAGTATAGCTACAGCAGGATATGTCATAGGCTTTTTATTTTTTTAAGAATGGCTCTTTTGATCAGTTTCACTATACCCATAAGGCAGTAAAAATATTCTGGACCAAATGACAGAACATATTGGACCAAATCGTGTCTGACAAAATAAATGTTCTTGTCCAAAAGTGAAATGGGGGTCTGTGACCTAATTATCAAATCGGGGGTACTAAAAATGAAAAAGCTTGAGTATCACTGTAGACCTTGTCTGCAGAAGTTGAATTTAGACCACCAGTTGCTATGCCTCCTGGTACAGTACAGCATGTTCATGGGCTACACATGTCACAGAACATATGTCATATGGGATTCTTTGGCATGGACCCAATGTGGGTCACTGGCAATGACTCATTTCTTAAAATAAACTCTGTCAAAGACGTTGACATACACTTTGACTCAAAGTGATACCAAAGAATAAAGTGTAGCCTATGTCCATATGAAATTAACCCATATGCTGTTTTTTCGTTTATGAGAAATTACATAATTGTATTTTGGGAAGAAAAAGCGTTTTAAAAGTGTTATTATTATTATTATCAATATTATTATTTAAAGGGATATTTCACTTTCAAAAAAACATTTGGTCATTTTATCATCTACTCAGGCCTTTGTGAGCCCCCCAGACAGTTTTTAAGTTGCTCGATTCAGTATTTATATATTTGATATTCATTTTATCAGACACGCCCCCTTCCTATACAAACAGTAACTTCAAACTCCATTTTAACCATGTTAGATTCGTCGAAAAGACCCGTCCTTGGTTCTGGTGACTCACCCTGCCCTCCTAATGCGTGAGGGGGCTGTGTTTATTCTATTTTATTTTTTTATTGTATTTTATTGTTTTAATTTTCAAAAAAAAATATTTAAAATAAATGAAAAAAGTAATTGAAAAAACACGGCCCCCTCGCGTATTAGGGGGGCAGGCTGAGTCACCAGAACCAAGGACGGGTGTTTTTGATGAATCTAACATGGTTTAAATAAGTTAAGTTACAATGGGTTTGTATAGGAAGGGGGCGTGTCTGATAAAATGAATATCAAATATCTAAATACTGAATCGAGCAACTTAAAAACTGTCTGGGGGGCTCACAAAGGCCTGTAGAGACGATAAAATTACCAAAAGTGTTTTTGAAAGTGAAATATCCCTTTAATTATTTTATTATTATTTTATTAATGTATTTAATGTTCATGAAAAACCTGACAAAGTTTAAAGGTCTACCATAAGTTGCTCTGAGTCTCCACACAATTTGAGCTTTTAGTGTATAATATTGCAATTGTATTTATATTTTTTTGCCACCACAAACTATGAGGGAAAGTTTCATATTTGCTCAACTCAATATGCTCTTGAAGTGCTAATTTGACCCCCTGTAGCCTATACCTAGAGTTTAGTCTAAGCTGCATGAATAGCCTACGTATGGCTTGTTATTCATAATGCAATCTAAACATTGCCATGCCGTGCAAAAATATAGTGTAACCAGAAACAGCAACACATTTGTCAGGTTCTATAACTCAGTGTTCAGGATAGTTTAAGTACCACCGTGCAAAGTTTCGCGATTGGTCAATGAGACGTTTCACACATGCACTGTATCACTGCCCCAAGTTCTTTCATAGTTCTGTGTTGTTCTCTGTTCTGTGCTGGGAATTCGGAGATTGAAAGATGTATTACAATGTAAAACAATGTAGGCTATTTCCCCGTCAAAAGCATGAATTCAACTCACTGTACAAATAGCCACCAATGTAGTCCTGATTGATGAGACGTCCTATTTTCCTGTCGTCGGATGGATACTTTAAGAACACACCCCAAAAGTAGATCCGGCTGATCTGAGGGGTTAACTGGGTGCCGTGCGACCTGCTGGACGCATTGGTCCCTGCAAAGTTCACCTGGTAAGTAAGGAGACTTCTAGTTCCTACCACCTTCTAATGAAGATGGCGACATGTGATTTCTTTATAGGCTATTGCCTGATTTTAATTGGTTTTGAGGGGTTGTGTAGATATTATATTTGGTTTTATATTTTTTGTATTTTGCATAGTGAGTCAGTAGGCTTCATACCATCCTCTAATGGAGTCATTTCTTTCTATTGCCTGATTTTAATCAGTTTTGAGGGGTTGTGTGGATATTATATTTGATGTTTGCATTATTCCACTGGGCTTACTGTAACTGTAGTGGGTCTAATAGTGGGGTCCAGGGTCTCTCTGGGTTCCTTTAGGGGGGTCTAAATTGATCCTTACAGGTCTGTAACTGTATACTGTCAGAGTTAAGTGGACTACTATGACAAATAATTAAACTGAATAAATTAATCATTTGGATTTCAATAGATCTAAAGTCTAAGAAACACTTTGGCTATTGTCTGGAATAGTACATTTATATGTCTATTAGTAGACATTGTGGTGGAAGTAGACTGTCAATATAGGCAACTTAATTTTCCACAGAACAGAGAAATTGTGTTTTTGAAGTTATTCTGTTATAATGAAATATACTGTACAAATATCATATAGCTTTTTCTGTATACTATCTTATGGTGTAGCCTACACGTATGGTTATTTTATTTAAGTTTGATAATAGGTAATGTAGTCTTTGATGGTGTAGCCTACATGATCCGATAGGAGAAAATTGGGTTTTAGAACATAAAGAAACTCGTTATTTATTTGATTTCTTGTTTCAATCCATAAAGTCTAGTGCTCTTTAACAGCCCTTGTCAATATCACTTAGATGTTTGGTTTCCACCGGTTAACTTGTTTCAGGCTCCAAAAATTCTCTCAAGTGCATGTGTTCTTTGAGAAGAATGCTTATCGGCATGGACAGTCTCATAGTAGGCTACATGCCAGAGCTTTCTATATAAAGCTACACACATCTTGCATTCCACTATACTGTAGGTGGCGGCTAGCACCTGCTAAATTATAATAGCCTATTCATACATTGTCCTGTACTGCATAGTGACTAAATTCTCAATCACCTGTAAAATGAATTACCGTAATTTGGCAATAGCCCAGTTCTCAGGTTTTCCTTTGAGTTCTGTGGTTATTTGTTGTGTGAGTAACATCTATATCCTGTCAAATGCGTCGGCTCCTCTTGCACTGTCTGAATTCCTGGTGATATGTGGGAGAGTGCCTGTGTGCAGTCATGCAGGCTCATATGTTGTCTGTGTTGGTCTTTCTCTTTGCACACACTGTTTGGTCAGCTTGCACAGCTTCAGTCTGGCAGCTAGGGGCTTAAAATTAACCCTGCCATCCACAGAGAGGTCACATTTTTATTACGAGCAATTATTGAGTAAATGACTCGAATCGACTACCATTGAGTTGCATCCATGCTGTAGTCCCCAGTTTATGTTATTTCATCTTCATGTGTTCATCTTAGTGAGATATTGTTGTTTAGCAGTAAGTATTCATGAGCCTTTCTGTTTTCATCCAAAAGTCCAAGTCTTGTAATATTGCGGCGTGTGTAAAGTATTAACAACTGTAAAATTAAGATCTGGCATTCACTTTTTGGCGTGCACATGAATGTCTATTTCTGACTTCAGCTTAATACTTTGTCACATGACGCTGCTGCTCGCTGATTTTCATAAACAATCACTCATCTAAAGTGAGCTATACATACATTAGGCTTTTGGATGGGTATCAGAGGCAGAGATGGCTGCTCAGCTACTGTACTGTACTGTACTGTACTGTACTGTACTGTACTGTACTGTACTGTACTGTACTGTACTGTACTGTACTGTACTGTACTGTACTGAACTGAACTGTACTGTACTGTACTGTACTGTACTGTACCGAGTATATCCTAACTGATCACACGTTGCCTCACTGTCTTCCTCAGGACGTTTCCTGCAGATACTGATCCAGTCATGTCGAAGGCAAAGGATATGGGCTCCTCCATCATTCAGACCCAGCAGCTGCATGCTGCCATGGCTGACACACACCTCGAGCATTTGTGCCTGTTGGACATCGACTCTGAGCCCGCCGTGTCTCGTAACACTGGCATCATCTGCACAATTGGTTAGACATTATTTCCCAATGCCATTCCTTCTGTATCTCTTATTGTATTGACATTGCACAATTGGTTAGACATATTCCCCAATGCCATTCTTTTTGTATCTCATGTTGTATTGACATTATGAAAGAGATTATTCTGAATAGGTCTTTCGACAGCCTCCACATTCCGTTATACATTTTAGTCCTGTACGTGTCAGGCCCCCCTATAAGCTCTCCTTGTTCTGCCATCTTCATGCAGGACCTGCGTCCCGTTCTGTGGATATGGCCAAGGAAATGATCAAGTCTGGGATGAACATTGCAAGAATGAACTTCTCTCATGGCACACATGAGGTCAGTTTGAGATGTTGCACCATAGCCACAGACAACATCTTAGTTTCATTTTAAATGAAGTTTCCATTCGGAGTCTGACCAAAGACAACATACAATTTATATCTCCTTCATTCATGTAGAGCTGCAACAGTTGCTGTGACATTATACTCATCCCCTAGTAACCAGTGGCTGTAAGGTGATACGTAGACTCATACTTGTGCCTCCCATGTCTTCTCTATGTTATCAGTAGCTTGGCCAACTGGAAAAGAGCAAATGGCTACATATTAGATTTCTGACCTTTTCCCATTGAAAGTCACGGACAACTTTTCTCAGCTGGTGTCACCTTAACCACTTTCAACCTGGCGTCCCTATTTTGGGCATGTCATTATAGGTGAAAATGGTCACAAATAGCTAAAATAACAGATCTACAATCTCACAGTTCGTCGCGTTGTGAGCTTGTAGATGGGCTATTTTTGCAGCGTGACACCATCGTAAGACAACGTATAATATAGGGCTTAAGTGGTTAAGGGATCAACCCCCCGCCCAAAAAAAGGATAAAACCAGCTGTAGTATGCCTATCCAGGGTTCAAAGTGTCACAACGCTAGCCGTGTATTCATGTCTTTGATGCTGTTGTGGACACCATTTTTTGACCGCTATGCTGGCAACAGCAAGAAGCCAGTCTTTCTAACAAGTCCAGGTTATACACACACAGAACAGGTGAAAGTTGACCAAATTAGTATTATTTTTTATTATTTTTTATCAATGAAACTATAAATAAAGTGACTTAAGAGATTTGTTGTAAGAAGGAGAGCAGACATTTGACCTCTGTCTCTTTGGTGTCAGTTGTCAGTACAACTATAAATAGCTCTTCTCTTATGCCAGTCTCTCAGCAACAGTATGACTGGAAGGTATTCACAGGGACGAGGCATAGGTCACTGGCTAAAGAGTAGATTTGTCCTTTGTCAATCCTGTATTCCTTTTATATTTTCAGATTATTTTCTTTCTGTTTTTTTAAAGATAGCATGTGACCTGTCATTGTCCACTCTGACCAGTTGCATGTATGCAACTACATAATACATACACCTAAAATAAGAGTAAGCTTAAGTATGAATCATACTGTGGTATGGTACATATTTAATCTGGGAAAAAAAAAACTAGCCATAAGCAGCTTAATAGGTCAAAAAAAATGTGACACCTGATATGGTCAGTGTGTTCCGCTCGTCATGTGCCAATGTGTTGCTTGTGATTCCGTACACATACTACAGTAGTTATGCAATCGGCACTATGCTGTCCAACGTGACTTAATTCTTTAAGGATACCTAGCTATACGCACATCGACTGTGGGTGCTGGCTTAAAAATACATAACGTTGAAGAGGTAGAACTCGCACATCGAAAATATGGTAGAGACTTCTATTGACAACGTTTCAATCCATTGTGGATCTTCTTCAGGTCAGGGCATGTTAAACTGACCTGAAGAAGATCCATAATGGATCGAAATGTAAATGTTTTCAAATAAAGAAGTGTCTACCATATTTTTGGTGTGCGGGTTCTACTTCTTCAACCAACTTAATGTTTCACATTAATTCTTCTCATTAGCTTGACACCACCATATTACTGTGCTGTAATACATTTTTCATGCGGTATTGTACACATTTTTAGCATGCAATTATGACATCTGTTTTTACCATGTAGCACTCTGGGATTCCCTGTGAATGAAAAGTGCAGTACAAATACAATGTATTATTATTATCTGTATACCATACAGAAAGGATGAATGAACTCCACTTGGATTCTTGTGTGTGTTGACAATTACAAGTCATACTGTACATGACAAACTTGTCATGTACAGTCATGTACCTTACAATGTACATAACATTGTAAGGTATGCTATATCATTTATATACTGTATGTCTCATAAGCCAGGTGCATTTTAAATGGATAGCTTGAGGCATAGAATGCATTGCATATACAGTATGGCATATGAAATGTATACACATAAATAAGAATACATATACATTCATGTACAGTAAATACAAGGAACTGACTCCATTCATATGAGAATGTTCTAACAGCTTTTTACCTGGAATATGTCACCCCATACAGTACCATGCCGAGACCATCGCTAACGTCCGTGCGGCTACCGAGAGCTTTGGACCTGGAACCATTGAGTACAGACCAGTGGCCATCGCTCTGGATACCAAAGGACCTGAAATCAGGACTGGACTCATTAAGGGCGTGAGTACTCTCCGAAAGGCAATTGTTTATGTTCCAAACATGTACTAATGCACATCCCATACATGTTATATGAACGCTCACTCCTGTGATTATTAGCTCTACCATTTCCCTGTGTTTCTGCAGAAGTGGAATGTTTGATGCTGAGCATAAATTAGCTGATGTTTGTTTGCTTGTTGATGTTTGGTGTTTCTGCCGTTCCTGCTCAGAGCGGCACTGCTGAGGTGGAGCTGAAGAAAGGCGCAATGATCAAGCTCACCACGGACGACAAGTTCATGGACAACTGTGACGAGGCGAACCTGTGGCTCGACTACAAGAACATCACCAAGGTTGTGCAGATGGGATTCCACATCTACATTGACGACGGTCTCATCTCCCTCATGGTTAAGGAAATTGGTACGGTCACAAACAGGCAGTCACCAGTTTTTAAACCCATTGTTCTTTGTTATTACCTCTCTGAGCAACTTCATCTTCCTCTATCCACAGGTGCCGACTTCTTGATGTGCGAGGTTGAGAACGGCGGCACGCTGGGCAGCAAGAAGGGTGTCAACCTGCCTGGAGCCGCTGTGGACCTCCCTGCCGTGTCAGAGAAGGACATTCAGGACTTGCAGTTCGGCGTGGAGCAGGGAGTTGACATGGTGTTTGCCTCCTTCATCCGTAAGGCTGCCGACGTCCATGCCGTCAGGAAGGTGCTGGGCGAGAAGGGCAAGGACATCAAGATCATCAGCAAACTGGAGAACCACGAGGGTGTGCGCAGGTGGGTAGGAGATGATATAAGGACATCTTAAAACGTCATACACATCTCCCCAGTTAGCTACAGCAAATAGTTTGGGGATTTGGAGATGATTGCTCCGCAGAATTCATTTGTTTCATGATACCTTTGCTATGCAGATTTGATGAGATCCTGGAGGCCAGTGACGGTATCATGGTGGCCCGCGGTGACCTGGGTATCGAGATCCCCACAGAGAAGGTCTTCATTGCCCAGAAGATGATGACCGGCCGCTGCACCAGAATTGGCAAGCCCATCACCTGTGCCACACAGGTCAGTCACATTATCAACGTGTAGACAGATGCTAGTCTCGTTATCAAGATGCATGTTGTTTACTTGCTCACAGTTGCTATATATGTATATAGATGTATGCTGTGTAATTGTACACAGATTATTGTTTTTTATTTTATTATTATTACGTTATTTAGATAGATGCTAGGTTTGAGGTCTACCTGCTGTCCTAGTTACTTTGTAGCACTTTGTTTACTTGACTGCTTACCCTGTTGTTGGTTGATTAGGGTTCATGCTGCCAACTCTGATCTTGTGCTTTGTAAGTCACTCTGGATAAGACTGAGCTTGCTAAATGTCAAACTCTGAATTGTAAATCAGTGAGCACTATCCTCACATGGGAAGAATCAGCGTGGCGCCGTGAACGTGACATAGAGCCGTGCAGATTAGCGGTAAATGATCTCGCGCAATCTCTCGTCCTTTTCCATCAGATGCTGGAAAGCATGATCAAGAAGCCCCGCCCTACTCGTGCTGAGGCCAGTGATGTGGCCAACGCCGTGCTGGATGGCAACGACTGCATCATGCTGAGTGGTGAGACAGCCAAGGGAGACTACCCACTGGAGGCAGTCCGTACTCAACACATGGTGAGAGAGAGCAGTGGTCCTGTTGCACCATTAGTGTTGAGTCGTTTTCTAACTGCATCAGGGATTGATGGGATGATAACTGAATGTAGATCATATAGAATGACATACTGTAGCATTCTGCCTCCTGTGGTCCGTGCACAGCCTCCGCTTGACCTTTGGCTTGGATTCTACAAACTGCTCATACATTTACAGTATGTTTAAATGAATTTCCATGCATTCCTGTCTATCCTATCCCTCCTCCTGTCCACCTGCTGTTAAACTGAGCGACTGTCTGTTTGGATTTTGCTGTTAACTGTGTGATCATAAGTCTGAGAACCTGCTTCATACGGCAATAGTCCTTGGACGTCTTGGACATTGTTGTTGCTTGGCTTCACGTGTCAATGTACACACAGTTATGCAAACCTCTGCATTCAGATTAACGGTCTTTAACTGTCTTAAACTCACGTCATATTTGTCCCATGTAAGCGTTGGTTCTCAACCAGCCCTGACACATTTCAGCCATGGACAAAGAACAGGTTTAATAGAAGAATCTAGTCTCATTAGTTGAGTGATTGTGAAACTATTGTAATGAGGCTGTCTGTCTGTGTGTGTGTGTGTGTGTGTGTGTGTGTGTGTGTGTGTGTGTGTGTGTGTGTGTGTGTGTGTGTGTGTGTGTGTGTGTGTGTGTGTGTGTGTGTGTGTGTGTGTGTGTGTGTGTGTGTGTGTGTGTGTGTGTGTGTGTGTGTGTGTGTGTGTGTGTGTGTCTGATCTATAGTATGCACTAACTTCTGCATGTGTAAAGCCAGTTGTACAAGGTAAAAAGCCTGACAACTCTCCTGTCTGTCTGCACATGCTCAGATCGCTCGTGAGGCAGAGGCAGCCATGTTCCACAGACAGATGTTTGAGGAGCTTCGCCGCACCTCCCACCTGACCCGTGACCCCACTGAGTCTGTCGCCATTGGCGCCGTGGAGGCTTCCTTCAAATGCTGCGCTAGCGCCATCGTCGTCCTCACCAAGTCTGGCAGGTAGGTAGCGACAACCGCCTCCCACACTATCATACTATCAGCATCATGAGGTCACATGATGCTTCAAGTCTCTGAAAGCCACCCCTCCAACTGTCCCATCTCTCCACTCATCCACCTGTCCACTTATCCACCCATCCACCCATCAATTCCTCCCTCCGGAGCCCTTTAACAGAACTAGGGCTGCAACTATCGATTATCTTCTCAGTGATTATCACTTTTGCGATTAATTGAATAATCGAGAAATGTGTTTTTTTAATAATATTTTTATTTTTTTTATATATTAACAGATCAACGTGAACAAATTATAATCGATTGTTTTATAATAAACTATATCTATTAGTCTGATTAACCACTTCAGCCCTAGTTTATACGTTGCCATTCAATGGTGTCATTTAAAAACAACATCAATTAAATGTATTAGTTTCATTAGACAGAACGCTGCGTCTCGTGTGACGAGCATCTACTCTTAACTGCACTGAACTGCACTCACAACCTCTGGTCCATTCCTGACCTTTTGAATAGTGAACCCTGACATTTCACAAGTTAATTTTATCCCCTGCTTCATCCCCTCTTTCTCTATTCGGCATACAATGTTTCCATATACTGTATGATGCCATGAATTTGGTATATAGCTTTGAATTGAATCACAAATCAGTTTTTTTTTCTTCATTCGCATTACAAATGTAAACAAATGAAACACACACACACACACACACACACACACACACACACACACACACACACACACACACACACACACACACACACACACACACACACACACACACACACACACACACACACACACACACACACACACACACCTATCTATCTATCTATCCATCTAGCTAACTAATATACAAATTGTTTCTGCAGGTCAGCTCACATGCTGTCCAGGTACAGACCTCGTGCTCCTATCGTTGCTGTGACCCGCTGTGGTCAGACTGCCCGCCAGTGCCACTTGTACCGTGGCATCTACCCAGTGCTGTACACCAAGCCCGCCAACGATGTCTGGGCAGAGGACGTTGACCTGCGTGTGAACTTTGCCATGGAAGTTGGTGAGTAATCCGACCAGTCGTTTATGGGTTTAATCCATTTCCTCCCTTGAATATGAACCCCTCCTTTCCCTTTTAGACAACAAAACAGTTGACTCCTTGTACATCTTAATAATCGTTTTGATAGCATCTTTGTTTGACTCTGTCTCTTAATACCCTTTTCCTTGTATCCACAGGCAAGGGCCACAAGTTCTTCAAGTCCGGCGATGTGGTCATTGTCGTGACCGGCTGGCGCCCAGGCTCCGGTTACACCAACACCATGCGTGTTGTGCTTGTACCATAAACACCATCAAGGGACATTTGTAACCACTGCCCCCCCATCCCCTCTCCTGCAATCCCCCCATACACACCAACCTCCCAACCACCCTAACTTAGAGATCTATGTCATCTCAAATGTTAAGTAAGCCACATCATGAAAGGACTTTGCACGGTGTCATTCACCAACCCTTTACACTTTACTGTATTCCCTGCGCCCAGGTGCTCCATCCAGTACCGCCCAAGTCATACTTGCCAGAGGCTTTGGTTTGGTTTGACAAAAAGCCTTTCTTTATGCAAAGTCCTCTGTCACTTATTATTTGCACGTCGCTCTTCTTTATAAGAAAGGAGTCAGACGAGCACGTTCCAGTAAAATTGTCTGTTCATTTGTAGTTTGAATAATAAGTGCAGCTCTGCATTGTTATTGACTTCTTCTGAGACAGACGGCATCAGGCTGACATGAAAGGTGTGGTATCACGCTGTTATCTGGATTGTGACGTGATCTGGTATGACTTCCATTAAACTGAACACCTGGATCAACTGAGTGTGTTAGTTTTCTCTCTTATTCACAGTTGCACTACACCAAACAAGTTGTTCTACGAGAATTCATTTTGTATTTCCTGCATTAGTCTCGTATCCATATGTTCAAAATGTGAAATGCATTCTATTCACACATATGCCTATTTTGACCACTTTCAATTTTCCGTCCCTATTTTGGATATTAGTCCAAAATAGTCCATATTAGTCTCCATTGCTATCTGTGGAGCATTGCATCCACACTTGAAACTAGTTTAATAGTCTATATAATACAAAAGAATGAAAAGAATATTCATAAAATAAAATCCAAATCAAGCTGTTACAAGAATGGCTGGAAAATATTGACCACTCCATTCTGTAAAAGAAAACAAAAGGATGCCTGCACATCAATGCCCCCTTCTGTTCCACAGAACACATTACACCATCTGGTGGCAAACAGATGGTTACTGATATCAAGGCTCTGTGGCCATTAGCTAATATCACTGAGAGAATACTGTGTGTCCATAGCATGAGACATAGGAATTATTTCTCACATGTAATGGCCTGGCCCAGCTGCTCAATGTAAGTTAAATTAGACAAACAAGATTCTACTGTGTATATTTCCTCATCACTCAACCAACATACGTACCTACATGCAGAGGCCAAATAACTTATTTTGTGGAGAATACACAAAACAAAACAGCACACAATAATCCTTACTGTTGTGTATGGTAGCACTAGACAACGCTAGTGTTACAAATTATTCATAATCCGGCTTAAGCGCTGCAACTTTAACATAGTTTTACCCGAGTCCCCTCACACCACCATATGCACTTTTAAACACCAACAACACGGAGGCTAAATTACCATATGTGTTTTTTTTATTGCATTTAATTCAAAACATACATTTATGATGGAATCTGTAAAACTGTTGGTTAAAAAGGTAGCATAATGCAAAAGGAATAGATAGATAGATATGAATGAAACCCCACCCCCACCACAACACTTAACCTCAACCTTGAGTAGAATACACTCAAGGTAATACAATATTCAATCTGTGTCCTTGTGGCAGGTGTGTGTGTGTGTGTGTGTGTGTGTGTGTGTGTGTGTGTGTGTGTGTGTGTGTGTGTGTGTGTGTGTGTGTGTGTGTGTGTGTGTGTGTGTGTGTGCGTGCGTGTGTGCGTAGGCACGCACATTTGTTAGTTCGTTAATTTGTGTGCGTGGGTGCGTGTGGGTGATTGGGTGGGTGTGCGTGCACTCGTGTGTGGGTGGCATGGGGAGATGCAGGGTGCATGGGATAGGCGGGTTGGGGGAGAATAGTAATGAGGGATTGATCCAGCCCAGTGGCAGTGACTGGCTAGTTGATGTTGATGTTATCTCCATTTCCCCGTAGGGTCAGAGTCAGTCAGACTGGGGCACGAAAGCCTCAGTGGCTCTGGGCCTCAGCTTCCGTAACTAGGCAACTGGAGCCTCTGGACTCTCAGACCCTCTGAGATGTGTGACCCTCACAGCTAGTCGAGAGGCGCAGAAAATCGGTATGACCTAAAATAGATGGAATTATAAACAAGAAGCAGGATTTAAGATCCCTACAGGTCTGATAAGTCTGGTTCAGTGAACAAAAGAAACAAAGGAAACAAAAAGAGAAAGCTATCAGTCCAAGACTGCTTTTTCCTTATTGGTTCAGCATAGCATCGCAAGCAGCAGTTGTTCAACGGAAGTCAAATTGTATGATCAATACAATGAAAGAGGTATAATATGCAGCAATATGATACTTGACAGTCTCTCGTTCACTGTGTGTCCAAGTAACCACTTTGTTAGCCCTTTGATTGGTGCAATAAACATTCAGATCAAGCTTAGTGCATCGCTGGCTTCAGGATGTTTGATTATCCACAATCGCTATATTTACCCAGCTTGAAATCTATTCTATTTACCGACAAATCATTTCACTCCTGCACGTTCGCTGCTGGAGAGGACAGTGCTTCAATTCACAGTACCTTTGTGCACCCATAAAAACAAACACAACAAAACAAACAAAAAACAACAAAACCATAGATTATTGCATAAGGGTGCTAATGGCACACACAACCTTTGCCCGGGGTATTTATGTGTACCTTCATTATTCTCAGAATAAAATGTGTTGGCATTAATTGTGCAGGTCTCCAAATCCCAGAGCTGCAGTGGAGGACAAGATGGAACTGTGTGCATTGTCTCTCTAGCGACAGCCATCGTCTGCAAGCTCCTGTTCAGATTAGTTACATAATTGGAATCCATGTCGTTCTGTGGTCTTTCTGTCCAGTACATTCACATCTGATGCAGGGACTCATTCTTAGATGAAAAACTAGAGAACACACACCTGATCTGGTAAACAGGTGCAGGATAGACAGAGAATCAAAGAAAAAAAGTCCACACACTTAACCACTTCAACCCTGTTATCCAAATTTGGGCATTTCATTATAGTTGAAAATAGAAAATAAAAAAGGTTACCCAAGCCCACAACACGCCACTGTGCGACGTGTTGTGACCTTGTACTTTGGCTGTTTTTGAGATAATTTAGAACATTTTTGTGGTTAACGGATAAAAGTAGTTACACATGCTGCCGAGGTGTTTTTATTGAAGAGAGATCAACATGTTATCTCTCGTCAATAAACACACTGTGTGAGCAAGCTTAACAGTGTGCAGATTCATTCTTAGAAACCTATTCTAATGACATACTGATGTTACATTAGATTCATTACTTCAATGTGTTTAATGTGAACTGATTTGGGGTCATATTTTTAACCCATTTTGGGTATTTCTAAGACATTAACTTGGAAGACATACCATTGTCTAAAGCCTAATTTATACTCCATCCAGTGAAAGAACTGATATTCAACTGAAAGGCAACATATTTTTCAGTCAAAAATCTGTTCTGTTCATCGAGCGACACAGTTTTGTGACAAAGTATAAATTACCCCAACAGTAGCTGTTCTCACACGGTCTATTTTCTCACTAAATCTCTTTTTGGGTAACCTTTCACATTCACACAAATCACAATACGCTCTAAAATGACAAAGGATATAAAAAATAGGAAAGTGATTTTAGTTTTTTGTTCAAAACTGGATACAATTATTTCGAGAGTTTCAACTAAAATAATGTAGCTCAAAGTTTACGCAAAGAAATGGTCAGGATGAGAGGTTTGTTTAAAGAAAGGACTATGTAACAAAGACCAAATTACAGAGTTGGGGTTATAATATAATACATATATTGACTGATATTGTCATGAAGTTATACATCATCTTCCTCAATTCAATACCATATTCAAAGTAGTAATGTCCTCTAGAAAAATACCCAAGATTGTCTGTTACTACCTACTATCCATTCACGCTGAATACAAAAGATCTCTGACCTCCCCAGATGAGCATAATCCCACACCCACGAATGATGTCCTGGAGGAAGTCATCTTCCTACAGTTCTGGCATCAAAGGAGGGTGTGTTTTGACCTCACAAGTTGGACGGGAGTGTGGAGTGTTTGTGTTCTGTCCCTAACATCTTAGAGGGAGATCTATGATGAGGGGACTGAGTGCCCATGGGCGGGTTGTGAGGTTCGGGCCCCGCGTGCGTCCGACTCAGGGGCGAGGCTTGGCCTGGGATAGAGCTGAAGGGTTTACTCACAGACACGGAGGAGGAGAAAGGACTTAACGTGCCCCCTGAACCATCAGAGGAGCTGCTCATTAGCAGATGTGCTTCCTGGGGAATGGAGCTCTGAGAGCCTGAGATAGTCTTTATTTCCTGGGTAAAGAGATCCGCTGTGCCCTCGGCCCTCTCACTGGAGGGACTGGCCACCCTGATAGGGCACAAGGTCGGTGGGGTCAGGGAAGAGTAGGAGCTCACGTTGGGGAGTACACTGCCGTACACAATCCTACCCGTTGCGGGGCTCTGGAGGTTGGGACTGGCAACTGGAGGTGTGCAGCTAGGTGAACCTTCTACTGAGCCATACTGGGCAAGGGAGGCCAGGGCAGAGTGCTCTGGAAGAACTTGTGGCAGGAATACAGATTGGATCCCAGCCAGACTGTGGTGCACCAGGGAGGAAGAAGCCCCAAATCCCGTCGCCAGCTGCTCTGGCTGATATCCACCGGAGGACTGGGTGCTGGAGATGAAGGGACAATGGTGCAGAAAGCTCGGACCGCTGCTTGTCCTGGACACTCGGCCATGACTGGACTCCATCTGCTGAGTGTTGGCATAAGAGGACTGCTGGAACTGGCTTTGTATGGGGCTGACTGTGCTGGCAATCAGAGGGCTAATACTAGGAGCCAAGGGGACTGGGAATCTCCCAATGAGCCTCCCTGCTGCCCCCTGCTGGAGACAACCTGCTGAGTGGCCCTGAGGTAGATGTGATGACTGAGACAGAGGCTGTGAGCTGCTGGTGAAAACAGGTTGAGAGGTTAGCATGGGGGACATGGGGACAGAGGAGAGATGCTGTGTCCTGAGGGACGCCAATATGGGAGTGTCAATCCCAGAGTGGAACTTGGTGGAGCTTTCAGGAGAGCCGGGCACAGAACCACAGCCACTGGCGGTACTTGCCCTGACGTGGACTCTTCTCGGAAGGCCGCATGGGTCCTGGAATGAACCAGAAACTGACGCCAGCGGGTGGTGGAACAGGATGGGAGGCAGCTGAGGGTGGTGAGCCAGAGCCAGGGCCAGCGGTGTGGTGGCAGCAGCTGCCTGGAGGGGTGCCTGCACCAGCGGAGCCCAAATGACCGGGGTTGGTGAGGACGGAATAGGGACAGGGCTCAGGCTCTGGTCAGCAGTGGTCTGGATCAGCCGGGTGCAGTGGGCCATGTCTCGGTCATGCTGCACTATTCTCTGGATGATCTCATTCTCTTGGAGGTCGAGGGTGCCCGAACTCTGGTGATGCTGAACTTTGTGCTGCAGCACAGAGTTTCTCTTTCCTGTTAAAAGAAAGGAAAAACTGGGCAAATGCATCTTCACCACAATTGTGGTTCTTATTTGTGCAGTGTGTTCCTCAACCAGTGGATTGTGGCCAAGACTGTCTAACAGGGAATATTGAGTTATCTTGGCTATGGGAAAAGTCACAATTTGTGTTACAGGCAAACTGTTGAGGAACACCGTACAAGGGAATGCTAGTCGGCATATAGTAGTAAATATATATTTATCACATACCTTTATTTTCCTCTTGTGAGGAGATGATAAAAGGCTTTTCAGCCAGTATGATAACCTTGTGCATGTTACAAACTATGTTTGTAACACGCACACACATGGAGTTTATTTTACAGCATGACACCTAATTATTATTAAGCCGTCTCAAATATGGAGTTCCACACAGCTCCAGTCTGGCCTCCAAATACTGACTGCACAGGGAAGCGATGCTGTTATTAGATCCTGACCAGATCCTGATCAGATTGAGCATCTAAATGCACAAACACGATAGATTACCATCAACCCCTCACCCTTTGTCTCCTCCTGGCTAAGTTCACATGTGTGAAGTGCTACTACAGTCTGAAATGGTCGATACGGTGAAGAGGGTTGTCATTTCTCAGCGGAGGGCTCACCTATGCGGTCGAGGCGGTCGAGTGCCACGGTCTCGAAGGCCCTCCTCATCATGGGGTATTCCTCCAGCACCTCGTTAAAGTTGTCCACAGACAGCGAGTAGAGGCGGCAATAGTTATCTGCTCTCACGCTGGCCGTTCGCCTCCCCCGTGTCAGCAAGCAAATCTCTGCAGAGCCAAGAGAATGAAAACAAAGCACAGTGCATCACTTAAACCATTATTATTACTGTTTCTTTTAAAACATACTGCATGGACATGCTGTAAGTAAGAGATTAACACTGAGGATTAAATAAATAGGGATCATCATGTTCTGTGTACAAAATGTTATCCTGAATGTGAGTGGCAAATACGGTAGTTTTTCTTTTCTTTTTTCTCTCTGTTCTTTTTGGTTATGCATTGCAGCCTTATTTGGATCTTTTCCGAACTATTAAAAAAAATAAAGGATTTTTTTTTATTACGAATTCAAGATTATGAAAATCTATTGCTTTTGTTTGTCTTGTAGGTGAAAAAGTTAATCAGTCAACTTAAATGCTCAAAAAAACAATGCATCACATTCCAATATACTCAGCAACAATAAGTCACAATATGACCGGTAGAATAAAACAGGACCAGGCAGGGAACAGCAATAATACTACGGCTTTCAAATCCGTTCCAAAGCACCTGATATGACCTGCATAAAACCTTGTTATAATGGCTTTTATGAGGTGTTCACATTGTAAGTGAAAAAGGTAATCAATTGTCGGGTTTAACAAACAGTCTTTTGTTACAGCAGTGATAATAGATAAGAACAATGAACATTGATGAAGAAACATTGGGTACCCAGAGAGAGTGAACAGTTGAACTCACCACCAAAATAGGAACCATCACACAACTTGGTGTCCTTGCTGTTCTTGGTGATGACACTGACCACCCCATGCTGGATGAAGTACATCTTCTGGCCGATGGTGCCCTCTCTGATGATGTAGTCTCTTGGCTGGAAGACCTCGAAGTGCAGCTTCGTCAGCATGGAGGTCACAAAGTTGGGGTCGGCGTTGGCAAAGAGAGGCATGGAGGCCACCAGCTTGCGACAATTGAAGTTGACGATCTCCTACAAAGAGACAGACAGCTGTTTACTGGCTATGTTATAATATTCTACACTCATATAAAAGCTGTTAATACAGCCTAGCTCTTTGCTCACTGAGTTGCCAGTCATTACTAGACAAAGGACTATAAGCATATTATTGTGTAATAAACAGGACTTTGGATTACATGTGGCTCAGCCAGTTATTAATTCATGACCAAAGTCAGCTACTTCCTCATTACTGTAGATATTCAGATATTTACAATCCAGAACCATTCCACCCGATATAAGGTTAATAATGTCACACAAATAATAAATTAATTCTTCTCAAGAAAGTCAGCTGAGAAATCATCAGTAAGGATTAGGATGTCTCAGGGAGATTATCATCATAATGAGATGTGACCTCTCGCAGTGGCTCGTTGAGTTCCTCTAGGATGCTCTCTTCGTCAAAAATCTTGCCCTGGTATCGGTGTTCGTAATAGTCGTGGATCCTCTGACGCATGCCAGTAGGGAGTTTGTGGAAAGACATGTACTGCTCCACCTGTTTATACTGCGAAGCCAAAGAGAGAGGAGTTATTTCCTTCATAAAGAACACGCTTATCTCTGAGATCATTATTTGTGTACATGTAGACAAAGTAATATTCCTCATTAGGTTAGCACACACCAGGCTTTGTACAGGTCCCTATAGTGCACCAGCCATCTAAAAACTGCTCACACTGCAATATTCCACCTCTGCTCCATCTGATAAATAGTTTGTGCTCAATAGGTTGCAGCTAATCAAATTAACTACAGTGTCCTTCAGGAGCAGACAATGTACCAGCAACAAGGGCCTCATAAATGGTTTTGTCGTGTTGTTTTTTCCTATATTTCTGTCTCCATTTGACTATTTTGTCTTCCTCTTGACAGTCCACCACCACCTGCCACTTTGATCTCTTTTGTTTTTCGTTGACCAGAATGTCTAGAGTAAATGTCCCCTGCATTTTTCTCTGTACTCCAAATCTCTTCACTGAAAATAGCAGATCTACTGTACAAGCTCACAATGTGTTGCAACATGACACATTGTGAGCTTGTACAGCAGATCTGCTGATTTTAGCAGAATGTTCGCCCCAGAAGAGGGATGCTAATGTATTTTTTGTGTGTGTGTGTCTCAAATAAAGTAACGAATGCATTTAGTCACAAACCAACGTCATCGTGATGAGCTCAGCTCTGTAGCACTTTCCATTCTGATAATATTATCTCATACCATATGCAGCACAGAGAGCACACACTTGGGATAAGCCACATATATACCTTTTCCTGGTACTGCCTCCGAGACGAGTCCAAGGATTGTATGAGTGCGGTTGCGTGTCCGACAAACATGGCAAAGCAGGTAGCTCCCACTATCATGCTGAGGATGGTCAGCCACACATCGGCCATGCCTATGGGGGGGTACAGGCCGTATCCGATGCACAGCATGTGACTCATGGCCTTAAACAAGGCGTAGGAGTACTGCTCCTGCCAAGTGTCATTCTGTAGGTGATAAACAGGACATGAGGAGTGACAGCGTGCGTCTCTGACTATCTACATTACAGTGGTTCCCAAATGGTGTGCCGAGGCACACTGGTGTGCCGTGAAGTCTTGGGATCTTGGGACAACCATACATTATTATTGAATCAAATATTGTATATACAACTATAGAAAATGTTATGAATCATTTTTAAATTATATCAGTACTTTATGTGCACTCATTTCCCAATAGAGAAGCACATTTTTTTAATTTAAAATGTAAAATTAATTAAAGGTAGGGTAAGTGATATTTTTTGGTTGTTGTTAAAGGGTTAAAGTACTATATTCTGATAGTAATCATTGCTACAGAGCGTTTGTTCGGTCACAGGGGTCTCTCCAGCTCTTTAGTAAACAGAATATAAATACATTTTCAGGTAGGTGACAACATTTAAGCCAATCAGGAGAGAGCACTGAAAATGCATTTTCTGTTTAATAAAGAGCTGGAGAGACATGGAAGACTCCTTTTACTGAACAAACACTCTATAGCAATGAGTACTATCAGAATATAGAGCTATTTAACACTTACTTTAACAAAAGTAAATCACTTACCCTACCTTTAATACATTACCGTAATTAATTAATTATTTTAATTGTCTCACACAACTACAAAAATAGCTGATCTACAAGCTTGTCTGAAGCGGACATGAGCTACGAGAGGCACTACCGAGCAAATCATCATCCCCCCTAGTCTCGGTACCCCTGAGACGTTCTCTTTGACAGAAATACCTGGCGGGTCCGACCGTTCCGAGGTTGCCGGATTTGACCCGGGGCGAGTGTGTTTTGAGTGGGACTTGCTCATTGATGTGCCTTGTGCGCAAATAAAAACAATATACAATACAATCTACAATATAGAACCCAGCCAAATGAGCTAATGTTGGTCATATGTTGATGCTCTGTTTTTAACCTTGTACAGCACTTTGGTTGTAGGTTGTTTTAAATGTGCTTTATACATTAAGTTTGATTTAATTTGACTTTAATATCGTTTTTTCTTGTTAAAAGCTTATTTCAACTCATGTCTGAATGTTAAGGACCGTGAAACAGTGACACTGATATATGTGCTACATAGATGTAGTAGATGGCTCATTATATTATGATAGTGTAGTTTGGGGGTGTATGCAGAGACACAGGTTGTGTCATGGATAAACAACCACTTACCACCATCTTGTTTCTGGTGACCCAGCAGTCCGAAGGGAAGTCCTGCAGCATGGGAACCAGGAACTGCAAACATCCATCCCAGTGACACAGCAGCAGCATCATAGCAATCAGGTTCATGATGCGGACCATGGCGCTGGCCAGATCATAGGTCATATGAAAAACCTGTGACACAGAGATTACGGGCATTATGCAATCACTGGATCTGAAGCGTGCAAGAGGTGCTGCAGTACGTGAGACAGTCAGTCAGAATTCACCCTACAGACCACATTGTTCTTAATCTGCCAGACCACCATACTGCCACATGCAATCGTGTGCAGTGTAATCATCTACAAACATCACTAATGGCCCACAGGGGATGTAGCCGTGGTAGGAATTACAACGAAGATCAAAACCTTGAACCTTGAAAGGGAAATAACCATTCTTAAACAAAGTGAGCCGAGTGATTGTGGGTCTGAGGGAGCAGGGAGGGCATCGGCATCCTGTGTTCAACATCCTTAGTGTTCACTTCATTCTTGTCAGTGTAACAATTGGCCAAAATGGACCCTTGTCGAGAGTTAAATCAATACTGAGGATTTGACGGTGTCACAGATCTGATTTAGCCTTTTGGGGCTATGATACTGCTAAAAAGAAGTTCAATGTCACAAACTTTTGACCTACTGATGAATTCTGAATGAAAACACATGTCTGGTACCACAAATGGTGTTACTGGGGATGTCTCCTCTGATAAGCATATGAGAGCCTTGGCCAGACAGCAGTTGGGGGTTAAAACAAATTAATTAGATCCACAACGCACTGTGATGTGTCATATTGTGAGCTTGTAGTTTGGCTATTTTTGCTACAGTATGTATACAGGTGTGCCTTGAGATTTTGACATCTCTTGCCCAAAAGGTTTGAGTAGGTACAAGCCATGAATACATTTCAAATCAAATTGTTTTTTTTAATTGTTTGTTATTTTAATTACTTAGTCATGATGACTTTATAATTGTGCACATTTTCTGCTGCTTCTACAAATAATGCAACAAGTTCAAAGTTGGTAAGTCCCTTTCATACTGTAGGGGCGATTCAGTCTATGAACGTTGTTGTTTTGCTGTTGTGTTGTGACAGGGCCCAACAACAAAGTTGTGGAGTGGGCCCTCCAAAACGTTGTAGCACACCTCATTCCTGCTGTATGGGGCTTACCTCCTCCCACTGGTGGATGTAACGGATGAGCCTGGACAGCCTCAGCAGCCTCAGCAGGCTAAGGATCTTCGTGAAGCGAACAATTCGCAGGGCGCGCGCCGTCTTGTAGAAGTCTGAGTCTATGCGTGTCTCCACGATGAGGAAGATGTAATCCACAGGGATTGAGGAGATGAAGTCCACCACAAACCAGCTCTTCAGGTACTTGATCTTGATCCTCTGTGGGTCCAAGATGATCTCTGTGTTGTCCTCCTTCACGATACCAGTGCGGAAGTTGAGCACCAGGTCCATGAGGAAGAAGGTGTCGGAGACCACGTTGAAAACGATCCAGGGCGGTGTGTGCTCGTCCTTGAAGAAGGTGATGCCAACAGGGATTATGATGAGGTTTCCCACCATCAACAGCAGCATGATCAAGTCCCAGTAGAACCTGCAACACCCAGGAATACACTGCTAGATTAGATTGTAGTCTACGCAGCCCCCAACATTGGGAAATCACACAAAAATTTCTATTTTGAAGATGCAGTACCTCAATTAGTGTCCATCTGTGAGTCCGTGTTTAGAACCTCCACTTATCCAAACTTGATTTAAATTCATTCATTCACACAATAATTTAAAGCAGCACTATGTAACTTTCCTCTTCTACCCTGGATTTGAACCTGGTTTCCTGCTTAAGTGTGTGTCAGATCCTGTGTCTAGGTGAGACATGACCTTCGTCACGATCTAAATGTCTCAATAGAAGAGCAGGGAGACAAAATACAACCACCCCAATTGTATAAGTTATATTGTATTAACATACTCTACCATACAGATTGGACAAAAAATTACATTTCATTAATTTAAAAAAAAGTTACATAGTGAGGCTTTAAGACAACATAAAATAGTATTTTGTGTATTTTAGTGTATTTAAAGAAACATCCAGCGCCAGACGAAAATATTGAGTTTGAGATTTACAATCCACCGGGCTACAAAAACATGACATACATAGTCTACTCTATACTATATATATACAGTATAAAGCTCAAAGTGACACATTCATAAATTGCTCAGACTGCTTAACGTCACATCAACAAGAGTAGGCCTACGAACAATTGCTCATATGGTACACAGATACAATCAAGTTGTTTTAATAGTGCAAAATGCAAAAACAACTAGAAAAAGCGCTCCTCGGAGCACAGGTCTCCGCCAGGTCAGGTAGGTTATTGTGGGGCAGCAATGTTCAGAATTTGCCAATCAGGATGGAATATGAAAAATCGGACAGAACCATCTTGATCACTTGACTATATGGGTACCGATTTGCATGATTGGACAACATTTGTAGGAGTAATATAAAAAAAGAAAAGTGTTGCAAAAATCGGCCTCCTGGTGGTGCTATAATAGGGCAATGTTAAAAGAGTGCTATTTGTTCTTCAACGTAGTGCGAATGTGCGTGCAAAGTGTCACCGCAATCGGACGCTGTGTTCATGATTTGTGGCATTTTGTTCAAAATGGGCCACTCCTGCAAACTTTAGATGTCAATGTTAGCCAATCAGGATGGAATATGAAAAATTAAACAGATCCATCTTGATCACATGACTATAGAGATCATGTGTACCGCTTTGCGTGAAATTTGGATAAATTCTGAAGGATTAAATCAAAACATTTGTTTTACATAAGTCGGCCTCCTGGTGGCGCTACGAAAGGCAAATGTGAAAAAAGCAGGGCAGATGTTTTTCCTTGGCCTCTAGGGAGTATGCGTGCAAAGTTTCACGCAGATCGGTGCAGCTATACTTCAAAACACAAATCGGCCTTTTATAGCGCCACCATGTGGCTGATTTGAAACATTTCAAGTGGCATTTATTTCTCGGCCTAGTGGGAATGTGCGTGTGAAATCTCACGGAAATCACAAGCTGCGTTCATGATTTGAGGCATTTTGTTGAAAACGGAGCAATCCTGCAAACTTTGGAAGCCAACCTTAGCCAATCAGGATAGAATATGGAAAATTGGACAGATCTGTGTTGATCACATGACTATAGAGATACTGTGTACTGAATTGCGTGATGTTTGGATAAAATCTGTAGGAGTACTGTCAAAACATGTGTTTTGCAAAAAGCGGCCTCCTGGTGGCGCTATAACAGGCCCATGTGTAAAATTTGGGGCAGAGGTTCTGCTCTGGCATCCAGGGAGTGTGTGTGCATAGTTTCTCTGCGATCAAGCCAACGGTGCCAGAGATTAGCTGTACACAAAATGACAGAATGACGGACGGACACACGGACACACGGACACACGGACACACGGACACACGGACGGACGGACAGGGGGTAAAACATACTCTCGCCACCATGCCTTTCGGCCTGGCGGAGACAATAACACAACTCAACTCATATCCTTCTGATATGTAGGCTATGCTATGCACCCTCTTCAGCACCATGGACAGCGAAGCAGGTCAGAGTTGAGAGAAGAAAAAATATACGACCTTTTCATTTTAAATGGATTAAACACAGCAAAAAGGCCACCTATAATTATTCAAGTCGACCAATTGCTTTTTAAAAATAACGTTATGTGCAGATAACAGCATCAGGCATTTGTTTAACGTTTGCTTTATTCAATAATCAGTACAACTGCAATCGCCTGGTTGTTGAACTGAATCTCCTAAACAATCGTCCTTTTCAGTTCTCAGTTCTCACATGTTACCATAGAGGCTCTGAATTTGAGTCCAGGTTTCAATGCAATCAACTGTTGGGTATAGCGCCAAAAGTATAGTCTACGGGAGAAGTTGAACTAATTTGAGTGAAGTCTATTTTTTCCGAGTCTGACTCGTGTTGCTGCATTGGGTCACTGTCTGTCACGTTAACGTGGAACCGAAGCGTGGCAATATCCTATATTCAAATTGGCTAATGGGAGGGCCGGCGGGTGGCCGGGCTGGCTGGCGGACAGACCTCTGACGTCACTCTGACTCAGACATAACCATAGGAGTTCCAAATGCATCTACAGCCAAATATGGAGTGTGTTGTCTAACTTCAATGTGTCGTCATTGGATGAGCCGCAAACAAATCAGTCAGCTCCATATATGGGCACAAAAGGGGGCATGCCCATATATGGGCATATACTAATGACATCAGTGATTTCCATATATGGGCATAAAAGGGACAAGGACTGACAGATACAGAGATCCGGTTGTCCAAAGCCACAGATCGGACCACTATGCCCATTATGGTCATGTGCATATATGGGACCGACCGACTTCAAAGTCGGTGTGCACAGCGGCAAGGACTCAAGGGAGTGCTGTGCCCGCCGAGTTGCTCGAACATCCAGTTGTCCAGAACCGTCAATCCAACCAATATTCCCATATATGGGCATTCCAATATATGGGCATAGACTGATGACATCAGAGATCTCCATATATGGGCACAAACTACTCTGTACTCTGACAAAGCCCCCAACACTATGACTCGGTCGGATCGGCAGTGCAACGTACGGTGTGAGCCTCTAGTGTTTAAAAACAGTCCTAAAGTAGGCTACATCATACACACGAACAACAGATGTATACAAGTAGGCTACTGAACCATTGTAGGGTTACTTTAAATAATAATAATATAATTAATTATATAAAATACAATCCACCTCAATGCACCCTTCTAGTTCTTCAGCTCACTTCCTATGTTGCCTGATTGTTAATGTTATCTTGTGTTTCATGTCTTGACTCACTAGCCTCTGTATTCATATAATGTGTTGTTTCAGGCTACCTGAGTCCTGTCTCAGGCCCTATATTTACAGTTTGTTCTGTTGTTCAGCTGACTCGAGTCCCGTCTGTGGAACCTGTTCTACCTGCCTGACCTGCGTGTTAGATGACCCTTGCCTGTAATTGGACTTTGGATTTCCTACTGCTCCCTATTTGGATTCTTTTGCCTGTATTGGACTGCCTTCCTGGTTTTGACCAATGCCTGCTTCACCAATCACCATTCTCTAAGACTTTTACCTCCTGCCTTATTATTAAATCCTTTGAATTGCACCTGCTCAGCCTCGGTTATCTGCGTTTAGGTCCTTTCCCTTTGTTCCTGCTACACCACCAGCAGACTCTGACTCAGACTTTCTTTTTCTGAGATCTTTTATCACATTTTCAATGCGTCACAACTCGCAATGTGACACATTGAAGCTTGTAGATCAGCTATTCTCACTATTTTACATAAAGCAAAGTATATACAGCTTAAGTGGTTCATGAAAGCTAAATAACTTGATTTGCTAAGCATTTTCATAAAGTGTTATAGCCTAATACAATTAAAGTACATTTATTTGTTACCAATTGTCTGCAACTGTAGATCGAGTGATGATAAATGGATTAAGTCCTATAGTATCTGTGAATAGTGTTACACTGTATAAGACTGCCACACATATAACATACAACTCTGTTGTACTAAATTTGTGATTAAAATGTTGTATCGACTAAATCTTCAAAATAAATGGTGTTTCAAAAGGGTCCATATATCAAAGCCTTTAAAAATACACATTAGTAACTTGCCTTCACAAGGGTTAGGCATAACATGGAAGGCATTTATGTACCAATTGCATAATACTTGTGTGCACATGCGCGTGTACACGTGCAAGAATGTATTGTGTAGTGCGTGAGAGAGAACTCGCAACTGTGTTTGTGAGTTCCTGTCCATTGCAGTGTTATAATTAAGCTCTGTCACCTGCCACTTACCTCATAAGCATCATGCATGCATTACAGCAGTGAGGATTGTTCTGGCCTGTGCCATAGCATAACCACACCATAAATAGCCTTAATAATCCTTAAGAACTGATAACAATGCTGTTTTAAAAAATATTACTGAAAGGTTCACATTAACAGGACCATACAAAGCATTACATTTGAAAACAGCAAAAAGTTAGGAACATTTGTGTACTTGATTCTGTAGCAAAACCCTGTTTGTGTGTGTGTGTGTGTGTGTGTGTGTGTGTGTGTGTGTGTGTGTGTGTGTGTGTGTGTGTGTGTGTGTGTGTGTGTGTGTGTGTGTGTGTGTGTGTGTGTGTGTGTGTGTGTGTGTGTGTGTGTGTGTGTGTGTGCACTGTGTTTCAGAGGCTGTAACACAGTGCAACATATTGTAATCACTTATACAGCAGCAGAGGATCACAAAACAGGCAAAGCAGTGAGAGGGCAGGACGGCCATTTGTTCTAATCAGCTTTATGTTCTCTGCCAAACAAAGCATTTGAATTTCTCTGTTCATCTGCCTGTTGGCTCTGCGTGGTGACACACTGGTCTTAATAGCACTTCCCCTGTCCAGCTAAATCCACCGTTATCTCTCGGGATTCCATGTCATCTCCAGGAGTCAGCTCCCATCAGCCAGATGTTGAGTAGTTAGCATTACTGCTGTGTGCACGTAACTGTGCCTGCATGAACACTGGAACAGCTGGACCAAAAAAGGGACAGCACGTTTAGCCCGCTACTGGCAACACAATAGCCCAACTGTACGCACACAGCATCCATAAAACCTCATTACCCTTTCAACAGAAGTTATATGCAGTGTGTAACAATACGAACAATGGCCAGGTTTCTACTTAAATCTAAAACATATGGGATAAAATAATAGACAAAATATATCCAAAACATAGGAGAACAATGTGTTTCGTATATTTTGAAACACATGTAAAGCATTGCAGTAATGCTTGTCTTGGTTTTATTATGGATCTGTTCATGGTTTCGTTGATCACTGGAAAAAGAGCACTGCTGTCATAGAATAAGCGTCAAGGTGCAACTACTGTACCCCAAAGTGCACAAGAGAGAGAGAAAGAGACAGCAGTAACCAACACAAAAAGGCTTAAAATTAGGAAAAGGGCTTAGATCAACCAGGACAGCTGAAAAGGGGATCACATTCCTACTGAAAATACTTATCACTTGCAGCTATAATGCAGTTGAAGCACGACATCCTACTACTAAAATCCTCAGAGTTAATTTAATTCAGAGAGTGTAAAAATGGACCACAATAGATTTTTACAAGTAAAATCCTCAGTGTTAACTAAACTCAGAAATGCATTTGGCTTAACACACACCTGTACTTATTTACTTATGCCTATCGCTCCTTTTGATGGAGCATAGCCCATTGACCACAGTCCTCTATCCTGGGCTTTCCTTTCCAGCTGTTTCCATGTCAACCCGCTCAGCTTGATGTCCTGTACTGTATTTAATATTTACACACTGAAGTGTTCCACTTCAATGTGCCTGGTGACCAATCAAACCTTTAACCACATGAACACTAGCATCACTATTCTGTGGTGAATTTTGGCAAAAATAGCTCATCTACAAGCTCAAAACATGTTACAACACATCGTGTTGTGAACTTGTAGATCAGGTACTTTCAGCAAAGATATTTGGTGAACCTAGAATAGAGTGGTGGGGGGCCAGTTGACTGGTGAGTCTATAATGTAATGGCAAAAAGTTCGTTTTTGTAGGAGTTTTGTCCCTTCAGCCATTGCTGCACTAAACAAACTGCCTCACTGATATGATGGTTTTGTGTATACATGGGGACTTCATGTATTGTCTTGGTGTTATGTTGTTGTGTGCCATGTTGTTTTGAGCTATATGGGTATGTGTTTTTTTGTTGGAACAGACTGTGAAGATGAATATGCCTGAGGGGCAGTGTTGTGTTCTAGTTTTTTTATGAAGGTATACTATGTTTATTCCCTGCCTCCCACACGCACGGCATGCGCGCGTCTATAATTAATTACATGTAAAAAATGTAAAAAACGCTGTTTTGAACAGTTTATGAAGGTGTACGGTGGCGACGAAAAAAAATCTCAAGGTGTACGGCGTACACAGCATCTGACGGTAGAACCCACCACTGCTGAGGGGACAATAAAGACTATTATTATTATTAACTAAGTACATAGGGTTTAAGTGGTTAATAGAGGACAGCGGTTACACCTGGTTCAAAATCACAGCATCCTGCACCACTACACCACAGGTGAATGGCACTGCTTAATGCACAATGTAAAGCACTTTGGACAAAGGTAATATAGAAATCCAGACCATTTACCACAACTACACGCGTAAGGGATTAAAGTCATCCCATAACTAAAGCTGTGGCGCTGAGTTGGTTTGGCACTAGGGATGCATGTTCTCTTGTACTTAATAGTTCCTTTCCCCTGTCTCATGAACCACGGTTCTGGGTCCTGACCCGACCGGGTGAGCACTGCTGTTCCAGAATACGATGACTTTCTCTTTATATAAGTTCTTAGGTCAGAGGATGCCCAAGTAAGCTGACATGGGCTCTGCAAATGAAACAAGGTAAGCAAGGTACAACCCCCTTGGCTGTCAGGTGTGACCCAAACAAAGCAACACATCATGACACCTCAAACAAACACAGCACACCGAGTTGACAGCTGGTCAGCTGGCCGTCCTGATTCCCTACAACATTTTCATTTCATTCTCTGCCATGTGTTGTTCTGAGCATGCCTCCCCAGTCCACACCATCTCTACTCCATTAGACTAATTGTACTGTAATAATCTCCACTGGATATGTGCTTGTAATATCTCCAATGGTCATGTTACCCTATTTTGATTACCCCATTTGATTACCCCAGGCCCCTAATGCTCTGTAATCCACTGCCCTCGCTAAATGATAAAAAGTGTAATTCCAGATGAGTGAAGGGGGAAAAAACTGCAGGGACATACATACATCAGTGTATGATGAGAGCAAGACCTCAAGGTTAAATATGAAAATCCTTTTCTGGTGGTGAAGTGAACACTGTTTTCTGTGCATCGCAACAGGAAACATAGAAGATGGAGATTGTCCCCCAAGCGAGCACGCACACGCACCCGCACGCGCGCACACACACACACACACACACACACACACACACACACACACACACACACACACACACACACACACACACACACACACACACACACACACACACACACACACTTGTGTGACTTCACTGACTTGTGAATTAGGGAATCATTGCTCGACTTTGCCTTTGTGTGTACAACAAACATGTCTACAAGGAAAGTTACACAGCTTTCATCTGTGATAGCTATAAAATAATATCTGAGTATTATCATAGACATACAGGTGTGTGCACACACACACACACACACACACACACACACACGCAGATGAAATGTTCTCATTTTGCCCAGGATGAGCAGCAGAACAAGGAAGATGATATTATGTTTTCTCAGTCAATGCAGATTTAAGAGGATTTTGCTGGCCATATCCTTTACAGCAAATGCCATGGCCCAATAAGAGTGAGCAAATCACTCTTTGGAAAATGCTATAAGGTCTAATCATTTTCACCAAACAAGGGGCCAATTAAAGAAAAAACTAATAGCCTAGGCTACTGCTTTGGCCTTTTCAACTTTTCGTGTGGCTACACTTGTTCTACAATAAAGGTCCTTGCACACTGGTGCGTCTTTTCGTTGCGTTTTATTTTTTTTCATTGTTTTTTCAATTTTTTTCATTGTTGTAAAAAAAACGCAACGAAAAGACGCACCAGTGTGCAAGGACCTTTAGACTCCTGATTTCAAGTTAAGGTCCCAACAGGAATGCATAATGACCAGAATATTTGAGCTGTGTATAAAGAGAAATTGTTTCTGCACACAAATTACCTAAAATCACTGTAGGGATGGATTATCCAGAATCCTGCCGACTTGACGCGTTCTCTCTCATGCTCTACGGCCGAGTGACTCCCTAACATACGCAAAGAGAACTTGTTGACTCCCGGCTGCAGCATCGCTCCAAACTGCCGGTGCATGAAGCCGGCTTGGTATACCAGCCTGTCGTCTTCTGGCATCATGTGTTCGGAGCCAGACTCCAACTTGACGAAACTGGACTGGTCGAATACATTCGTTCTCCCGTTTCCGCCACCGCCACTCCAGCCACCCATGGCTCCTTGTTCAAACCCGGGGCCGAGTTCATCTGCCTCGGGGAGGAGGCGCCGCTGTTCCACCGGGTCCGACCCGAGGGGATGTCGCTGTTCCACCGGGTCCGTCCCGAGGGGATGTCGCCCGGACCCGGTGATGGAGGAGACGCTGCCTCTGAACAAGCGACAGTCTCCATTCAGGTCGGTCCTCAGGGCGATGATGTCCGTCTCCAAGTCTCCACTCTGTCTCTCCTCGATGCTCCTGCAGCTGCTGGCCGGAGACAGAGAGGCCAGATGTTTTAGCCGAATACTTTTCCTCTTAGTGTCCTTGTCGCCGGTGTCTCCTTCGTCAATCGCGGAGGGTTTTTGCACAATGTTGTGCGGCAAGCTGTACAGCCGCTTGCGCATGGATGAATGAAACCTTGACATGTTGGAATGTAAAAACAGCAACGTTCTACGACTAACCCGTAAAAACAGACAGATGGATCATGAATCTCTACTACCTATTAACCCGGGGCTGGCGCTGGAGGAGGCGAGACAGTGACGGCGCTGCATCGGCAGGACAGAGTCAGACAGGTCGAATCTCATTTGACACTTGGAACCGGTCTCTCGTTCCCCGGTTTCAAACATTGACATGCGTCAACAGTAGGCTATAATACGTGCCCCTTCAATCCGACGGTCGTATAAAAACAGATCCATTCCAGGTAGCAGCAGTTCCACATAGGTGCACAGGAGAGTGCATCAGGATGCAGCATGCTGCTGGCTGACTGACTGTCGGGACGTGCAGTGGGAGAATGCTGCCTGGTGAGGTCCTCAATGACAAAGCATGATCATCTCCCCCTACCTACCTACCTACCTACCTATACCCACCCCTCAACAACCATCTGAGCCCTGTCTGTCAACAGCTCTCTCAGAGACTAGCCTATAGCGCTCAAACACTGTGACGATTACGACATTTAAGTTGACGATTAATTGTCACGGAAATAATTGCGATTTAATAACGATTTCATTCGTAATCAGAAATTGCACAGGGCAGATATGAGATATGTCAAATAACTTAAATCTACAAAGGAATTACTGACATATTTAATTTTATACTTAAAATACTTATACTTGTACTTAAAATAATTGCAGAAATAGCTGATCTACAATGACACATTGTGAGCTTGTAGATCTGCTATTTCTGCTATTTTTGGGTAAAATGTATGAACATTTTTCAACATGGAAAAGATTATGACGATTATGCAAGATAATTGCGATTATCTCAAATAATTGCGATTAGGCGATTATGTAATAATTGTGACAGGCCTAGTACATCACTGATCCATCATCATCCTCTTGCTCTTTAACAATATTAATGGAGAGCTAATCTGTTGGGTTGCCATCATAGGTTGCCATAGGAGCCAGGATGGCACATGCACTCACCCCACCCAGAAAGGATGATTTAAGGATGTATAGCCTAGACATTTTTTTCTTCTTTTTTGCTTTGATATAAAACAATATCAAATGCCAGTGTCCAGTTTTATTATTTCCCACTGCTGTGCTGAAGGCAGAGACTTGCAGATTTGCAAATATAAATATGGTTATAGCAGCTGAAGCTGAGTCAAATACAATTTGCATTTCTGTTAATTTGCCATTGGTATAAACAGGTGGAATTTAAATGTATATTAACGACTTTAAAGGCTATACTAATACAACTGACTAAACTTTGCAAATGACTTTTTTGAACTTTTTTATTTAGCTGGAAAAGTAACTAAATTAATTGTAGGCTATTATTGAAGAAATGCAAGAGGAAAAAACGTAAATTAATATGCATAAACTGTAAAAGAAGAAACACTAGCCTATAAACCACAAGACATTGAAGAATGCTGGATATAAGATTCTGAAATTACATATTGTGCAAACTTTTATCAATTACATTTTATCGCAGTGTTGAGAGTTCTTCTAAAATGTACATCTATTCTTATGAAATGATCTGCATCAAGTCAGGACTCAGGAGCCATGTTGCTATAGGTGTACAAACTCAAAGTACTCAACCCCAGTACTTGAGTCAAAGTGTTTACTCCTGGTGAAATATTACTACAACTACAAATGAAAGTTGCTCTGTGAAATTTGTAATTGGGTTAAAGTACTGGCAAGTAATTTGCTTTTAAAAATACTTAAAGGAGCACCATCATCCATTTTCAATATATCTTCATATAATGGTCCTCATTAACGCTCTTAATAAGATGGCACAATTTCTGTCTGATCGCTCTGCATCTCATTGGTGGGAATGGATAGTTCAGAAACCTGCCATATCATCGATGAGGATTCTAAGCTAATAGAAACTACAGCCTTTCTGTTCATGGAAAGTTAGCATGCTGAAATACAAAAGCCATTGTCCTTGCAGTAAAAAATAAAGAAATAAGCGGTTCATTTATAATGCAGCCTATGTGTCCCCTTCCTATAAATGTAGTGGAGTCAAAAGTACAATATTTATCTTTGAAATGTGAAAGCCATATAAAAAATACAAATACTCAAGTAAAGTACTCAAAGAATTTACTTAAGTACAATACTACTGTCCACCACTGGTTGTAAGCTTGTAAGGTCCATTTGGTTACATACAGTACACTCTCACAGTTAAATGAGGTTATCAGACCTAAAGATGGACATACATACAGTATGTGCTATTGTGTACATGTAACCTGAATGTAAATTATGTGAATCATATGACACACCTACATGCGCCATTTCTGAGTTTTGGCCTCATCTACGTTAATTTTGTAAAATAAAATTCAGAGTCATATATACTAAGCATGCAACTTTATCAAGATGAAGGTCTGTGTGCGTGCAATGTGTGCATGTATGTAAAAAAAAAAATCACTTGTAATGAAAGATGGATACATAGTGTCCCTTTCATCCAAATGTGTCATGCAATTATTTCCAGCACAACGATTCCACGACTCTCTGTCTCTCTCTCACACACACACACACACACACACACACACACACACACACACACACACACACACACACACACACACACACACACACACACACACACACACACACACACACACACACAGCTAATTTTCAAACTTTGCCTGATCCCAACGTCGGTCAACGACACAGCCACAATTACACACTAACCTTTGCTTCATGCCTACCTTGCTTTTACAGGACCACAATGGAAACAAGCCCTTAGGGCTTTTGGTGTTATCCTTTTAGCATCATTGTATAATCGTACCACTGTACTATTTGCAAACAAGTATTCAATCAATCAATGTTTTTTTAAGTTCTCAAATATTTTCCCCCTTTTCTCCCAATTTAATTGTTATGCCAATTCCTGAATTCCCCCACACACTTGTGTTCTCTTGTCACTGTTGACCCCTACTGGTTCACCTGCCAGTGAGGAGCCTCACCCTAGAGGTGCATGTGGAGAAACCCTTTGGGAGAAACACTCTACTCCTCACAGTTCAACACCCACTGCTGACAGGCGGACCCGTTGCTGCACCTGCACTTCCTACAGGGATATGCTGGTGCTTTCTTCCAGTGTATCTGCTATACTGCCTGCTTCTCAGATTTTTTACTATCCCTCTGAAGAGAAAATGCTAAGGGGTGTGCAATGCTACCCTCCTCCACCCTCCACCCCTTTTCCAAAAGAAGAAATACACATCTTGTACATGCATTTCTACACTCAGTACATATTTACTGTCTGCACATGCTACTGTAGTTAGCCTATGAATGCAAAGATGGACATACAGTATGTAATATATGTACTGTATACGTTCAGTAATGTCTCCCATACTCATCACCACCACATGCAGGAGAAAACATGCCATCTCCGCACCTTTGCACAACAGATTGAAGATCACTGGACACTAGAGGGAAATTGAAAGAGAGAGGAAGGCCGCAAGAATCCTGTTGTTGAACAGTGGAGGGACAACTCAAGGCATATAGCACAACTGAAAAGCTCAGCCCAAAACAGACTGGAGTGGAGATCCATTTTCCTGTCCTACATGCCAATAGACATAAAGGGCAGTAAGTAAGTACAGTGAGTGTAAAGACTTGCACTTTTTGAGGTGGTGCCTCATCTATCTTAACTTCTTATTTTATTTTAAAATATATACTTCTTCTAATATGCATGTAACTTTATTGAGGTGTGAACAACTATGAATCATGGATAAGTGGGTTTGTGCACTGCATACCATAAACACACTACACAGAGCAATACATTGTTCTTAAACTGTTCCTTTTTGCACCCAGTGATTCGGCAGAGTTAAAGGGATAGTTAACCCCCAAAAGGACTTTTTTTCTATCGCCCCATGGAGACTTGAATTCATGGATATTTTTTTGTTTTTGTCGCATTCCTAAGCCAATAATTTGATGACCGGCAGCGTTCCGGAGGAGACTCTTTGTGTAGGAGACACAAAGAGACACTAAGAGCCTCCTTTGTGTCTCCTACCGGAACCGCTGCCTACCGGTCTGCTGTTTATCAAATTATTAGGAATGCGACAAAAACTAAAAAAATATCCATGGGGTGACAAAGTATTTTTTTGGGTGAACTATCCCTTTAAGGAATTCAAGTGCAGGGCTCTCTGTACCTACTTATTTCCATATTTGGGTTTATACTGTACCCCAATATGGATTGCAAGCAGCTGAATATTCTTATCTTGATGCACTAAAAGTGAATTTGAGGCAAACCCTGCTATTGTCTGTCCTCTCCTATTAAGCCTGCCACAGTGATCTTTACTGTTCCAGAAACTGCTTATTATTTACTGTTAGAATATTGGAGGAGGTTCTGCGATCAATGCAAGCTTCTTTAACAAAAAAGCAATCCATTTTACTGTATAGCTTGAGATACAATAAATATAAAACCAATATTGGATTATGCTGATATACATATATCAGGCTGCATCCAAAACGAATCTTGCTCTTAATAAAATGTATAATAGACTGCTTATTTGTTCTTCTTCTTTGTCCATCCATAACTCGTCATTGTAAAATGTATGAAAAGACAGTGACATTGGCAGTTTCTTTTCATATACAGTACCTTTACCTTTTTTTATTGACACGAGAAACACATATTATTCCCCAGGTGTCTTTGAGGGGGTTCCAGGGTGTCACTAAGAGAACTGATTGGTAACTGAGAGAGCACAAATGGAACCAAATGGACCCTTTCCATTTGTACACTCGTGAGTTGTGGGGGTCCGTGGCCTAATGCATAGTAAACTGGGGGTTCTTGAAATGAAAAAAAAAAAGAGAATCACTGATATACAGAAATTGTGTCCAGGGAGGCATTATTATGACAAGCTCAAGCTCTTCATGCTTCATTCTTTTTAGAATGGCAGCAGCACTAGCAGGCAAAGTAAATGGTGCCTCCTTTGGTGCATTGCTGTAATGTATTTGTACTGTAAGTGGTTTACCAGATGGGATTGAGTATGTTGCCCACTGCTGTTCAACATTTTAATCTCCATAGTATTAAAAACAATTACGAATCAGTGTACTCAAAACCACTCCATATAAGACACTCCAATGAAATTCAATCTCCATTAAAAAAACAACAACACACACATATATAACATATATATATATATACACATACACATATATATACATCCTTTAAAACAAAACTTCTGTTGGGCATGCAGCATACTACAGAAGCTCCACGAATCATATTCAACCCAGATTTGGCTCAACAAAGGGAATGAACTCGTTCTCATGCTATTCATCAAAAATGTGGAATGCCCTACCAAAAGGAGTAAAGGAGTGTAAAACCCTACTCACTTTCAAAACTGCCCTAAAGATACACCTTCAGGAGGCTGCAATTCGAAAATGGCCCCTGTCTATGTCTTAACCTACCCATTTGGCATTACACAGTAGACTGACTGCAGATCATATTGACTTTCATTGGAAATGTCCATATTATATAATGACTCCTAATCTCACTAGAGACAAATCCCTGACAAAAATGTTTCTCTCACATCTACAAACCATGTAGTGTGAAAAATGGTTATTCAGAATGGATTAGCAAATGATTAGCCTAGTAACATCATGGTTGGTGGTGGTTAGAAGTTGCAGCTTAAAATGGTTTACACTAGTGTGGGAAAGGATGTCATAATATACACACACAGCACAGCTATTGCATCATCATCATTGTTTTGTAAAGCAATTGTATATAATTCTTAGCATATTTATGTGTTCTTGTAGGATATGTCTCCAATTTATCTTTAAAAATTAAACTGAATGAAATATTGCACACTTTAAAATGTCACATAAGATCATTCTGTGCTTGATGGTGCACTGAATTATCTGTGAAGATGAAGGAATAATTTTAGCACTAGACGGTGCACTTGTTGTTCTCTGGGGTAGTTTTACAGAGTTAATCTTTCGGCTAATCCCGGACTAATCTTTAAAAACATTATTTAAAAAGGTATAGGGTAAGTGATTAGAGAACTCAGTCAGGACACAGATTAAACAAGTGAAATTGGAAGGTGGAAATCAGTGGTTCTCAAACCTTTTCATGTCAAGGACCCCCCCCAAATTAATATGTACTTGGCCACAGATCTGAAAATATGTTGTGCCAGGGACCCCCATACAAGATTTGTGTATTTAAAATGTTTGAAAACTACAAGCTCACAACATGCCGCGATGCGACGTGTTGGGAGCTTGTAGATCGGCTATTTTCAAATAGCTGATGTACTGTATAATAGGTTCAAAGTGTTCATGTGGCCTATAGTCCCTTCTTTTGGGCTTGTTTTCATAGACCTGGTTGCTTATTCTCTCCCAAAATCTTGCAACACTGCTTGTAGCTATTGGTCAAGGCACCTGTTCAGCGGGGAGGGGAACTGGGCAGTGGTGGACAGTAACTACATTAATAATTGTTAATAATTTTTTTCAGTATCTGTACTTTACTTGAGTATTTGTATTTTTGGATACTTACTTTGGATGACTTTCACTCCACTCCAAAGACAAATATTGTACTATTGACTAGTGACTACACTACATTTCTAGGAAGGGAAAAAAGTACATTATTTCAGTTCTTAAAAAAACAAATGCTTCGTGTTTACTGACCTGTGACCTACTGTAGGCCACCACAACCTTCTACCATGTGTTCTTGTCAGTGCAGATACTGTAAATGTCAGCGCATGTCAGAGTATAGATAGGTTCATGAATAGAATCGGACCATACAGAGAGTAAGAACTTGTCACATATCAGACATTATAGGGGGATGATTGTGATTCGCAGTTTTAAGACAGGAATCACTAGGGTCCAAATGATGTACCAGTGTAAGTCTCGTCTTCATTGTTGTAATTTATATAATCACTCATGCTTTAAGATCTGGTGGTGTCTTTGTTTCTGAGGTTATACAACATAGTTCCAAAAATCCAGGACATTACCTTTTGTATCAGTTTACATTTCAACCTGCATGTCTGTCACATGTGACGATCAACAGCCCACTAGATGGTGCCATTTCTATACAAAGCATTCGAGATTGCACATAGTGTGTGCTGTGGTGTAGTGTGTTACACTGGGCGAAATGTAGTGTCACACTACATATTTGTTACTGATGACAGAAAGAGCAAAACCTTTGCATACCTACAGATCGACAGGTGTATCGGAGAAGACCATGGGCTGACTAAAGCAGGACTCTCGCACACTATCTTCTTCACTTGCAAAATGTCTTTTTTATCACTAGAAGGTCTGTGTACTGAAAGTTCTCTTTTACCATATTCGTATATATCTTTTATTTCTCAAGATAGTGTGTGCATAGTTCTTTCTTCTGCAACCAATGACATGAAAATATGTGTGTACCAGTGGCCTTGCTTGCTTATAGGCAGGGTGCTATTTGTGAGTGGACAAAAGAGCACAAGATAATTTTAGAATGAAATGTTTTGAAACCCTGCCAGGTAATAAAATTAATTTATTTTTGCACCCCCCCCCCCCCCCCCTGTGGCAAATCGCACCCAGCTTACAGTATGTGTTTGAAGTAGCAACACTGTACTCACAACAGCCATTATGACAAACCACAGAGTTCACAACCCTTTATGAGATTTTTTTATTCTTAAAAATTACTTGGGATTGCTTTACATGTCTCAGTCCTGATATGGGCGCTCTTCCACTCCCTCCCATTATAGTTATAGAGAATTCATGCAGCTGTGCAGCATGTCATCAATGCTCTAATGTGAACCTACTAGGCTAATTTAAAGCTTTATCACACAGAAATCAAAAGCTGCAAGGTTTTTATTTTTTTCAATATATCAATATGAATAATAATTGCATAGGATAATAGCCATGCTATACAATACATATACTTTAGAAAAAGAAATGTTAGAATGATTTGACTACAGATTTCCTAAATTAGATACAGCACCCCCCTCCCCATTTTTCTTAACATTTAAGTGCATTATACAGCATGAATAGGTTTCATATTACTTGATACATACATAGTTTATAGTGATTTGATACATACAGTACATATAGTAAAATAAAACCTTGATCCGATAAATTTTAGAGGGACATTGCAGAGCCCTTGAATAGTCACACACATACTGTACCATCTGATAAACGTCTACCAACTTATAAAATGGTATGCAGTGGAATGATAAAACTGTACATGACTGTCATACCAGATTATGGTGGCATGTTCTTACACAGTACATTGCAAAGTTTAGTTTTCTCCCCTAGAACACAAAGTGCAAATGTATCTACATGAAGCCACTCAGAATAAATAATAAAATAATAAAGCCTTTTCTGTGTCCAACAGAAGGTCAACATCTTACATGCATTTACTGATAAATTAGTAAAAATGTATATAAATGAAATAAGTCGAGCTGAAAAGTGAAAGAAAAAACTAAGTAAACTTCAACAACTGCATGCAGCAACAATGGTTATAATACAATTCCATAATGGTTTGGAACTCCCTCAACACCCTCACACAACAAAATCATAAGGCATGCCTCATACAGTACAGCCATTTAAGCCCATATTTCCAACAACGACCATACTTAATGGCAGATAATACTTTTTAACAATTGCTATGGATTCCCTCTGGTTTTACCTTCATGTGGTCAATACATATATAATATTATCTGCAAGCAAAGAGAGAAATGGGACGGTTAGTGCACTGGGCAGCATTGTCATCATTCAGCGTTTATTTGGTTTGACAAGAGCTTTTGGTGATCATTTCACATCACTGATCATTTCGCATCATCTGGTAATTTGTGGTCATGTGCAAGTGAAGAACTGGAGGGCTTATTTGATGTTTAGCAGTAACTTGACAGTGGATTTACTGAATGACTGACAGTTAATATCCTCTCTTCTGGTACGTGGGGGGGGGGGTCAAGAGGATTAAATACTTACTTAGTAGACAATCCACTCAGTTTGTATTCCTCTGGCGGAGGTTCTTGTCTTTGTGATTGTTGGTGGAATTGGTTTTCCTTAAGTGGGAAGGATATGAAACAATTAGGTGTCCGTCTCAAACTAAAGGGTGTACCATACAAAGAAGATTCCAATCTCTCATCCACGTGCTGGACAAATAATGATCAACAGTAAAAGTAAAAAATAAAATCTGCATACTGGTTCTCAGCTCCACTTGTTTATTGCTGTTCTCAATGTGCAGGACTTTGCAAAAATGCTGATGAAGATCGAGTAAGATCGAAACGAACAGCAATAAACAAGTGGAGCTGAGAACCAGTATGCAGATTTTATTTTTACTTTTACTACGCTCATCATGCTTGTTTTAGCCTGCCCAGAGTGTCAGATGGATCCGGTTCATACAGCATCAACACCAGATACAGATACAGATCACGCCACATCAACTCATCAATCACAGGAAAACATAATGAATTGTACTTAATTCTTTGCTGTGATTTCACAAACTTTCTGCCGCTCGTATTATCAACTGCAGTGGTTCTTAAAGTAGGGTACGGTGACCCCCAGGCCCAGGGGTACTTGAGGTTGTTCCAGGGGATCCCCAGCCAAATTAATACAGCCATAACATTTTAACACCATTTTATACTTTAGCTAATAGCCAATCTACAAGCTCTCAACGCATCACACCGCGATGCATTGTGAGCTTATAGATCAACTATTTTCCAAACAAAATGGAAAAATCATGAAGAGTTGTGATGACATTTTTTGAAATTTTGAAACATTTTAATATAAATCTTCACTTATGAGGGTCCCTGGCACAAAATCTTTCAAGATGGGGATCCGCAGCCAAATACACATCAATTTGTGAGTCCTTGACATGATAATGTTTGAGAACCACTGATCTACTGGACTCCAAAATACAAGCAACTCTGGGAGTGTACAAAATGTAACCAATGGTCCTGTAAGCATCATTTGCATACATTACATTACACTCCAGGAGTTCAATAACATTTATGAGCTACAACGGTTCTCAACCTTTTCTGGATGAGGGCCCACTTGAACATTTCAAAAGCATTCGTGGCCCTTTTGGCTGTGTGTTAGGTCGTCAGATGGGTGCAATTTCAGAGCATGTATATTTTAATGATAAATTAATCAATCAATTGTGTTCCGGCTTGGATCAATGGAATAATAACGTAGTATACTTTAAGCTCCTATTTATGAAATTGTTTCAACATAAAAAAATATATTTTAATCTCATATTATAATTAAAATCTTAGTGTCAATTGTTTAGCGGCCCATGGCCACTTGCAATATCCTCACAGCCCACAGGTTGAGAATCACCGGGCTACAACAATCACCAGACTAAACATTGCAAGTTAGTCACTGTGACATAATACTTACGCTGGTCCTGTCGGTTCATCATCTGCAGCAGAGAGGGTAAATATTGAGAAAGATGGGAGATGAGAGAGAAAGATAAGAGTTGGGAAACAACTCATCATGCACGCTGATGAAATGACAATTGCTTTTATAGAGAGCATGACAAATGGCAACATGTTCCAGTGGCGGACCACTCATTCATCAGGGTATTGAGGACCAGCTGCTCTGGACATCTGTTTTAAACACAGAGGGCGGCCATGCTCACAGGATGGCACACTGTAAACTCCTGAGAGTGTACAAATGCACCCAAATGGACGGGTCCATTTGGTTACCTGCGTACGCTCTCAGAGTTAAATTAAAACTGAGGATTTTACTGCGTAGCTAGCTAGTGCTGGACGATATTGCTTTAAAAAAAAATCATTTGTGGCCTGAACTTCGATATTTGATGTCTCATTACGGTCGTATTTTCTCGTATCTAAAAAAAGGACCATACGCCATAAATAGATGTCATTGTCATGTTCACAGCTAAGGCCATATCGTTCATAAACAGACAATGTTTCTGTTAACTGATTTAATATTATATAACTTATATTTATCATGTATTTATTAATTTAGTGTATCTTAGATACTTTACAACGCTCTACATTTCACTCTTCCATTTTCATGGAACGCAAAAAGAACACACAGTAACAATAAAATGATAATGTAGCACAGATCATGACTAAATTACATCAAATGTTACTTAAATGATATATTGCCCAGCACTAATGGAAACACACATAAGAAGCCTGAATAAGAAACGGACCATAAAGTATAAGAACATTTTGTTTGCACTTGGTATGAGGTCATTCACAAACACAAAGAAATGCAATTAAAATCAGCACAACAGAACATAGCTTCAGAAGTCAGAACAAATATATACAGGCAAAGGTCAGTTTAAAACGATTTTTGTCATGCACAGACAAGCACTGTTCACACTCAGTTCACTCAGAGAAAACTGAAAAGCAGCTCCATCAATACCAACCAAACTATATGTTACACTACAGCCATCGGTTGACTATTGACCTAGTCTCGTGTGGCCAGGTGATTAGAGATCTCCACTGACCGATATGTCTGGTAACATCTATATTCAATGTGGTTGCTAGAACCGCGGCAAAAACGGCCACTAACAATTGATTGATTATTTTTTAAATCTCTGAATTGTTTCCACACAGTTTTAGCAACTACATTGAATTCAGATGTCACTAGACGTATCGGTAGGCGGAGATCTCAGATCGCCTGGCTACGCAAGACTACTTTGGAAAGTGTAGTCTTAAAGCCAGTCCACACCAATGATTCGCAACGCAACTCCTTGCAACATGCAACTCCTTGCAACCATTATCCCAAATGGCAGTTGCAATGAGTTGCATTAGTGTGGACTGGCCTTATAACGTTTTTGTTGCAAGGAGTTGCATGGAGTTGCATTGGTGTGGACTGGCCTTTACTGTGGTTAATAAAGTTGAATTAGACTTGTTCTACTAATTTAGAACATATGAGGTCAAATCTATAGATGATAGTGCAGGTAGGCACTATGCTGCGTATAGGAGAGATGAGACTGGATGCTTATAGAAATTCATGAGGCATGCAAAGTACTCTCACTTACCACAAACATGGTTTGGGTTATGCGATTTGAGAAAGGGGGAGATATTATAATCTGTTAAAATATTCAAAACCCAAAAGCACACCTAAAACCATAAAAGTTGTAACGCAAATGTGTATAAAAATGGCTGCGAGTAATCATAAGTCATTATTATTTTCTTTTTATTTTACTTAATATCTGTTCAGTTAGAATCACTTATGATCACATACTGAATTGTAATTCAAATGCAGATCTACCACAATGCATTTTGACATTCACCCGCTGAGAGCTGTATTTAATCAGCAACATGTGACAACATTAAAATTCAGCTGGAGAGGAAAAGGTCATCAAAATACCAGTAATGCATAATTTACGTTAGTTAAGCACATAATAGTATTAGTAAAGCACTGGATAGCAGGCAGACAGTATACCTAATGATGTCTTTAAATTGGTCATCCTTTTCTGGAGCTTGGGGACAAAGACAAAGTTCCCAGGAAAACCATGAATAATTGATTTCTGTCCACTTCTCGCTACACTGCAGTATCCCATTTCCCCATGAATATTAAATGGGTGAAACAGTCCTGACAAGGTGTGCCGGTACTGGAACAGAGTCGGTCTGTTGGGTCAACGTCCCCACGCTGAATTATTGAGTGCTGGCACAGTGCAGTGTCAGGTGACTAGTGAGTCGTGTGCATATGAGTGACATAAGATGTCAAAAGTGTGGCACCCTCACTTTCTAGAACCTCCATTCCCTGAGTTTAGGGTTATAAACATAAGTGTCTTGGCCAAGGACACATCAATATGTCCTGGACCTTTCCACTACAAGACGGTTAGTCTAGAGGCTAATTTAAACTTCGTCGCACAATGGTGTTGCTCGGTCGCTATTTTTGGCATGCAACAAAGTGTCCAACCTGTGCCTCACAAGTTCTTATCAAAAGGTCCCAGGCAGCATTTAACCTGGACGCACAAATTGCACTAGAAACTAGTTACAGTTATCCGCAAAGAACCTATATGTCAAGCTACAGTATATTGGAGAACTCACCATCTCCTATGTCCTCGGGCTTCTTGCGCTTCTCGTAGACGACAATGATGATGACCAGGATGATGATCTCAGCCAGAACCCCCAGCAGAGGCCAGAGGGGGGCCAGTGTACTGCGCACCCTCAACACAGAGACGATGGAGGATGTGCCAATCATGTTGGTGGCGTTGCATTGGTACTCGCCAGGATCTAAGCCGATGTCCAGGTTGAGAATATGCAACTCTGTGTAGTTGTCTCTATTAGCGACTACGAATCGCCCGGACGAGTTATCGATATCCTAACAAAGACAACAACAGACAATAGAACTTAAATCAAATTATCAATGGTGGATGTGTCATAAAGACATATGATTTATGAGTAAGCTGACAGCAGTTTTTGATCTTGCTCTTATACACAGCAACTGCTTATCCCAGTGGGAGAGAGATTCCACTGTTTTGAAAATACAGACGGTTGTTTCTATTAAGATTCAAGATATTTATTGTTATGTGTGAAAATCCCAGTAGCTCAGCAGTTTCTGAAATACGCCAGCCCGTTTTGGCACCAACAACATTGGCAGGTTCAAAGTCACTTAAATCACCTTTCCCATTCTGATACCTGGCTTGAACTGCAGCAGATCGTCTTGACTGTGTTTACTGGCCTAAATGCATTGAGTTGCTGCCGTATGACTGACAGATAAGAAATTTGCGTTAACGTGCAGTTGGAGAGGTGTGTCTAGTAAAGTGGGCAGTGAGTGTGCATATAATTTCATGTACTGTAGTTTTGGGCAATTTTTTAATGACAAAAGTTGGAAGATCTCCAGACATCTTGGCTGGTAAGAAAAAACAGCAACAACAAAAACAAAGTATTTATCATTATTATCACCATAAATCATTGTCTATTGGGGTTCCTTTGGCCCTCTGCCTCATCAACAACTGCCAAAACATTCCGGCTATGTCATCATTAATCACTTAACACGCTGTTAACTAGTTTAATGAGTAAAGTTCAGTGAACATGAATGGATATAACACAAATGTGCATCCAAGACAGAAAGACAAAAATGTGGAACAAGGAATATCTTAACTTCCCAAATCAGACACATATTTTACTTTATAAATGTTTGCTGATATAGGCCTATCTGACAATCACCCCGAATGCTCATTCTCCAAATTAAAACAAATTAAAAGCTATCTGAGGAGCACAATGGGACAGGAGAGACTTGGATTGGTGAAGAAGTGGGATAGAGGGCACGCACTTTATGGATGGCTTCGCGGAGCGCAAGGCTCACCAAGTACCCTTGGCTGCTTGATGAACTTTTCTTTTTTTTATTAGCATTTCCTAAGCTTATTATTGTTCTTATTCCTGGTCTGTTCGAACATAAACTTGATTGTCTGGGGAAGTAGCTATTTCGCCCACGGCCTCTTGCATCTATCTTTCCATCTGGCTAGTGTTTCAATGGGAACAGTGACTAAAGTGTACAAAAAACATCAGTAAATAGGGTCGGAAATTGTGGTCAAAGGCGTATATTCGATGACCATAACGCTCATGCATTAGTGTGATACTGTACGTAAGGAAAAACTGAAGAGCAAGTCTTCCTCCGATGACTGAGAATGTCAGCACAGGAGGACGTGATCAGACTGTGTCAGCAAGAAGAGTCTGTCGACAACGACATAGAGAGGGGTATTATAGGAGGGTTGCAGTGCATAAACCCCTCATTAAAACCATCATGGGTGAATGCATGTGTGGCGTACACCAGCACAGGCCTGAATGCTTGACCCTGACAGCGAGCGGTTCTGGTGGCTTTTTTGTTGTGGGGGTCATTTTCCTGGCATGTTGAGTCCACTTGACCCGCTAGAGTGCTGCAAATCAATACTAAGTTATTCTAGACAGATCATTTTTATATGATGAAACATTTCTCGTGATGGGAGTGGTCCCTTCAAGAATGACAATACCAGATTTCAACCCAAATGAAACCCTAAGGGAGATTTTGGACCGATATGTTCAACTACTGTTAGAATAGTGTTCCACAGACTTGTACAATCTATGCCAAGGCACATAAACCACATGAAACCTAGCGTCCTTATTCTGGGGTGAACCTTCTGCAAAAATAGCAGATTTACCAGCTCACGTGTGTTTTGAGCTTGTACATCGACTATTTTCCACAAAGAGATTTGGTGTACAGGGAAAAAGGAGTGGATCAAGTATAGAGCCCTGAGGGACCCGGGTCAACTAAGTACATAGGGTTTAAGTGGTTAAAGCTGGCTTGTGGTGGCCCAACACCTTATGACACATTATGTCGTTTTTTTCCACCCGTCTGTATTTCCCATTGTAAGGTGAGGTATGACATGATTAAATATTTCAGTGCTCATATTATGTTAGCTACATATGCCTTTTACGACAAGAAATACAGATTTTCTGAGCTATGAGAGTACTAGTGCAGACATACCATGGGGAACCCACGGTCCAGTTTGCGCCAGGTCCAGATGGGGTAGGGGTAGCCTGTAGACTTACAGTAGAGCAGAGCACGCTGGCCCTCGTTCTTGTTCTCACTGCGCTTGTGACCTGTGATGTCGGGAGCAGCTAAACAGAGAAAACGATAGCAGGGATCTTTAAAGGCACACATTTATGTATAATGGTACAGGTTCACTAGGTGTGCAGACATACCTTGTTATGACAAATGTTAATTTAACCTTTCAACCTGGTGTCCCTATTTTGGGCATATTCATATATTGATAATGCAGTGTAGCAAAAATAGCAGCTGTACAAGTTGTAGATCAGCTATTTTCGCCACAATACAACATCATACGATATAGTATAAAATAGGGCCTAAGTGGTCAACTTCCTGATCATAAAATATGACTAACTTGCAATCTTGTTAGTGGCAATGCAGAGTGCTGTATGCATTAAGTAGTGTTAGGGACTGAACAGCTGCCATACAGCAGTGAGATCATAAACCGTATGTATGCAGTTTCCCCTAATCCATTAAATGAAGGGAATCATTAAATGATTCCCATTAAGTCTTTTATGCACGATCAGGAGAGTGCCACACTAACAGTAGAAGCCTGACAAACTACAGCGCCAAAATAATTACTGGAATGAAGGGGGAATCAACAAAAATCTAGTAAATGCATCAGATGTTCAGTCCATTACTGAGTGACAGAGATGGTCACACTGTTGAAAGTCACAAAATAAATGAAGTACTGTACTACATATATATAATTGCACATGCTGTTTTCCCATTCATTACAGAAAATGTTAACCATTGGGAGCAGGAACATACAATGCACCATAATTCATGCATCATTAATATTTGTTTAGTACCCATTTAATCAAAAGTAATTATTAATGATGTGACCAACAGCTGCCCACTTGCAAATCTTCCTACTCAAATGGACACATGCCCCATGAAATGAAAACGAGCACAATTTACCTACATAGCAATGCATGTCTGACAGCAGAAAAGGCTAGAGGCAGATTTAACCATTGAGACATAATCCCTAACCATCACACAAGACACCATCTGCTGCCACTGAACTAGATAGTATTAGACATCAGTTAGACGGAGGGGTCAAGGACGTTACTTGGCCTTTGAGCCATTTCAAACCCTTTCATGAAAGGCCTGTCAACACTCAAGGCTACCAAGACCATTTGTACCGTTGACATCTCAACAGAAGGTTCCAAGATGGAAAATGCACCAATAGGCACCTTTAGCTTCATTGTGAATCGATATGTACCTTTCACCTCAATGGTTGCATTGACTGGAGGAGCTGATTGGAAGGTGTAAACGCACATGTACTCTGCGGAATCATCTCCTCTTGGTTTGTTCAGCCTGCATAGCAAAAACAAAACCTCAATTAAGCCAACACCAGGAATATATAAAGCCTCAATTGTACTCGACAATTATATAGTACGACAGTTCTGCTTGCCCAAAAGCATAGGTCTACAAGTGAACTAGCTGCATATAAATTGAGCTTAAGCCAATGTTTTTCTTATAACTGGTTCCACACTGTGACCATGAGGTCAAGACCCAACATATTGAAGAACATCGTAAAACTCTCCCTGCCCGGCTGGCGTCACAGGGGTTTGGTGAGACGGGGACTTCCTACTGTACCTGTATTCAGTGTTCTTGTTGCCGGTGCGAGTGTCCGTAATCTCCTCTCCATTCTTCAGCCAGTAGCTCTCCTCAAGGAGGAGGTTGTGGGCAGTGGTCAAGTTGCACTGCAGGGTGATGGCGGGGTTGTGGAACTCCAGGGTGGTGTGCTCAGACGATGCGATCACCGGCTCTGCAACAAAGACAGTCAGCCTTTTATCAAAACTTTCAAAAAAAGACTACAACATTCGCCCCCACCTGCATGGGTGATGATGCGTTGAAGAATATGACCACTGATGCACAAAGAACCAGCTCATTAGTCAGCTGCGGATTAATAATAATAATAGTAATATATAGTCAAATAGTAATACATAATAGTGATAAGCCAGCCATGTTTCAATTACTTTTTGATGTCAGTACATTATGATGGGGGCTGAAAATGTCCCGAACATAAACTAGTAGCAATAATACAAACAAATATGAGTTAAATGTTCATAGTTATACCTTATGGGCAGTTGTAGCACGACAAAAGATTCAGGTTCAGGAAAGCTGACGTTGGGTCAAGGTCCCTCAGCTCCCCTTAGAACCGTGATACAAAACTGACATTTGATTGCTTTTCCTACAGATTGTTTTGCTTCAACCTGTCACAGGATGAATCCCTTAAAATTCCTTCCTTGAAAGACCCATACTGCCTACATTTCATGCTTTCCCATCCAGTTAAAACATAGTGTAGATTGTTTATACACCTGCCTTAAAACATGCTAGAAATCTGAATTGGAAATGGAATATGATATGATTGCAGGGAAAGATAATACATCTTATACGTTGTGTTACACTGATAAGGAAACTACTCAACAAAGTACAAGAAACGAAAAAGTATGATGATATTAAAGTCATGGAAATGGAAAAAAAGAGAAGAATGAGAAACTAATATGCTGAACAGGGTAGCTATGAGAGCTAAAGAAGGACCAGGGCTTGATGCTACAGGTTGTAGAGTGAAGGCCTTGCTACATACTACAGTAGATACTGTAGCACCTAGTGGAATTGAATATTCTCTCTTTCAAGGTCTGTGGATGGAGGAGGTGTCTAAAAGGAAAGTGGAGGTCTTCTGGAGGTTTCTGAGGGTGACTAAAGACCACGGGAAGGGGTTTTGAGTGGTTTACTGAGCCTCAGAATAGAGCGGGGTGGGGGTTCTTCCTGTACACTGACCACTCACTCTGCAGCACGGTAATTGTGGCCTGTGCACGGATCCAGGTGGTGGCCGGATTTTGGTGCAGGTCATTGCGGCGTGGGTCATTGCTGGCCCGACACTCGTAGGTCCCAGCGTCGTCTATTGTGAGACCAGTGACGCCTAGCACACTGACCGCGTTGGCGCCATAGGCTGTGTTGATGGACACTCGTCGCTTGCGGGCACCGTCCCACAGCTGCCTGAAGCTCTCAGCTCGGTTGATCTCAGCGTACCACCACTGGATCTCTGGTGTGGGTTTTCCCACCACGTTGCAGTATAGCTCAAAGTTGTCCCCCTTTAGCTTAGTCTCAGACAGTGGTGACTTCTCAAAGCCAGCACTTCCAGCAGCTGAAGGGTGGAATGGTGGCATGTCCACAGAGCCCGTCAACGCAATAATAAGAGGAAGCACAGGGAAAGAATGGATGTAGGAAATAAGGAAAGGCAGGAAATAAAAAGATAAAGGATAAATTGAGAAGGAACCGGTTAAGGAAAGAAAAAGAAAATCATATTAGGTAGAACAAATCCATTTAGAAACTGTACTAGAATTAAAACAAAGACATGATAAAGCAGGATGAAAACAAAGACCATGATAAAACAGGATGGAATAATAGTGAGAAGGAAAGTGAAGTATAATGTTCTTCATCTAGAATACTTTACAACACTTTCAACCTGACATAGCTTTTTAGGGCATGTCATTATAGGCAAACATTTTCAGAAATGTTCCAAAATAGCAACAATTGTAGCTCACGTTTTGTGAGCTTGTAGATCAGCTATTTTCACACTGTTGAACGATGAAGTATAAAAAAGGTCTGCATGATGTCTTGCAGAATGTGAACAGCAAGATATGCCAACAGCGATCACATCAACATTTTGGGATCGGAGACATGACCTCACTTCTATTCCAGTCATCCCCTCCTGCTATTCCTGGGAACATATAATTCAATTCTGCAGTAATCATGCAATAAGGGTGCTCTCACTTGGTTTGGCTTTATTAATGGCCTTTGAATTAATTTGTATCTGGCTATTATCCGGCATTCACCTCCAAAGTCCTCCAAGTGACCTTGCCCTTCCAAGGCACAACATTAACCCTACAGACTTACGCATGACGTATAAATGAAAATAGCCGATCCACACGTTCACATGTGGCACATGGCGACACATTTGAGCTTATACAGTAGATGCTAAACTTCCGTTATTTATTTATTTTTTATTGCGCCTATAATGGCATTACCCGAAACAGGCATGCCACTGGTTGAAGGTGGTTAACTCTAAGTTTATCATTCTGCAAGTGAACCAAAGATATCTCCATTGGAGATAACTAGGAGAAGGTGGAAAGCGTCCATCAGAGATTTAGAAAAGAGCATCCCACGGTTCCCACCTCCAACCATAAACATCAGGTCTATAGGCTGTGTAAAGAGCGTGCCAGATTGAGAGGAGATGTACTGTATAAGCTGTAGCTCTGTGTCTCTGGGGAGAGTATGGGCGTATGACCCCAACTGTTTCCATAGAAGCAACTCGGTACACAGAAACTGAACAAAATAATGCCTCAGCCACACACAGGATAGAATAGGATTGACTTTATTGACCCAAAGGGAAACTTGTCATGGATACACAGACCGCTGTTAAAACATTGCAGTGCATACATACTGTACATACAAACGATATGCAGTGCAGCACAGACTGCCAAAAAATTGGACACTGCCTTGGAGATTCAAACATGCAGACCGACCAAGTCACAGTGACTGGTTAGATATTCACAGGTGTGTTTTTGTTAAATTGACACTCTCATACAACCCGTCAGTGGTTGGTCCAAGTCTGGACTGGACATTTACTGTGCTGACAATAGCTTCTTAGATGTTATGCCAAGAAATAATATGCTGTAACTGAAATATAGATTGCAATACCTTATGCCTGATTTATACTTGATTTTGCGCCGTGTCACACCCCGAAAGTAGCTGATCTACAAGCTACAATTCATCGCGGTACGAGGAGTCATTTTTAGTGCACGACACAGGTGCACCATATGTAGCCTATGCGTGGGAGATATTTGTTTACTGTGCAGTGCATTAATTGATTTGCTATGGATAGTTAAGCCTGAGGATTTCTTATGTCATACACTTTATTAGCTGAGCATTACGTTAATTATTTCACCATGCCACTGAACCTTTAATCAACTTCCACTGGCCATCTGCCTCTGTCAACCAGACACCTGTTTCCACTTAACTAATTATTACCTAAGCTTTGCTTCAGACACACACCAGGGGTGGCAGGTGGCCTAGCAGTACAGAGGCTAACCAGCAAATTAAAAAGGTTGCTAGTTCCATCCCTGGTAGGGTAGGAGTGCGTATTCCAGCTTCATGCTGGCTACTGGAAGATGACTGGTATATAGTACTGTGTATTTGCATACCATATGCACCTAAAAGAGGGATATATAGTGCTAATACATCACGTCATATTATTTCCTCATTCTCGGCAAGTCGGGGAATACGCTGTAGACGAAGCTCTCGTTCTTAGAATCTACTCCTACTAATCTACTAAAAAAATATCAACTTAGTATGGAAATGCTCTGAATATTTCCAGCTGATTGATTGATTGATTGAATACTTTATTTAGAAAGACATGGTAAAAGTACATTCACAATACAAGGTACTCTAAACTGGATCGCTCATAAAAGCACTTGGCTTATTTAAAATGAGATCCCTGTGCACTCAAATCATGATGACATTTAAGAAGACATACAAATATACACTACTATGCAGAACGTCATACAATCAGCTTACAGGTTACTGGTATGAAAAACAAGAAATATGTACAATAGACAGTTTTAGGAGGAGGGAGGGGGGGGTAGGACTTTGACAGGGGCCAGTTTGGAATTGCAGCCTCCTGAAGGTGATTCTTTAGGGCAGTTTTGAAAGCGAGTAGGGTTTTACACTCCTTTACTCCTTTGGGTAGGGCATTCCACATTTTTGTTGTATAGCATGAGAAAGAGTTCATTCCCTTGTTTGTGCCAAATCTGGGTTGAACGTGATCAGTGGAGCTGCCTCTGGTGTTATTGTCGTGGACTTCATTTACGTTTTGGAAGTATTTTGACAACTACAGGGGGATCCCAATGTTGTGTCGAATCTTGTAGACCAGGCCCAAAGCAAGTTGCCGTACTCTGTCCTCAACCCTGAGCCATCCAACCCTAGCAAAGTGAGCAGGGGTTAGATGGGTTGTATGATTGAGGCCAAGAAGTAGCCTTACCAGTTTGTTTTGGGATGCCTGGAGCCTTGTTTTTAAGGCCTTAGTGGTGTTGTGATACCATGAGAAGCATGCATAGTTGAAATGACCTTGGATGAGGGCCCCTGCAGAGAATCTTCAGGGTATCTTTACTGACTAGAAAGTTGATCCTGTACAGAAAACGTATTATTTGATTGACCTTTTTGATGACTCTTTCTGCCATCTTATCACCAGAGAGGTTTGCCTCCAAGATGGAACCCAGGTAGGTAATTTCCTCCTTTCTTGTGATAACATCGTCACCCGCTTTGATTGTGAAGCTCTCAGCCTTGTTAAGGTTAACACTAGACCCAAAGAGAATGGATTCGGTTTTACCCAGGTGTAATGATAGTTTGTTGTCAGAGAGCCAGATGCGGATCGTATCGAGTTCAGAGCTGAGAGATTTTTCAACCTGCAGCCTGTCCCTGTCCGAGACCAGCAGAGCCGAGTCATCTGCGAACAGCTCTGCCTAGACCCGCCCTTAGAAACGCCCCGCCTGCCTCTGATTGGCCGCTTTTAGCCTGTACACACACACACACACACACACACACACACCGGAGCACTGTTTTTTTACGCCACAGTACGGTTTGTTTTGCTTCTGAGTGTGAACGTGAACGAACGGGTGAGGCGATGACTTTATAAACTTTGTGGAAAATTGCAGGTTTTATGAAATCATGCTAGCCCCGCATATTTCGCGTGGAAACATGTGATTATTGCAGTGATTATACACCCTTATTTATCCCTGCATAATCTGCGCCATTTGGCTGATTATGCGATCGCATAATCACGTTTTTCTGGAGGAACTAATTAGCAACTGCAGGGGAGGAACTTTCTAAGTTCCCTTGACTGAGTCATTATACATTGGTTTGGTCTTGGATGTGATTGATACTGTGTAGGCCTATACAACCTAATGGATTAAAAATTCTATGTAAATACAAAATAATATTCATATTCAAGGCTCACAGATTTTTAGCGCAGGTATTTCCACATGCCATCATATTAATTACATAATTCTGCAGCACTGATTAATGTAGCCTTGGTCATGTAATTAATGTATTTATAGGAGTGTTATGTCTACAAAGTATTTTTGTTTGCGTTTGTCTCTGGGTGTATTACTGCAATGGGTAGTATCTTGCAAAGATTAAGTTCAAAGTCAACAGCATAGCCAAGCCTACTGTTGAAAAGCAGCATAGCAGCAGCATCAGCAGACAATACAGTCAAAGACTATAACTAAATGATGTACATAGTTCTATGCACGCAGCCTTGCACTTGAGCGAGCACTAACGTTCATTTTTCATTTACGCATCCTTGTGACACAGATTAAGTTCAAAGTCAACAGTAAAGTCAACATTATAACAAAATACGCAAAATATGCAGGGCTCACATTTCATAAGCCCCTCATTTTCCCATATAAAGTTTATAAAGTCATCACCTCACCCGTTCGTACAAGTTCACACACAGAAGCAAAACAGTGCTCCGGCCTCCGGGGTGTGTGTGTGTGTGTGAGACTGTGTGTGCAGGTTGAAAGCGGCCAATCAGAGGCATGTGGGGCGTTTCTAAGGGCGGGTCTTGGCAGAGTACCATCGTAGATTATATATACCCCCACCCACCCTCTTACTGGGCCAGCCCCCCACCCCCCCTCCAACATAATCCCCCCCCCATACCCTGTACTCCCACAACTCCCCATACCCCCCAACCGGCAGCCCGCACCCCCCACACTCCATGGCCCCCAAACCCCACCCCACCTCCATACCCTCATACCCCCAAGTACCTCAAATCCATACCCCCCGGCCCAATCCCATAACCTCCACCCCCTTACCCCCCAACTCCATTACCCCTGAAAGGAGATAAGATGTGGAATCTGAAGCTGTGCAGTTTCCAGTGCAGCTCTGTTGATGTGAATGGGGGTTTGTGCTTAGCCTGGTATCCAGCCTGCTTCGCTACGTTCGGCGGACTTTTTTTTCTCTCTTCGCTTATCAGTCTGGAAAGCCTCCCATTGGGAGGTTTTGCAGAACTACACTGAACTACATATGTTACGTTGGGCAACGTCGTTGCTGATTGGATGTTGTTCAAACGAATGACGAATCACAATGATCACACTGTTTTTTTGGTCCCGCCCCGCACCACAGACCAATCAGAAGCCCCAGGTTCGATTCGAAGCTTGTGGCATGTCCCGCCTCCCTTGGAGATAGGAGGCTTTCCAGACTGATAAGCGAAGAGAGAAAATAAAGTCCGCCGAACGTAGCGAAGCAGGCTGGATCCCAGGCTAGTTTGTGCTCTCTGTAGCTGCCTGTAGATGGCGCATGTACACAGTAGAGCCAGCCGCCTACTGGCCAAAATGTGGGGAACGATCTGACTTTTAATCAAAGTATCAAAGTAAAAAAAAGTTATGATAGTTGAAAGCATGAAATGTAACCTATTGAATGTCCCAACACATGACTTACATTTGTGCAAAGTGTGGAGCCAATTGCACTGGTGTGGTCGTGAGTAGACAAAACGGAACACCCCAGAACACCGGACGCCACAGGACGCCTTGCGGATTCTAATAGTAAAATAAGATTACTGGATGAACATGACATGTTGCTCTGAACCGTGTTAGTTCAGATCAATGCTTTGAGGAAGTAATAAAAGCATTGTGTGATAGGAGGTCAAAAAGTAGATCATCGGGGCATCCGCTGGGCTAGCGGTCCTGGTGCATACCACATATACTGGTAATCCACATCCCGATGACCTTTGCTGTATGTCACCCCCGCGTCATCGCAATATCTATACCACTTGTGCATGATTGGCCAATACGCTTGTGCAAGGACGCGCTGTGATTGGCC